>NC_072493.1:20135000-20458750 GCF_027574615.1 Eptesicus fuscus
CACCTGGGGGAGCAGGAGGTGTTAGGGACCCAGGCATATGGGCCCCAGCCTCCTCTTCCCCTAGTGCCAGAGAGGGCATCTCCCAGCCCCCTACTTCCCTAGAGTCCTGAAGTCCATGTCCTCAGCTACCTCTTCCCTTAGTTAAGGAATCCAACCCCCTGGCATCCTCCTCCTTCAGACCTTTGAGTCTAGGCCCCACCTCCAGGCCTCCCTCAGGAGCCCACAGGGCTAACTTACCTTCCGCTCATACTGTTCCAGGAGGGACAGCTTCTCTTTCCCAGAGGGTGCAGCATCTTGTTCTGTGGACCCTACCCCCCAGGTCTTAGCTCATTCCTAAGAGTCCAGAGTGGTGCTGCCCCTCCCCCCTGAGGAGGGGGTCAGAGGGGTACCGGACTCCACCACAGGAGGTTTGGGGTTCCCAATATATGGGCCCTTTCCATTTTGGGCTCAGAGACTTAGTGGGATTTGGTGGCTGGGGTCTACTCTGTGAGATACCTTTTGGAAGGGCCATGGGGATGTCTGTTGGCAGCCAGAGGAGGCAGGGGGAACAGTGAAGAGAGGGAGGGCTTCACTGAAGAACGGATGGAGAAATGCCCTCCCAGGGTCCAAGGCAGGAGGATCAAGGATTCTACAGGGGCCTTCACAACCTTAGACATTCCTCCCCATTCTCTCCCACTCACTGTGGTAGCTGAGACACCCCTAGACTTGGGAGATTAGAAATTAGGTTGAGGACCTATTTCCCGAAGTCTGAGGTTATCTATAGTTGGGTTATCTCACCATCATTGGAATCCAGAGGCCGCAGCCCACCCTTGTCCTCACTGCTATTCCCGAGGACAGGGACTTCCAATTCATTGGGACTCAGGTGTTCAGAGTGGAGGAATTCCTCTGAGGGGAACACACAGAAAGGAGGTTGAGGTTGTGAGCATAGGGACATCTCACACACACACCATACTTAAAGTGATTGGGGGTTGTCACAAGTGTGATCTGGGAAAGAGGGGAGCTGGTAGGAGGCACCCCTGGCAGGGAGGATAGAGGCTGAAGGTGCAATGGGCTTAAAGAGCAGCAGGAAAATTACGGTTCGATGTGGGACATGCAAAGGAAGCCGCAATAGGTCTGGGGGCTGTGATAAGTCACACTGTCTGGTATTCCCGCTCTTGTGTAGGCTCTTCCCCTTGTATCTGGACTGGGGTTGTAACTTGCTTTAACCAACAGAATGTGGGTCCATGTCTTAGACGACTTGGCAACTTCCACTTTCATGTTTGGGAGCCTGGACCATCATGTAGGAAGTCCAGGCACCGTGTGTGCAGACAGCATGGAGGGTCTCTCTGGAGAAGAGAGGCTTTGGTCCCACATGGAGAGGTAGAGAGGCCCAGTGGTGCCAACGTTCCAGCGCCTCGCTGGTCTGCTAGCTGAACGTAGCCACGTGCTTGACTACTGACAAGAAGCACCCAGTAGAACCCAGACCAGATGGCAGAACCGTGAACAAAGAAGATGGTTCATTTAAGTTCTGGTGTTGGTCACACAGGAATAGATAACTAAAGTGTGTGTGTGTGGGGGGGGAGGGGAGGTTGTCAAAGATTGGGGGTCAGGATCTGCCCTTAGAGATCTGGAATGGGAAGCAGGGGTCATATGTACTCACGGATCTGGGGCCGCAGCTCCTGAGCCAGGTGGGGGTTCTGATCAAGCAGCCCCAGGCTCTGATTCATCCTTTCCTCAATTACTTGAAGGTGGGTCTGCACCTGTGGGCGAGTGATTATGAAGGATGAACTGGGAAATGTAGGCTAGAAATGGGGAAACTGAGGTAGGGTGAAGGAAGAGCAATAGAATTAAAGGAAAAAGTAGTACATACAATATACAGAAGTAGTGGACAAGAGCCAGGAATGCACCATAGGAAGAAGGAATTGAAGGAGGAGAAGCAGAATACAAAGAAAAGGAGAAGATGTATAGAAGACAGGAAGTGAGAGGCTTGGAAAAGGGACTAAGGTGGAAGGGAACGGAGTAGCTGCTAGGAAAAATGGGGCACAGGAGACATGGTGAGGATAGGAAACAAGGACTATGGTATAGAAGATAGGAAAACAGAGGCACGTGGGTTGGAGAGGCAGAAAGTGGGATCTGAGAAATAGAAAGTGAGGTTTGAGGGAGGTGCAGAAAAGGAAGTAGCATTGGAGTGTCATATAGAAATGATGTGGTTCAAGGGCAAGTCTTGGAGCTCAGGAGCAGGAAGAGAAATTAGGACCTGAAGGCACAGAACAGGGGTTCCAGGGAAAACAAGTAGGGTTAGGGAGAAAGAAGAATGGAAGGACAGGAACAGGGTTCAAGGCACAGGAAGGGGGTTCCGGGAAAGGAAGAAGAAATCCAAGGGACAAGAATAGTGTCAACGATTCAGGATCCAAGGGACCGGAAAAGGTCCCAAGGCACAAAAGAGGGGTTCCAGAGATAGGAGGTGGCCCAAGAGACAGAAAGAGGGTCTGAGGGACAAGAAAGAGCCTGGGGTATGGGGTCTCAGAGACAGCAGGGTATGAGAGAGCCAGAAGGGTCTGAGCACCTGGAGGCTCATCTGCTGGGCCTTCTCGGGCTCCACGGCAGCCACGTGCTGGTAGTGTCGCAGGGTGTGCCTCTGCTCCTTCTGCTCTGCACGCAGGTAGCGCCGCAGGGCCAGCAGGACACGCTCCGGCTGTGGAAGGGATGAAGGCTGCTAGGCCCACCCCAGCCCTTTCCAGCCTCCGCCCTCTGCCCCCACAGCTCCCACACCTGAGGCGGATCTCCCTGCAGTGCTGCCAGGAAACCTTCCAAGGCAGCCCGGCGTTGGTCGTTGATGAGGGCGATGACGCGGGTGGCATGGGTCTCCACCAGGCGCTGTCGCTCACCAGACACCTGTTCCTCCAGGGTCTGCAGAATGGACTGAAAGTGCTATCCAAGGGGTGGACACAAGATCAGCAGAGGTAAATACGGGTGAAAGCCTAGGTCAGTGGCATTCTGGAAAGGCAGGGCTATAGGGCCAAGCAGGGTGGGTGCAGTGGGTCTAGGTCTGGGCAGAGTCAACCTGGAGTTGGGACTAGATCACAGGAAAGGGTGGGGATGTAGGGGAGGGCTAGGCCTACTGGGAGCCAAGCTGGAGGTATAAGCTGTACTGGGAAGGAACAATCTAGGAACAGAGGTGGCCTATCCTATCTAATAATAGAGTAACATGTAAATTACCATCACTCCACTACGCCCACGATTGGGCGGCGGGAGGCTGGGGGGGCGGGACTCAGGGTGGCCTATCCAGCCATTGAGAGGCACGGATCCGCTGCCACTGAAGGGGGCTACCCTGCTGTTGAGAGGCGCAGGGGGTGGGACTCCCGCCCCCTGTGCCTCTCAACAGCCAGATCCGTGGCCGCTGAGGGGGCCTGCTGCGGACACCCAGCTGTGCCTCTCAATGGCAGGGTAGCCAGGTGTCCGCGGCAGCCCCCCTCAGTGGTCGTTGAGAGGCGCAGGGAGTCCCGCCCCCTGCGCCTCTCAACAGCAGGGTAGCCCCCCTCAGTGGCCGTGGACCATCAAAAGTGGGGGAGCTGGGTGCCTATCTGCTCCGGCACCAGGCCTTTCAGAAGACAGGCACCCAGCTCCACCGTGAAAAGCGAAAGCGTGTAGGGGACCCTGCACGTGCATGATTCAATCATGCACTGGGCCTCTAGTGTTAAGATCAAAGGGAGCAAGTATTTTTAATAAAGGTAGAGCTCTAGGCCTTGGTAGGTAATACTAAAGACAGACTGTGCCTAAATGAGACTAAGGTGAGTAGGGAGCAAGAATCAGGGAGTGGAGCTAACCTGAGTGGGGACTATAGGAAGTAGGTCTGTACCAAGATGAAGTTGAAAGAGGTGGGATGGAGAACATGAGGCTGGGCCTATGAGGAGGGACTGAGTAAAACTAAGATTAGAGGGGCAGGACCAAAGTCAGGGGGCATGGCCTAATAGGGACAGGAATGCATCAAAGAGAGGCTGAGAAGGATCTGGTTGGACCTGCAGGGGGGTCAGCATGGGAGAGGACTCCAGAGCCAGTCCTCAGAGATAAGAATCAGGTTAAAACAGGGCAAAACGCGGCCAATCAGAGAAGAACAATGTCAGGTCCAACTCAGGCAAGAGGGGTGGAGCTAAATGTAGAGGTGGGGCAAAGAGAGGCTGATATAAGTAGGAAGGGGTGGAACTGGATGAGGCTGGTGGGACAAGGCCTAAGCCAGGCTGAGATTGGATGTGCCCCAGGTAGTGGACAGACATGAGTGAGTAGGACCCCCTGGAAGTTGTCCTACCTCATTCAGGGCCTGTCTGTCAGCTTTAGGCAGATTCTTGGACTGGTTGTCCGCCATGGCCCATTCACGCATCACCTGGGAGCAGGGGAACTTCAGGATTCTAGAATCCACCCTGGTCCACCCAGTGAGTTCCCCAATCCTTCTTCAAGACTTTGGAGGCTCCAGATAGATCCCTTAAGTCCCATTGGCTCTTGGGTTCCCAAGAGAGAAGACTCAGAAGAAATTTAAGGTGGAAGAGTACCATCCACCAGCGTTTCCTTAGAATCTGTTGGCATCTCAATGGGATTCTATGGGTTAGGGATCCCTGGTCATTTTAGGGGTGGCATTGAGGACTAGGAATTGACAGGGGCTTAGGGAGCTTTTGGAAATAGTCCCAACTTGTCCCCAAGAAATTTCCTTCTATTTATGGAGCTCTATGTTATGGGTGATTCTGGGACCCCCACTAGCATTACCTCATTAATCTGGCGCATCCTTCGCTCCTCCAGGTCCATCTTGGCTCGCAGGAAACCCTCGTGCTCACTGATTTCTCCAGGCATGCCAAAGTACACATCCACACCATCTGTGGGCCTCGGGGTGGAAGTCACTGCAATGTCAGGAATCAGATGGTCAGCCTGAACCCCATCTCCAGGTCACCTTTTCTACTCAGAGAACTACATTTCCTAGAGTGCACTGGAAAGCACCATGTGTCCACTTTAGGCATAGCTTCTGCCTAGCATCATGGGAAATGTAGTTCAGAACTAGGCAACAGTTCTGAACTGTTCTTGCAAAGCGTAGGAATCCATTACACCATCCTCTAACCAAAAATAACCGTGAGGGCTTACCCAATGGCTCCTCCACTTCCAGGTACCTCCAACCATTCTTTTCATTCTTCACAGGCCAGGTCTGCCACCTCTACTTTATCCCAAACTGCTCTCATCCCTTTCCTTCCTTCCAAGCAGACCTCTCTCCTATAGGGCCCTCCCAAAGATGTTTCACCAACATTCCCCAAATCATCCTCCCTCCAGGGTGGAGGAAACTAGGAGTTCCGAAATGGCCTCACCTTTGCTGACCCCTGCAGGAGGATGGGAGCTTGAAGGTAGGACTCTTTCCTCCTCTTCTTTCTCTTCAGCCTGTAGGGGCTCCACAAAGTAATCGTCTACTGGCCGTAGGAAGGATTCCTCCTCTTTCTCATCCTCATCCTCTTCTATTCTGCCCCCCAGGGGCCAGGACCGGGTGGAGGGGTCGCTGAGGGAGCAGAAGACACAAGGCAATAAGAACCTGGGCCCAGGCCCCAGGCTTCCGCCTCCTGCCTCAAGAAGCCTTGGGATGGGCAGGGAAGATTCCCTCTCACTCACCCAACTTGTGTCCTAGACGGGTCAGGGGTCACTGGAGGGGGGCAGCACACATACTCCACACCTCGGAACCGATCCATGCCACAGGGCAAAAGCATGCCCGAGCCATGCAGGATGAAGCCCTGGGAGCTGCAGGCCTGTAGGAAGAATGGGTCCGGATACCAGGATTGTGGGGTAGGAGAGGGTAAACGAGGGGGGCCTGGGGGCCTGAGTGTTGGAGGCTGATGGGGCTGGGAGCCTGACTTCCAGGTTCTGTCCTGATGGGAAGAGGGGGCAGAGGCCCAGACTCTTGGGTTCTGCAGGAGGGGGGTGTTCTGGGTGTGAGGATGGATGTGCCGGGGTCCTGACCTCCTGTGCTTCCTGATGCCTCCGGGTTGAACTCTCACACTGGTCCATGCGCTCCTGATGCAAGAACCGGCAGCCTTCGGGCACCAGCAGGGCCTCACTCACGAATTCACCCGCTGGGGAAGGGGGCACCAGAGTGAGACCCTCTCATAGCCACTAGCCTTACCCTCCTTAGAATCCAGGTTTATTATCCTCAGAGGCTTCTCTGGCCCCCTCAGGACTCAAGCATCTAGCTCTCTAATGCGAGCCTTGAGACCAAGGCCCAGGATCTCGCCCCTCAGACTCCCACCTCCATTTCCCGCCCCCAGCCCCCAGCCTGTGACTCACGCAGGCAGCGGAAAGGCACAACCTGGTGGTGAGGGTGAGTACAGCGGCCGCCCTGGGCACCCCCGCACCAGCGCTCCATGGGGATGGCCTGCGCCGCCTGTTCCACACGTGCAATCTGCAGCTCCGGGTACATCTGTGGGCACCGGGTGGGCCAATCAACCCACTGTTAGAACCCAAGCAGTCATGCTTCTCTTCTGGCCATGCCCCTTTTCAAGACTCCAGTGTTCATAAGGCATTCTTCTCCTTAGGCCCTGCTTCTTCAGAAAACCGGTCTTAGATGTATCTAAGTCCCCTAGGCCCATGGGCCACGCCCCTAGTAACTCCCCCTTACCCCTCCCCTCTCTCCTCCCCGCACCCCGTTATCCTTAGGCCTCTCCCCTTTACCTGGCCAGTTCCTTTACAAAGGTCTCTCCATATACCCATACACCCAATTCTTCTGCGCCCACCTCTCTTCTGCTCACCTTGCCGCCCTTCCCCAATCAGGTTCATCTCTCCGTAGATTCCACCAACCCTTAAGTCTCGCCTCTTTCCCTGTTTGACTTCTCAGCGTCCCTTCTCTTTCGTAATAGACCCTCCTTTTCCTGGCCAGGCCTCCTCGCTTTCCCCTCTTTAATTGGAATCCACCCCTTTTCCTATCTTCTAGGTCCCTAAGGACTTTTCGTCAGACTGCCCTCTCCTTTGGCCACGCCTCCCTATATACCTACTCTTGAAGGAGCCCACCACTCCCTGGGTCCCCTTCCTTAGCCGGTCTTTGCACGGTTCTCCTCTTTCCTGACCTCGTGTCTCTCTTTTTTTCTTTCTTTCTTTTCTTTTTTGTTTTGTTTTGTGACCTTTTCTCAAAAACAGGTCCCGCCCTATCCTAACTTCGCCTCTGGCCACGCCCCCTGGCTTCCTAGCCTTCTTAGATCCCTGGTCTCCTGGCCTTAGGAGTCAGGCTGGGAAACCAACAACAACAACAAAACGCCAGTCGGGCTAGACTCCGCCCCCGGCCCGCCTCCCCCCTGCAGGCCACGCCCACCTGTCTGCAGTACTCCAGCACGCGCTGCGGGTCCCGGAGGCAACGCCGCGAGAGCTGTGCGTCTGGTTCCCAGCGGCCCGTGCGCAGGTCCCGGTGCAGGGTTGGGCGCCCGCATAGTCCAGCCACCTGAGCGGACCCCCGGGCCTGGGTATGTGGGCGAAGGGGTCAGTGAGGGCTCGGGGGACGTCGGCACGCTGGTCCCGCGGCCCTTTGCTTTCTAGGACTCAGATGTTGAGACCCCAGAACCAGCCCCTTCACCAAGCACCGAGCACCCGCCTCGGCAGAGGTACCGTTTCCCGGGATACAGTTACTACTGGGCGGGGCGCCCCAGCTCTCCTGTTGCTATGGCGACGCGGGTCCCCCAGGATTCTCGCGGTTCGGCGGTGGCCGAGTCACACTCACGCCCACCCCGGCGCAGCCGCACCAGAGACGGAAGGGGTTAAACCTGAATCGCTGGGGAGGAGGTCAGAGCCCCGACGTTCTGGCCCCTCCTCCCTCTACCCCCAGCTCGGGCTCCCATTCTTGGGTGCAAAGATGACAGACAGGGCCTGGCCTCAGGCCTGCAGGCCTGGACACCAACCCTTGAGGGCTGGGGAGCTACCTCCTGGGTCAGGGGGCGGCGGCTGGAGGCCTAAACCCCCGGGTCCTGGGAGGCTGCGGGGCCCTCAGGATGGAAAGGGACCCAGATTCCTGGATCTAAGTGTCTTATTGCTTGGTGGGTCATATGTTCAGGTGGGAAGGGGCTGGGGCTGAGTCACTGAGGGCGAGAGGATCGGAGGGGCTGGATTTCTGGGACCAGGAGCTCTGGAGAAGTCAGTTCCTATGCTGGGGGTGGGAGGTGGCTGGGACGACACAAGATGGGGAGCTGGGGCCTGGACTCCTGGGTTCGTGAATGCCTAGTGCCATTGGGGGGCCCCGGGGGCGGCCACCTGGCTGGAAAGACTGCACTTTCCGCCCTGGACACGTCCGCGCCGGGTCGAGGCCGGGTCCCGCCCCTTCCCCCACCCCCCCCAGTCCTCACCTCCGCCGCGCCGGGGCTCCCACCGGCCAGGCTCCCGACGGCGAGCTGCGCGCGCAGAAGCAGCAGCGATAGTGGCAGCAACAGCGGCAGTGGCGGCGGGGCCCGGCGGCGGCCCAGACCGCGAATGGCGGGGCTTAGGTGCCCCATGTCTGGGCTCTCACGCCCTCACGTCCCCAGCACTCCCGCCCAGCCCGGCCCGGCCCCAGCGGTGACAGGAGCTCCCAGCGCCACAGCCACCTCCTCCCGCCGCCCCTTGGCTGCGCCGGCGCCTCCAGCCCCGCCCCACGCCGCCCCGCCTTCCTGGCCAGGACAATAGCATGCCCGCTCCGCGCTGGCAGGAGCGGCCCCCGAACGCCACGTGGGAGCCTGTGTCAAGCCCCCACTCCCTTAAGATGCCAGATGTTCCACCCCACGCCAGGATCCAGCCGGAGGTCTGGGGTATGGACCTGGGGTTATGGATTTTGTGTCCTTCTTCGGACTCAAAATCAGCTTCCTTCCCTTCCAGGAATTATCAGCTTTGAAGACAACACCCACCTCCTCACCCTCCTCCCACCCCCAACCAAATTTCTTTTCTTGAGCTGCCAGGAATGTAGTCCTCCAAAATTTCCCCAATCAAGAACACAGCAGTTGCCACCCGGTCCTCCTCTCCCTCAGATCCAGGAGTCTGGGCCCCAGGAACCTTTCCTATCAGAACCAGAGACCAAGCCCCTAGCCCTCTCCCCCCCCCCCCTCCCCCCCCCCCAGAGTCCCAGGCCTTCTGCTCTGCTTCCCAAGGGTCTCAGGTGTCTGGAACTTGAATTCCTTGCTCAAGGATCCATGTCACAAAGCTCCCAGGCCCCTTTTTAAAAGAGGATACAAGTCAGGTACTCAGCACCTCAGGACAAGGGTCTGGAGCCCCATCTTTGCTCTAAGGACCAGGGAATTTCTATTTCCTCACCTCTAGCCTCTCCCTCCCAGCCTCCCCTTCAGGGCTTACTGCTTTGTCTCCTGCAATGACAAGTGTAGAATCCTGTCTTCCCCAAGCCCCGTGGAGTAGCCCTGTCATGTGTGTGCATCTGTGATGTATGTTTGTGTAGATGTATATTAAAAGAGCCCGAAGCATTAAGTGGGTAGCAGGGCGCTTGGATGTGGGTCCTGGCTTGCTCCTAGAGTCACTTCAGAGCCTAGGGAATCCTGAAGACAAATTTTAATTTTTAAAATTAAACATATATCTTTCATCCCCAGATTCCACCCCCCACCCCCTCCAGTGACAATCTCACCCTGTAAACTCCTTGGACCCAATTCTTTCAGGGCCTTTAAGGAAGGTGGAAGGGATCAAGATGGTGGCTCTCTTGGGTTCCCAAGGAGTGAACTGCCATCTTGGCTTCACTTCCATTAGCCAAGCAAAGTGTGCCTCAGGGAGAGCCAGGACAGGGCCTAGTCCGGCCTCCATCTTTATATATATTTATCTTTATTGATTTCAGAGAGGAAGGGAGAGGGGAAAAGAGATAGAAACATCAATGATGAGAGAGAATCATTGATTGGCTGCCTCCTGCACATCCCCTACTGGGGATCAAGCCTGCAACCCGGGCATGTGCCCTTGACTGAAATTGAACCTGGGACCCTTTAGTCTGCAGATTGACACTCGATCCACTGAGCCAAACCAGCTAGGGCTCCATCTTAATCTTCCCTATGTTATCTTTCTTCTCAGTGCAAGTGGTCATCTTGAAATATCTTCTTTCAGTGTCTGGAAACAACTTCTACATCTGCCTCTAACTCCCATCACCCCCTGTCTCTATTCCTCTGTGAAGGGACCATTTGACATCTTGAATCTCTTGTATACAGGGGAATAGGTGGACATAGTGGCCATCTTGCTCCCACTTAGGGCATCCCCTTTGGCTGAGCAAACTGTCCATTACCCAGGCAATAATAATGGTCTGTCACTCCCCTCAATGTTCAGTTTTGGAGGAGCAGGTTCGGCTAACTTGTTCTGGTTCTTTAGAAATCAGGACAATCTGTATGGCAAGTTGAAGATCCCAGCATTTTTGAGTTGGAGAGATGCTACACATGTGTTTGGAGACGAGAGTGGCCAGGTGTGGGGAAGGAAGCATATGGGAATGGGAGAGTCCTGGGGGCCATATCTGGGGGCCCGAAGGCTGTGGGTTTGATGTAGCTGGTAAAAGCTCGAGAATGGGGTGTGGTGAGATAACCTGCCTGGGCTCTAGACAGTTTGCAGGGGCGAGGCATGCCTAGGTATGAGTTGAAGTCATAGAAAGGAGGGCTACCCAGAGGTCCAAGCGGGGGAGAGGGTGGCAGGAAGAGGCCATCTCCAGGGGTTTTGCCAAGGCTCAGGCTCACACCGACTCCTTGAACCTTGTAGTAACCATTGGTTGGGTCCTGAGGAGACAATTGAGATTAGTGAGTATGGGAAGGTACAGGGGGCGAGGACCACTGATGGAGATTGAGTCAGACCTAGTGAGAGGCAAAAGACAGAACTATGAGCAGGCAGAGACAGAAAGACAGACATATAGACTGGTAGGAAGACCACGTAAGACCAACACAGTGACAAGAGAGAAAGGAACAGAAAGAGATGGGCAGAAAGAGACAGAGACAGAAGGATAGAGGCCTGCTGAGGGATGATGGTGCGGAAGGAGGTGCAGAGGGAGCAAGGGAGAGAGATCGAGACCAAGACATTTATTCACACATCTGCCCAACAGCCCCATGGCTTTGACGTTGTGTCATGCCCTGTGCAGCTGCTGGATAGACCTGGCCCTGTCCTCATGGAGATACTAGGCCGAAGGAGAAGTGACAGATGACCAGGCAGAGCCCAAAGGAGTCAGCACTGTACTGGGGGGAGTAAGGCAGAGTGGCTGGGACTGTGATGATGGGACTTTATGGAGAAGCACAGGCAAAATGATTGGAGTTGTATTGGGGGAACCTTCAGCACAGAGATCAGGAGAAGCCCAGATCAGAGTGGTCCTGGCTGTGAGAGTTGAAACATGGACAGAATGATCAGAGCTGGGAGGGAGGGAGGGAGGGAGGGAGGGAGGGAGGGAGGGAGGGAGGAAGGAAGGAAGGGAAGCAAGCAAGCATGGGTTTTCTAGAACCAGAAATGTATGAATTGAGACTAGAGGAATTGAAGGAGAGAATTAGGTAGGTATGGGAAGGAAGTTAGGAGGGGTTTAGGCCAAGAGAATAGCAGAATAGCATGTGCTAGGTACAGAGGAGAAAGAAAAGGGACCCTAAAGGTGGGGCAAGTCTGGGGAGATGTGAGGCAAGTGGGGGACCTGGTAAGTGAAAGGGGCCTAGAGAGGCAACCCAGGTGAGGCAACCAGGAGGCCTGAAACACGAGTATGATAGGGAAAGCACAGACAGTGAACCCTGATCTGGGGCTAAAGATGGAGTGCAAGGCTGGGACACATATGTGGGCAGAGACAGCAGATAGGCAAACGAGAATGTGAAGGTGGGTGAGACAGCCCAGGAGGCACGAGAAAGAGGACAGGGGGCTAGATCCCTGCTCTGTGGGCAACAGAATAATAAAGGAAGGGACAGAAGCAGTGAAAGAGTTGGAGACACAGAGAAGGGAGTCCTTTCCCTTCCAACCCTCACCTTAGTCTCCAGAGGCCCCTCTTCATCCGGAACCAGGTCACTGCTGTCCATGTGCATGATGGGGCCCTGGAGTAGGATGCTTAGTGAGAGGGAGTGGCCAAAGGATCCTCCTACCCCAGCTGGGGTCTAGGCTCAGGAAAACAAAGGGCCCTGGGGACATATTGGATCTAGGGAATGACGTGGTCAGGGGCATATTTGAATCTGGGGGACATTTGGGTCTGGGGTCAGTGTTGGGACTAGGGCCCAATTTGAGTTTAGGGGCCCAGTTAGGACTAGGTTACAGGTGGGTCTAGAGGTACAACTAGGCCTGGGGTCCCTGGCTTCCTACCTGGTCCTCACTGCTGCCTGTCTCCTCTTCCTCAGGGCCCCGCAAACTGGAACCATGGCTGCTGCCTGGTATGCGAACCTGGTTCTTTTGCTTGGAGAAAGAGGCTGAGGCCAAGGACAGTGGGTGAGGGTGGGAGGACGGAGGCAGAGCTAAGCAATGGGGTAGGGTCACAGTTTGTGGAGACCAATGAGCAGGAACATAGAGGACTTGGAGGATTAGGTTACGAGGTTAGGAACCACTGAGAGCCCTGGTCTGGGAGGGCAAGTAGTATTGACCTTGAGGAAGTGGAGTTAGGGCTTCAGGAAGGAACCAGGGCCTGAAGGTGAGCCAGTCTCCACCAGGGGCTGGAGAGGCAGCACTGGGCCAGGTCCCAAGGCCGGGCTTTTAGGGTTCTGTATTGGAGGGCCTGTCAGTGAGCAGGGCAAGGGTGGGGTTTTTTTCGGGGGGGGGGGGAGGGATTGGGGTAGAGCTCAGGTACTAACCCTTGCCTTGGCACCAGCAGCAGAGGGCCACCCCAGTGATGACTACAATGAGAGTCGTGACCAAGGAGGCCACCCCAGCCACAATCCGCATAGTAGGCAGCACGTCTGCAGGGAGAAGAGGGGTGGTCTGAGGAGGAACTGGGGAACAGCACCAGGGCTTGGGTTGGGGTCTCTGGGTTCAAAAGGCGCCAGATTTGGAGATACCCAAGGTTTATCATACCCTGAGGTTAAGGGCTTATGAAATTGGGGTTTCACAAGTAAACTCCCCTGGCTTTAGGGAGTCTTAGAATTTGAGGAATTTTAACTTTGGAGATTCCCATTTTGGGGGCACCAGAATGTGAGGGGTATCTCTGTTTAGGATTCTGTATTGGATGTAATTTATTTTGGGGGTCTCTCAGGATTCAGTGGACTTATAGTTTTGAGACTCTCAAGGTTTAGGGGGTCTTTGCATTTGGAGGTCCTCAGTTTGTGGATTGTAGACGTTGGAGGTTGGGGTCCTCAGATTCGTGGGTCTTCAGGCTTCAGGTCTCACCTCTACGGCCCAGGCTGATCCAGGTGCCTCCCTCACCCAGCCGGTTACGAGCACTGCAGTTGAAGCCCCGGCTAAAGTCAGACTCCTGGGTTCCCGAAATGTGTAGCACAGAGATCAGGCCTGGACCCTGTCCAACTCGGCCCTCCGGGGCTGGGAAGGTCTCCACCAGGAACCGACCCCTGGAACCCTCCTCCAGGAAGCCTTCATCCCAAGACCAGACCTTGGGGCACAAAAGGAGATCAGAGGAGACGGGGAAGGAGGGAGGGAGACGGCCAGGGTGTTGGGAGAATCAGAGGTAGCCCTGCAGTGCAGGGAGTTTGGCTGGGAATTCAGGGATCACAGCTGGGTGGGTCCTGAAGGCAAGGACATTTCCTTACCACGGCTTCTGGGGCGGGGGAGGCGAAGACCAGACACTGGAGGCGGGCGGGGCCCCTCAGAAAGGCAGTCGATGAATGCAGGGCGGTCACTACTGGGGGAGCTTGTTTGGAGATGGTGGTTCAATCAGAGCAGAGGCCCCGCCCTCCCAACCAAAGCCGGTTTCCATGAGGCCGGGCCCGGCACTCCCCCACTAACCCCAACCAACCGGGCCCCGCCCCTCAACAAACTCCAAACCCCTCGGAGACTCACCTTCACCCCCTCCCACGGGTACCCCCAGGCCCCGCCTCTAGAAAGCTTTCGCTCTCGCGGCCACACCCATCCATTCATAGCTCTGCCCGTCCCCGTCCTTCTGGAAGCACCGTTTTCTCACCGTTCACAGTCAACCTAACCTCTGCAGCGCCGCCCCCTAGGCCGGAGAGCCCCGCCTCGGCCCTGCACACGTAGTCGCCGGCATCCTCCGGCCCGACCGCGGGAAGACGCAGCGTGGACCCGTAGCCCAGCACCTGGGATGCGAAGGGGCGTCAGGGGCAGAACCTCGGGAGGAAGCTCCGTCCACTGCCTGCCACCAGTACTAGCCAGGCACGGCCTTACCTGTGCACCCCCATGGCGGGTCCAGGTTACCCGTGGGAGCGGGTTCCCGAGCCAGGCACAGCTCAAGGAAGCTTCTTCCCCCTGGTCTACAGACACAGGCTCCGGCTTTGCCTGTAGAATCGGTCGGACTACAGGAAAGATAGGGTCACATGACCGGGAGGGCTGCGCCTTCTGACCTGGGGTCAGCCACTCGGATTTGGCAACCTCGCCAGCCCTGCGTGGCTCAGTGGTTGAGCGTCAATCTATGGACTAGAAGGTCACAGTTCCATTCCTGGTTAGAGCACATGTCTGGGTTGCGGGCTGGATCCCAGTGGGGGCCGTGCAGGAGGTAGTCAATTTATGGTTCTCTTTCATTATTAATGGTTCTTTCTTTCTCTCTTCCCCTCCCCCTTCCTCTCTGAAATCAATTAAAATATATTTAAAGAAAAAAAGAATTCTTATTAAAAAAGAGAGAGAGAGAAAGAAATGGCAACCTCAAGGGCCCAAGTATAGGCCCCTGGTCCACAACTCTGCTTACATGCCCTGCCCCTGCCCCTGCTCCAATTTGGCATTGACCCAGCAAAGTCAAACTCTGCCTACATTTTATGCACGCCCCCCCCCCCTTCCACAGCCCATTGCAACCATGCCCCACTCAATCCTCCACCCCCCGCCCCACCTGCCCATTTCAGCAGGTCCCACTTTGCCCACGTCCATGGTCCTGCCCTGGCTCACACTGTACATCCAGTGCGGTGCTGCAGTTGGCACTACCCACAGCGTTGCTGGCTTCACAGGACACTGGCGCAGTTAGGAACGAGGCGTCGGCCACCACCTCCAACATTGGTCCTCGGGCCCCCAGCACTGGGGAGCCCCCTTTTGCCCACCTGTGGAGGTGGTGGGATTGTTAGTATTGTCTCTGCTCCCCAGGCACACCTACTCATGTCCCAGCTCCAACCCTTCCCAAGCTTGTGCTTGGGGCTTGGGAGAGGTGATCATCCTCACCGATAGCCCGTAACAGGAGGCTGGGCCCTGGCCTGGCATAGGAAAGTGACCTTCTCTCCCTCCCGCACAGTCTGTGGTTCTGCAGACAGAGTCACCACTGGAGAGTCTGTGGAGGTGGGCCAATAATCAGCAATGGTCAAGGACCTCCGCTGATGACCGAGGAGTCCCACTCCCAGCCCCTCCACCCCAGGTGTGGATCTCCAGTTCCCTCTTCCCTTTGAGTAGGAGTCCAGGCAGGCCTCCAGTTCCGTATTCCCTCAGGAACCACAGATCCACAGCTCCCTCCTTCCTCATATCCTGGAGTCCAGGTCCCA
The DNA here is from genome assembly GCF_027574615.1 of Eptesicus fuscus. Taxonomy (NCBI): domain Eukaryota; kingdom Metazoa; phylum Chordata; class Mammalia; order Chiroptera; family Vespertilionidae; genus Eptesicus; species Eptesicus fuscus. The sequence goes on from NC_072493.1 coordinate 20,150,519, forward strand.
GGCCCCTGTTTCACCAAGGACTCCAGGCTCAGGGACCAGCGTCCAGCTGCACTTACACTGCAGGCTCAGTGTGATAGCTGTGTCCTTTCCCCCAGGCAAGGCCTGGCTTCGGGCCCGGCAGACCAAGGTGGCTCCATCATCATGGCTGGAAGGGGTAAAGGATAAGATGCTCTCCACGGACTCAATGGTCCCTTTCTTCAGCAGGGTCTGGAGGTTATGAATAATAATGATGATTTCATCTACCCCTAATACAGTGCTTACTATGTGTCAGGCTCTCTTCTAAGCACTTAGAAGAAGTATTGCTTTATTTAATCCTCACAATTACCCTATGAGGCGCATACTACTATTATCCTCATTGGACAGAGAAGAAAACTGAGGGACAGAAGAGGTTAAGTTACTTACCAAGATCAATCAACTAAGGAGTGACTGAGCCAGGTAGTCCAGACCTAGAGTCCTCACCCTTAATCATACAGCAAGGGTCCCAACCCTTTAACCCTTGCCCTCCCATGCCCTTTTCTTCTCTGGATGAGCCTGTGGTCTTAGTGAATCCCCACATTTCCCTGAATAAACAAGGGCTTGCACAGCGACTTGCATCTGACCTGATAGGAGGTAGCCCCATCCAGCTGGACCTCATCACGAAACCACAGCAGCTCAGGGGTAGGGCGGGCATCCCCACGGCTCCGACAGGTCAGATTTGCAGGAACACCAGCAACCAGAGACACAGAGGGGCTGCCCAGCACCTGAGGGGCTTCTGGGGGCACTGTGGATGGATCTGGGGTCAGAGCTGGATTCTGGGCCCAGAGACCCAGATCTTCCCAGCTCTACTTGACCACTCCTCGGTGCTCCCTGGACTCTGATACTCCCAGCTAGGACTGGCTATCCCTCTGGGCACCCCTGGGGAGAGGAGTGGGCTGGACCCTCACCCAGCACATGCAGCTGGGCTGGTCGAGAGCGGAGGCCTGCCTGTGTAGCTTGACACTCATATGATGCTTGATCCTCTCGTTCCACAGGCCTGATGTGGAGGTCGTGCTGGCCTCTGGCTGCATCCCCTGATATCCAGTACCTGGACCACCCTGGAATCAAGAAAGAGGCAGTCACACCGCTGCTCTGAGTTCCTGTCCCCATCCCAAAAGTGGGTGCTGAGCTAGGGAGACACTAACCCTCTCCCAATCCAGAGTCTCTTCAAACTTGGGGGGGGGGTGTGTGTGTGTGATAAATTCAGAGAGAAAAAAAGCCAGAAAACAATTGCCATAAAAGGTTAGATGCTACCTCTGGGGTAAAGAGGAGGGAGTTATGATAGGGGAAAGGAATAAGAAGGGCTTCTGGACCTGAGTAACGGTTACATGGGCGTCTGTTTTATAGTTACTTGGCAAATCTTCCACTTACGTTTTATACACTTTCCTGTATTTATGTAATATTTTACAATAAAAATACAAATCTTCAAACCCCATGGATCATCCCCAAAGTATAAACTAAAAATTCAAGACAGCCCTGGCTGGCATGGTTAGTTTTGGACCGAAAGGTCACAGGTTCAACTCCTGGTCAAGGGCATGTACCTGGGTTGCAGGTTTGATCCCCCACCCAAGCAGAGATCCATTCCAGAAACCAATTGATGTTTCTTTCTCTCTCTCTCTCTCCCGTCCCTGTCTCCCTCCCACTCTCTAAAAATCAATGGAAAAGTATCCTCGGGTGAGGATCAACAACAACAAAAACTTTTAGGACACCCAAATGTTTAGCTGAGCCCATTAATTTTCCAAACTTGAAAATGTCGGGATAGATACTTCAGTTACAGCCTCCACCCAGCATCTCCTGGAGCTGATGCCAGCCCCTCCCCGAGTACTGAGAACAGCCTCACCTGGCAGGTCCCTCTCACCCCCTAGAGCCAGCCCATCCTTAGTCCACTGGACCACTCCCGAGTATGTGCCCAGGGCACAGGGCAGCCGGGCCTCGTCCCCTAGCAGGACCACCAGGTCCTCGGGCTGTTGCAGGAAGTGGGGTGACAGGCCTAGGAGAATGAAGAAGGGAGCAGAGCTGAGTATAGCATATTCAAGAGTTCTCTCATTCAGAACCCAGGAGTTCAGTCCCCACACCCCTCTTCCCCCAGACCCAGAAGCCCAGGCTCCCAGACTTCTGCTCCCTCAGATCCAGGAGTCCCAGCCCTCAGCCCCATTCACCCCAGTAAAAGCGGGGGCTGGCAAACAACCCTCCCCACATTTACCGCCTTCCCCGCCCTTGGAGGTACCTGCACGCCCTCTGAGGCAGAATAAGAGGACGAGGAGGGCGGGGACCAGCATACTGAGTGTGTGTCCCTCAAGATGCAGCTGACTTGCTGTGGCACTGCCTTCCTGCCAACTGCTTCCAGGACAGCACGCCTCCCACCACTCAGGCCCGGAGCCTTCTTCGAGCCCGACTCTTCATTCACCCCAGGCGAGGCGCACCCTTGTCCCTGGCCTGGAGTTTCCCAAATCTGCTCAGCCGCTGGCTCCGACGCTCTGAAACGCAGGCGGATTCCGCTCGCTGCACCTCTGAGACCCCTGGGGCTGATCTCACTCGCCGGGGCACCGGCGCGCCCCGCCCTCTTTCCATTGAGAAACACCGCGACCAAAACGCCGCCGATGCGTAGGGCTTTCCTCTTGGGCGGGCGCCCCACCCCTATTGGGATCTGGGAGCCGGAACAGCTGGGTCGAAGGAGGGGGTGTCGGCCGGGTTGGACACCTGCACCCTGCCGGGGTTGCAGGGGCGCGGGGGTGAGGAGAAGTGAGGAGAGGAAGTGGAAGAAAGTTGCTCAGCCCAGGTCCTGGAGGGACCGCGCTGAATGGAAATCGAGCTATAAATGGGAACCCCTGGGGCCTCGCTAGTTTCTGCGCCCTGGGGAGGCGGGGCTCGGGGCTCCTCTGAGCCTACAGGTCAGGAAGAGGGCTCCAGCGTAGCTGGGGAGGAGGGTGGGGGGGGCAGCTGGGACCCCCTAGAAGAGGGGGCTTCTGCTCTCCCCCGCTTCAAACCCCCTCTTCAAAATAACCCTTTGCCTGCCTAGTTACTGCCACAAACCCTAGCATATCTTAAGATCTAGGAATCCAGGCTCACAACCCCTCCTTTCCCAAGACCCTGCAGTCCGGGCTCAGCCCTTCGCCCCACTCGGCTGTGGTTGCCGGGCGACAGCTGGGAGGCGGCTGTGCGGGGTCGCGGCTGGCAGGGAGGCTGGGAACCTCGCAGCTTGTCCTGACGGCTGCCTGCAGCCAGCTGGGATGTTCTCACGCTGCACGCTGGCGAGCGCGCTGCGCAGCTACTGCGCAGGTGGGTGGGACCCCCAGTTGGCTGAGGGGCGACTGTGGGCTTGGGACCCTGGGTCTGACGTTCCTGAGCCTGTTGGGACTGGTTGGGGGGGGGGGGGGGTGAGGGGAGAGTCCATGCTCAGGTTGTGTATTGTTCCTGAGCTCAAATTATTGCGTTTTTCCCGAAGTAGCAGGGACTTGGACTTCCAGGAGTCTAAGACTGGCGGTGCAGACCTCTGTTGACTGAGAAGTTGGGGACTCAACTAGGTCCTCTGCCTGCAGCAGGGTGCAGATGGGACAGGATGACAGGGGTCAGAAAATCCGGTCTTAAGTCTTAGAGTCAGTGGATTTAAGCACCTATTTCTCTCCTATTCCCTACACCGGCCCAGGGGAAGGAGTTGAAAATCAACAGACAGTGAACATCCGCTCTAAATTCTGTGGGGGGTCGGGGAGAGAGGACTTACCTCTTGGGAATGTGGGGAGAAGGGACTTCAGGCCTGAACTCCTGAGTCCTGGATCCTTGAGGCCCAGACTTATGAGTCCTGGCCCAGACTCTGGGTCTGGGGGCCTGAACTCCTGGCTTCTGTTTTGGGGACCCAGCGCCTGGATGTTAAAACAGGATGAGCTTGGGGCCAGCGTTCCCGAGGCGTGGGGAAGAAGTCAGGCAGTAAGGCTGTTTTTCTAGACACCTGATATCATTTCCCTTTCCTGACTCTCTGGGGCCCCAGGCATGGAAAGATGGAGAGCCTGAGGTCCCAGGAGCATGCAGAGAAGGAAAACAGCCAAAGTAGAGCGTGGAAGATTTGTGCTAATTAAAGGCCCCAGCAACTGACAGCTCTACACCCTGGCCTCGATGAACACCATCTGGTGAGGAGCCCTATGACAGAACCTCCTGCTCTGCATCCAGCTCATTCCCCAGGGGGTGTGGGCAGTTGGGAGAGAAAATGTGGGAGTGCAAGGATTTAATATGGGAGAGAAGAAGAAAGACTAGAGGCAGCATCAAGGATGGAACTGTAGGGGCTCAGCCCGGATGCCTCATTTTGTTCCTGGAGGAGGATCACATAGGGGGTCCTGGCCGGGGTTCCAACTCCTGCAGGAGATAAGCAGGCAGAAGAAGCTTATCCTATGTGAGCATGTATGAGCACACTGGGGTGGACAGGGCAGACCAAGCAACATCCGGTTATAAAGTTCAAAGATGTGGCAATCAGGAGAAACAAATAAAACAAAGTGTAGTGAAAGGATGACTGAGAACAAATATTTATTGAGCTCCTGGTGTGTGTGAGAGAGTATGGGGTTGGGGTGGGGGGAGATAGAGATGAGAACTGAGACAGAAAAGTAGAGACACATAGAGGCATATATATAGAGACAATGACATAGTTAAAGGTTGACTGAGATTAACCATGTAATGGAGAGAGAGGAGAATAGAGAAAGACATGGAGACAGAAGAAACTCAGATAGAGAAAGATAGAAAGATAAATCAAGCACTGACCAGTGTGGCTCAGTTGCGTGTATATTGTCCTGTGCACAATATTGTACTGTTGCCAGTTCAATTCCTAGTCAAAGCACATGCACAGATTGTGGGCTCAATTCCTAGTAGGGGCAGTGCAGGAGGCAGCCAATCTGATGTTTCACTCTCACATTGATGTTTCTCTCTCTCTAAAAAAAGAAGAATCAATAAAAATAGAAAGATAAATTGAGATGGATAGATGGAGGGAGAGAGACAGACACAGAAGAGACAGGGAAAGACAGAGGGAAGTCACGTGATCTAGAAAGAACTCACAAGGCCCTTGCCATAGGGTCCCTAGCTGGGTCAGTGCTATACCCACAGTTGGGGCTGGTGATCTTAGACACCACCCTTCACTCCCACCCACTCTGGCTGTCTTGTCCGCTGCACACTTGCACCTTAGACACTCATATACACTCACACACTCTGCACATGCTTTCACAGATCACAATTCATTCTCACCTTCCCCGCACTCACAGGAATGCTCACTCACAATGAACTTCACACACACGTGCACAGAAGGGGAAAGATATCTGCACTCTCCCAGTCTCTCATACACACTCTTGCACACTCCCCAGCAGACATCCCTAATGTCACCGAGGGGGGAATGTTTACTCAGGGAAGGAAGGGACTTGCCAAGGTCATGTACCAGGGCAGGGAAGAGCCAGGCCCAGCTCTCTGCTCTCCATGCTGAGCTGGGAGCTCCTGGGTCTGACTTGCACTCCCTCCTGGGGTCATGGGGGCTGGGGAGGCACCAAGGACTATGCCTGGCATGTGCTGACAGGGGATTTCATGCTCCAGCTGGGCTGGGAGGAGCCTGCTGGACAGAGGTCTGGAGCTGGAGACTTGAGAGGGTGTCTCAGGAAGGTAGCAAGGCAAGGACAAGATCAAGCTGGGTCCCAGAATAAGGCTCAGCTCTGCTACTGACCTCATCGGCCTCATTGCTCTCCTTGGCTCATAGGGCCTGCTGGACTCTGACAGCGGGTCTTCCCTAGGGGGCTGGGAGTGGTGAAAGGAAAGCAGGGATTGGGGTGGCAGGAGAGAAGAAAGACAGAGACTTATGGGGAAGAAGAGAGAAGCTCAGAGAGAATGAGTGTGCACCTTGGGGAGAGAGAAAGAGAGAGAAAGACAGGAGAAAGTAGAGTGGAAGGTACTCAGGGCAGGGAGAGAGATAGAAAGACAGAAGGGAAAAGAGAGGGAGAGAGTAAGAGGAGAGATGGACTCATGGGAAGAAAGAAAAACAGAGAAAGAGAAGGAGACAGATGGCAAAAGAGAGACAAAGAGAAAAGCAAGAGACAGAGACATAGGGAGAGGGACCCAGAGAAAGCCAGGGGCAGACACAGGAGGCAGGCGGTGGGCGCTGCAGGAGCCACAGGCAGCGGGCATGGAATGGCCCCGAGGATCCCCATCCGGGCTCCCTTGCTCCTCATGGGAATGCTGACCACAGGTAAGTGGGATCCTGGCCTTGTGATCTAGTGTTAAGAGGCCCTCATTTCCCACTCACATTCTCCGGACAGAGCCTCTGCCCTCTCCTGCTGACTTTGCTGTGTCCCCAGGCCTGGCCCAGTTGCAGATCCCTGCCTCAGCCTCCAGAGGCTTCTGGGCTCTGCCTGACAACACGACGGTGGTGGAGGGAGCTGCCGCTGAGCTTCGATGTGGGGTCAGTGCCCCTGGCAGTGTCGTGCAGTGGGCCAAAGATGGGCTGCTCCTCGGTCCCGACCCTAGGATCCCTGGCTTCCCGCGCTACCGCCTGGAAGGCAACCCTACTAGAGGTAAGGGATCAGAGCCTGAGACCCTGAGCCGTCAGCAGAGGCTGACTGTGGCCCTGACCTTGGGTCCTACCTGCAGGTGAATTCCACCTGCATATTGAAGCATGTGACCTCAGTGACGATGCGGAGTACGAGTGCCAGGTCGGCCGCTCCGAGACAGGGCCTGAGCTCGTGTCTCCCAGAGTGATCCTCTCCATTCTGGGTATGGGTGAGAGATACCCCCTCCCCCCGGAACCCGTGAGTCTGGACTTCTTAGTCCTCTCCTACCCCAGGACCCAGGAGCACAAGCCCCCAGCCTCTCCTTCCTCAGATCCAGGTTTCAGAACTGATTTCATGAGCAATGAGACTCAGCCCAAACCCTCATATCCTCCTCGGTGGTGGCGGCTTACCCCAGGCCCTTTCTCACCAGTGCCCCCCAAGACGCTTCAGCTGACCCCTGAGGCAGGGAGCACAGTCACGTGGGTAGCTGGGCAGGAGTACGTGGTCAGCTGTGTATCTGGGGACGCAAAGCCAGCACCTGACATCACCTTCCTTCAAAGTGAGTGTGGATGAACAGCTAGGGGTAGTGTGAGGCCCTGGAGTTGGGAGGTGGTGTGCCTACCCCATGCCCTCTTAGGGGCCCCCGAAAATATGACATTTCTGAGATGGGGACACTGGCTTGAGGAGATGCTGAGGCCAGCATGGGATCTGGTGGATGGGAGGAGACATCCAGGGAAAGGCACCAAGGAGATCACAGGGCTGCTGGTCTGGGACTCAGGGAAGGGGCTGAGGCTCCAGATAGAGATGCGGTGTCATCGTTGGTGCAAAAATGAGAAGCTGAGTAATGGATGTGGGTGATACACCCAACAAGGATGGGATGGGAGGGTGGGGAGGGAAGAGGCCCAGGACCCAGCCCTGAGGACTCTGGGATTCAGGAGGTCTTGAATGTGTGGAGGGAACGGAGCTAGTGCTTTTCCTCCAGAACCAAGAGAGAGAGGGAGCAGTAGGTCCACCCTATGGCTTCCAGGCCAGGATCCCCAGGACCCACCTTGGGGAGAACCTGGCACCCCTTCTGCCCTCTTATTACCCCAAGGTGGACAAATAATTTCCGACATCACTACTGACGTGAATGAGGGATCCCAGGAGAAACTCTTCATCACAGAGGCCACAGCCAGGTATGGGAGTTGGGATGTCCTACCCTTAGCCTGGCTCCCAAATTTCTCCATGAAAATCCCATGCCCCAGGGATTCAAGCATGGAAACCTGGGTCAGGTATGAATATCTGGGACCCAATTCTTCACTCTGACCCTCCAAAATTTCTTCATGGGAATCTCAGTTCCAGAGTATCAAGGACAAAGATTTTGGCCATGTTTGGGCCTCTGGGACCCCAATTCTCATTCCTGATCCCCCAAATCTCTTCCATGGAACTCCAGATCCTAGAAGAAATCAGCATGGAGACTTAGACCAGGTGTGGGGACCTCTTTACCCGAATTCCCCAGATTTAAGATAATGACTGAGTTTGGAACTCCAACCCCCTCCCCGCAGGGTGACACCCCAGAGCTCGGATAATGGGCAGTTACTGGTCTGTGAGGGGTCCAGCCCAGCTTTGGATATCCCTATCAAGGTTTCATTCACCATGAATGTTCTGTGTAAGTGGGGAACTGAGTGGACTATGGCCCGGGGACAGGGAGTAGGAATTGGAGGTACTGGGGGCACACAGGGATTATGACTGGTTCTGGCTCTCAAAGAGAAACACGAGGGTTCAGACTGGGGAGCTTGGAAAGAGTGGATGGGCTGCCCAGGCCCACCAAGTGACTGCTGCTCTCCAGTCCCCCCAGGACCCCCTGTGATTGAGTGGCCAGGTCTGGAGGAGGGGCATGTGCGGGCAGGGCAGAGCTTGGAGCTGCTGTGCATGGCCCGAGGAGGGAATCCACCAGCTACACTGCAGTGGCTGAAGGTGAGGGCAGAAGCAGGCATGCGGGTGGGGAGCAGGGCAGGTACCAGGAGCTGTCCCTGAGCTGATCCCGGTCTGTTCCTGTCTCCAGAATGGCCAGCCCATGTCCACAGCGTGGGGCACAGAGCATACTCAGGCAGTGGCCCGAAGCATGCTAGTCATGGTCATACGGCCAGAAGATCATGGGGTGAGGCTCAGCTGTGAGGCCCACAACAGCGTATCTGAAGAGATCCAGGAACGTGGGATCACGCTGCAGGTTACCTGTGAGTCCTGGTGCCAGGTGCCCATCTGTCAGTCCATGCACCAGAGAACCATTTGTTTGTGTCTCCAAAGCACGCCTGTCTAATGCCAAAGACCTTGTCATCTGTCCCCAGTTCCCTGTCTTTCTGGGCTGGTCTGTGAGGCATCCAGCCCTGCTTAGCATCTCTCTCCTCTGTCCATCATCCCTGCAGTTCCTCCCAGTGCTGTTACTATCCTGGGATCTGCATCCCAGTCTGAGAACAAGAATGTGACCCTCTCCTGCATCACTAAGTCCAGTCGCCCACGGGTCCTGCTGCGGTGGTGGCTGGGCTGGCGGCAGTTGCTGCCCACAGAGGAGACGGTCATGGATGTGAGGCAGGGGCCCGGCTCCTGGGTCTGAGGGAGGAGGGAGTTGAGGGCATATCTCTTGGATCTGGGAGAGAATGCCTTGGGGAGCATGGACGGGGGCCTGGACCTCCTGGGTTACTGCTGGGGTATAGAGTGGACTCAGGCCTCTGGCCCATGGATGAGGGTGCTCTAGTCCCTAGTGCTGAAGCTCTTCCCTGCCAGGGCCTTCATGGTGGCCACATCTCCATGTCCAACCTGACGTTCCTGGTGCGGCGGGAGGACAATGGTCTGACCCTCACCTGTGAGGCCTTCAGTGAGGCCTTCACGAAGGAGACCTTCAAAAAGTCGCTCACTCTGAACGTGAGATGTGAGCCCCCATCCTCACCCCAGGGGGCGGGCAGGGCACTGCCTCCTGACTCAGAGACCCTACTCTTGGGCCTCAGCCCAAAGAGAAAAGCCACTCTTTCTGTCTCAGATCCTGCCCAGAAGCTGTGGATCGAGGGGCCCCCGGAGGGGCGCCCCCTCCGGGCTGGAACCCGGGTGAAGCTGGTGTGTTTGGCCATTGGAGGCAACCCAGACCCCTCCCTCACCTGGTTGAAGGTCAGTGCCAAGCAAGGGCTGGGGTGGCCAGGAATGTGGGGGAAAGGATGAGGCCCTGTCTCTTCCATTTTGGGAAATCTTGGGGGGAAAACTGAGTTGCTTGAAAAATACTGGAGATTTCGAGTTTTGGCAGGGAGTTGGAAAAGACACAGACAAATACCATAATAATTAAATTGAATCCAAGGGAAATCCTGGGAATTTTGGGAAATCAGTGAGAATCTTATCTCAAATGAAGGAATTTTGGATCAGGATTGGGAATTCTACAGAAAAGGCAATTAATTTATTAAAGGAAAATCTGGTGAAACCTCAGAATTCAGATGAAATGCCAGAAATTTTAGGGAAAGACTAAGAATTCCAGGAACAAAGACAATGATGGGCAAAGACTAGAAATTTGGGGAAAGATAAGTAATTCCACAGAGCATTGAAAGTCCATAAATTAATATTAAATTGAATTCTTAGGATTTGGGGGTGAGTGAATAAAATTCTGGTAACATTAAAAGGAAGTCTGACAGAATTCTGGGATGATCTTGGGAATTTAGGGAGCTAGTGAAAATTCTAGGGGAAAAACTAGGAATTCTAGGGATGAAATGTAACTTCATTTAATTGGATGGAATTCGGGGAAATGCCAAGACTTTGGATTCACACAAAGGATTCTAGTAAAAGATGAGGATAATAAGAGAATATCGGGAAAGGATTCAGAAACCTGTGGAAAGACAATTGAATTAAGGGAATGATCCAAAGAAATTTGGGGGAAAGTGGGAATGCTAAGAAAAAGAACCAAAGATAGGAAAAAATGAAGGAATTCTGGGAAAGGCTGGGGAATTCCAAGGGCGTTTCCTAGAGTTTGGTGTTTGGTAAACGTAGCTAGAGTGGGTTTTGAGGGCTGGGCCTGCGGGTTGGCAGGGGCACCAACAATCGCAGGCCCCCCGGAAAGCAGAGGAGGTGGGACATGGGTGAGGTGACCAGATTTTAACATTGGTAAAGCGGGACACCATTGACCTGGGTGGGGGGGGGGGAGGGGGTGTTCTTGATTAAAAATTTGGTCTATATGGAGCAACAAAAATTTTCATAGAACGCAAAAATAGTATTGTAATATATATATTTTTAAATTTCAACATAAGTACAATTTACAAATATAATAAATAAAAAATTATGTATAGAATTATTTTATTCTTTGGCATATTTCTCATTTGAGTGAATTCTTTTAGTAGATTGCTGTCGTTGTTTAAAAGGTCATGAAATTTTTCACAAGAATTTGTTAAATGATATTTCACACATAAAATGGCTTTCAAAGTCTCAACACTTAATGGTGATTTTTCTGATGTCCACACTTTATTTACCGTAGAGAAAACGTCGCAGCATTAGTTCCTGGTAAGGACAGCGTGTATTCCACAATTTTTAGTGCATTATTTATCCTGGCTAAACAGCCACATGGCCGCCCAAAACCGTATATCCCCTTCCCGTTCTCCCGCCGTTCCCTAGCTTGTCATGCATTCTTTCCAAAAATCGGGATTTTTTAAAAGGCCGCGGGACGCGGGACAAATTGTTAAAAATCGGGACTGTCCCGCCAAAAGCGGGACGTCTGGTCCCCTTAGACATGGGTGAGGCGACGGAAACCGCGGAGGGATCCGACCGCAAAACCGCGGGGCTTGGGGGGCCCAGGTTCGTCAGGAGAGACTCCGGCTCGGGGGTGATCAGTTGCAGTCTCTTCCTCGGCCCTAGCAAGGTGCCCGCGGAAGGGGGCGCCCTTCCCTCATCACACAGGCTCTCTCTGGGCCAGTGGCTGCCACCCCAATGGGGGCGTCCCCGGCGGGAAAGGCAGGGCCACGCGGTCCTCTAGTCAGTCTCCGCCCGCAGGACGCACGCACGGTGACCGAACCGCGGCTGCCCCAGGAGCCGCGGCGGGTGCAGCTGGGGAACCTGGAGAAGTCAGGGAGCACCTTCTCCCGGGAGCTGGTGCTCGTCACGGGTCCATCGGACAACCAGGCCAAGTTCACGTGCAAAGCGGGCCAGCTCAGCGCGTCCACGCAGCTGGTGGTGCAGTGTAAGGGCTCCGGCCGGGCGGACCGGGAGGGCTTGGCCAGAGGGTAACTGAGCCCGAGCCGGTCTGCGGGAGGGGTGCGGGGCTGGGCCCCCTCTTCACCCCTGAATCTCACTCCTCTGACCCGTTGTTCTCGAAGTCCCCCCGACTAACTTGACGATCCTGGCCAACGCGTCGGCGCTGCGCCCCGGGGATGCCTTAAACTTGACGTGCGTCAGCATTAGCAGCAACCCTCCGGTCAACCTGTCCTGGGACAAGGAAGGGGAGAAGTGAGAGTGCGAGCGGCCCGCCCCTCCCTTGCTCTGGCCAAGTCCCTGTGCCTTCGGAGTCCCGCACCTGCCCTGCCTGCCGTCCTGCCCAGTCGCCATCCCACCCCGGCCTGTGCTCCCACCCCCGCGCCAGCCTGACATGACCCCCGCCCCCGCCCTGTCCACAGGCTGGAAGGCGTCATCTCACCGCTCCGGAGCGCCCCATTCAAAGGCTCTGCCGCGGCCAGGAGCATCCTTCTGAGAATGTCATCTGGGGACCATGGCCACCGTGTGACCTGCCGCGCCCACAGCACTCAGCTTCGGGAAACCGTGAGCGCCTTCTACCGACTCAACGTGCTGTGTATGTGTGCTGGCCTGCAGGCCTGGAACCCCTCCCTTCCCTCCTGACCCCATCTCACTCGCGCCTTCACCTTGGTCCTGTCCTTGACCTCCATCCTAAACCTTAAAACTTTCCTGACCTTTATCCTGATCACAGCCAGGCATCGACTCCTATCCTGCCCAAACCCCCTCTTGCCTTTGTCCTCATAACTCCTGGCAGTGATTCCCATTCCGAACACTCCCTCCATCCTTAAACCTGACTCTGCCCTCTACCCCGTTCCTCAACTGCGTCCTAACCACTAACCTCCCAGCTTAATTCTGTACTTGTCCAACTGAATCTAGATGCAAACCCGATTTTAAACCTGTCCACCTGTACCTGACCTCAGATTTGCCCCAGTCCCAAACCTTAACCACAATCTTGACTCCCAATGGTTCCCCCCTCCGCAGACCCTCCCGAGTTCTTGGGGGAGCAGGTGTTTGTGGTAACTGCAGTGGAGCAGGGCCAAGCACTGCTGCCTGTGTTAGTGTCTGCCAACCCGGCCCCGGAGGCCTTCAACTGGACCTTCCGTGGTTACCGCCTCAGCCCAGGTGCAGGAATGGGCATGGATAGGGGTTGCAGGTCTTCAGAAAGGGAGCACCTGGCAAACCCCTCACCCTGACCTCTCCCAGCTGGTGGGCCCCGGCATCGCATCCTGTCTGGTGGAGCTCTGCAGCTATGGAATGTGACCCGCGCTGACGATGGCTTCTATCAGCTGCACTGCCAGAACTCGGAAGGCACTGCTGAAGCTCTAGTGCGGCTAGATGTACACTGTGAGCCCCTTCATCGCCCTCGGAAACAGGCCTCTCTGGGAGCCCCACCCATCATGGAAATGACATCCACCCAGGAGCCTTGCTCACTGTGGAGTCTTCTTATTGTAGGAGCTCTGCCCACCCAGGGATATTCGCCCATCCTGGAAACCTCTCGCTCTGGAAGCCCCAGCCTTCATGGAACCATGCCCACCTTGGCTACACTGCCATTAGAGAGATCCTATATGATTTCTGTCCAGGCAGGGGATCCACCACCCACATGGATCTACCTGTTAAGCCCACTGTGGAAACCCCACCTCCATGCAATTCTGGAAGTCCACCCGACCTACCCTCATCACCATAGAGGCACAGTACAGGATCAGGGCAACCTCACTAACCCTGGGAACTAGTCCAAGTGTTCCATATAAAGGGAAGACCGTATCAGACCCATAACTTCCAGGGACACCTCTAAGATACCTCTCACCTGGGACCCTCTTCCACCATGTCCTGTCTGGGTCCAAGTGCTTTCCCCCAAGTTCCTGCCTCCTTTTCCAGATGCTCCCACCATCCGAGTTCTCCAGGACCCCACTGAGGTGAATATTGGGGGTTCTGCAGATATAGTCTGCACCGCTGATGCCAATCCCATCCTTCCAGAGATGTTCAGCTGGGAAAGACTGGTGAGGATCCAATCTTTGGTAAATGGAGGTGGGACTGGGAAATGTGGTTTCTTAACTGTCAGCTCCTTGGGAAGAAGGATCACATCTATATGGCCCTGAATAACTGCATACATGTCAGGGCATTCTCTAAGAACTAACTGTTGAATGGCAGATGCATGATGGATAACTGGATAGATAACCAGGTGGGCAGGTGGATGGATATGTAGTTTGATAGGTAAATGGGTCGATGAATAGGTGGATGGAACAACAGATAAACAAATGGACAAGTGAATGAATGGATAAAAGGGTAAATGGATGTCTAGATAATCGAATGAGAGAAATGAGTAGATGAATGGATTAGATTAGAAAGTAGATGGATGGATAGATACTCCATCAGTATAAAGATGTCTGTGAAAGGATGATAAATAAATGGATGAAGAGTTGGAAAGATGGATGTATTGATAAACAGATGAATGTACTTATGAATGTGTGCATGTATGAGTGAATAGATAGGACAGATGGTGGAGAGATGAAAGGGCAAATAGATGGATAAATATAAGGAAAACAAATGGTTAGATGAATGAATGGGTAAATGGATGAATGGATGGAAGGAAAGGTGGATGGATTGGTAGACAAGTGGATGAATAAGTGCATGGTTAAATAGATGGATAGGTGGATAAATGTCTCCATGAATGAATGGTTGGATAAATGGGTAGGTGGATGGATGGATGGATGGATGGATGGATGGATGGATGAATGGATGATAGGGGGGATTTTTTTCTTTGCTATCTCTATAAAGAATGATTGTGGCTAGGAGAATGAGGCTACAGAAAGGACCCAGTTTTGGGGATAATGGAACTGGGGCAAGATTGGAGGCCATCTCCCTGAGTCTTGGGCATCCAGGGAGAAGAGGAGGAGGACCAGAGCCTAGATGACATGGAGAAGATATCAAAGGGGTCCACAGGGCATCTTCGTATTCACAATGCCAAGCTGGCTCAGGCAGGTGCTTACCAGTGCATCGTGGACAATGGTGTGGCACCTCCAGCCCGAGGGCTGGTCCGACTTATCGTCAGATGTAAGTAACACCCATAACTCTGACTTCAAGGGCTGCCACTAAACCTACAGCTCTAATGTCCTTCCAAATACTTCATGCTGACCTCCAACCTCTCCTAGTTTCCCCCCAGGTAGAACACCCCACACCTCTAACTAAGGTGGCTGCAGCTGGAGATAGCACCAGTTCCGCCACCCTCCACTGTCGTGCCAGAGGTGTCCCCAACATTGTCTTCAGTTGGACTAAAAATGGGGTCCCTCTGGATCTCCAGGATCCCAGGTGAGCCCAGGCCCAGCCAGATAACACTCCAGTCCCAGTCACGCTCGCTGAGTTCCTGTCATACCTCCTCTCCAGGTACACAGAACACACGTACCACCAAGGTGGAATCCATAGCAGTCTCTTGACGATTGCCAACGTTTCTGCAGCCCAGGATTATGCTCTCTTCACATGCACAGCCACCAACCCCCTTGGCTCAGACCACACCAACATTCAACTCGTCAGCATCAGTACGCTGGGAGAGGACTGGGAGGGTGTTGGGAAGGTGCTTCCTGGGTCAAGCCCCAAGTCTCTAATTGGTCCCATATTGGCAGTGTTTCTGAAACCAGTGTCTTAGTAAGAATGGCGTTTTTGCCTGATGTGAAAATTCTAATAGAGACTGGATCTGCAGGGAACCCACAACAACCAAAAAAAAAAAAGAAAGAAAGAAAGAAGGAGGGGTCTTATTGGCCCAAGTAACTTAAAAGTAGATTTTCAGGTCTCACTGAATCTAGGTTTCAGCTATCATCAAGAACGCTCCGTCTATCAGGTCTGCTTTTCTCTGTTGGCTTTATTATAAGGCTTCTCATAGTGGGCTGTTAGATTTCCCAGGGAAACAGAATATTTTTCTTCTCTTAATAGTGTATGAAAAACAACAACAACAAAAAAGAGAATAGTGGTATGAAAATACTAGGATTAAGGTTTATAGGTTCTACTGAGCTCCCAGCCATAAACCCATCATGTGGTCCGGGGAAGGTGAGACTCTTGTTGTCCAGGCCCTGCCACATGTCCATCCTGTAAGTGGAGTCACTTCTATCAGAAGCATATGGCCTGAGAATGTGGGCAAATGTTTCTCCAAAGGATACTCAGGGTTCTGTAACCAGAAGAAATAAGGCGAATGGATGTGAGAGAAGCACACAAAAAGCCCACTGCAAGAAACATATATATTATACAGTTGATCCAGTCATTCAGGGACATGTACAGAATGGGTCAGAAATACAAGTCACGAAAAGAAGTTTCTCAGGGAAAAAAAAATGGCGACGGAATAGAGTCGGGTTTGGAGTCTGTTCCTGGGGCGGAGAGTCGGAGCAGCAGAGGCTCGCAGAGGGAGTGTATGTGGGCAAGCCAAGGGACAGCTAAACTCCAGGAGAAGGCGGGGGAGTGCTGGGCAGTGTTCCTCTGACCACGCAGCACCCACAGGGGCTGGGTCCCCTCTTGGAGCTGCGGGCTTGCCGGGCGCCGTGCCATCTTGCAAGGAAAGGAGGATTTTAGGGGAAACCTGTCTTTCCGCGACAACTGCAAACACTGAACTGCTGGGAGCACCAGACCACCGGTCCCCTATCAGCGCAAACATTTGGATCCAAAGAAACTCTCCACTGCACCACGGAAAGGTCAGATTTTGTCTGAAATAAGCTGCGGTTTCTAATCCCCGCGGTGGGTGAGGGAAGCCCTGGGTGAGGGAAGTGCGGCAGCCGCAGGACCGGCAGGAGCCGGGAGGTCTGTGCCTAGAAAAATCAGCGGCAGTTGGAACTGCCCTGATCCGTGAATGAGGAGGGGGGTCTTCTGAGCTGCTAACAGAAGTGACCTCTTGAAAGCAACTCATTTTAATCTGACGAGGAGGGTCAGACTAAGAATTTTCAAAGGAGTGCAGGCTCCTTAGTCTGGGGCACAGACCCACGGTCCGCACACCTGGGCTCTTTCCGACTCTGAGTGATAAGCCCAATACAGAGGCAAACCCAGGTGGAAACCCTGAAAGACTGCAGGGGGAAGGTGTTTTTTCGGAACCTGGGGCCAGAGCTGCGTGTGACCATCAGAGAGGCAGCTCTGAGGCGCACACCTCTACAAACCGGTAGTGAGTGCCATAGAAGGGGAAAAAAAAAAAAAAGAAAAAAGAGCTAGAGAGGCCCGGAAGTCAATTCAGAAACACTGCCACCCAGGGGCTGAAACGCTAATTGTCTCTGGTGTAATCAAAAATAAATACGAGAAATTAAGACAGGGCTGGCTTAAAAAGCAGGACTGGCTTCCAACACTGAGGAGCCCTGGAATGAAGCTGAATTGATATACCGCCCAGACTGGGAAAAAGGCGTACCAAACAGAATAATAGAGGAAGTGAATGACAGCCGCTACTGCACATTTTAGTCTTCCTATTTTTTAATTTTCAATTCTTTTTTCAATTTTTTAAATTTTTTATTCTCATATTTTTTTATTTTCATTTTTTGCATCTTATACTTAAGAAACTAATATTTTTTCTTTTTCCTCACTTGATTTTCACCTTTTTAATTATTACATTTTTATTTCCAATCAGCAATATTATTACTATTATTTTACTTTTTTTTTTTTTTAATGTCATTTGATTTTCTCTTTCTTTTATTTTTGGATTAGTGTCCTACATTCGATTTGCATCTTTCCCTTACAATCGCTTTACCCTATCTCAAAGCTAACATTATGCCATCACTCTCCTCCTAACCTTTCCCCCTTGTTCCCCAGTTTATCTTAACCCTTTCTGGCTTTAGGTTTTCCCTACTTTTTCAGTTTACTCCCTGCTAAAACTTCACCCTACTTATATATCTAATCCCAACCCCCTGCTCCAAATCCATACAAACCTCTCTCTACGCTACCTTTAAAAAATTATTTTTCTCTCGGGCCTTTTGTTGTTGTTTGCTTGAATGTTGATTAGATTGAATTTTTATGCTTTTTTAGGAGATTGTTTTGATTATTCTTTTTGTTGGTTTGGTTGGTTCTTTTGTTTGCTTTGTTTTTGTTTGTTTTTTACTTTTGTTTTCCCTTGCCTCACTTGAAATTAGCTGCTGTTGCAGTTTGTATTAATCTCCAGGCACGTGTTGCTGGAATTTGCTGGGAATAGTGGTTGTTCTAGTGGAGTTTACTCCCCATATATATAGTTTGTTCCCCTTTTCTCTCTTAGTATCATTCTTGTCTCTCTTACTTTTTTTTTTTCTTTTCTTTTTCTTTTCTGTTATTTCTTTTCTTTCTTTCTGCTCTTTTCCCAAGTTCAGATTCACACTCTTTGTTTTTTTTTTTTTGTTTTGTTTTTGTTTTTTTCTTCGTTGTTGTTCTTTCTTTTTACTCTCCCTCTTCCACTCCTATTCCCTAATTTGTCTTTCTCTGGTGGTTACCTTTATTGGAGGTTATTAATATCGTGAATACAATTCTGTTCAGTGCCTTGTCTGTTGTGCCTGGTTGTGTTGTATTTTATACCTTTAAATCAACGCCAGAGAGAGAAATCTATATAACCAGACATCCGGAGAAGAGAGACCATGGGGAGACAAAGAAACAGCCCCCACAGGAAAGAGAAGCAGGCATCACCAGAAAAGGAAGTAAACGATTTAGAGGCAAACAACCTATCAGAGAAAGAATTCAGAGAAATGGTCATAAAGTGGCTGAAAAGGATGGAAGACAAATTCGACAATATGAGTAAGAACCAAGAAGAAATGAAGAAGAACCAAGAAGAAATGAAAAATGACATCGCTGCTGTAAAGAACTCAATAGAAAGCATCAAGAGTAGACTAGATGAAGCAGAGGACCGCATAAGTGAGCTAGAAGACAAGATGGAAAAAAATACCCAATTACAACAGCTTCTAGAAACAAAAATTAGAAAGATGGAGGAGAGCGTAAGGGAACTTCAGGACAATACAAAACAAAACAACATCAGGATAATAGGGGTGCCAGAAGGAAAGGAAACTGAGCAAGGAATAGAAAACCTGTTTGAAGAAATAATAACAGAAAACTTCCCTGATATAGGGAAGAAAAAACCCACACAAATCCAAGAAGCTCACAGAGTTCCAAGCAAAATGAACCCCAAAAGACCGACGCCAAGGCACATTATAGTTAAGTTGGCAAACACCAACGACAAAGTAAGAATCTTACAAGCGGCCAGAGAGAGACAGACAGTTACATACAAAGGAACCCCCATCAGACTAGCAACTGATTTCTCAACAGAAACTCATCAGGCCAGAAGGGAATGGAATGAAATATACCAAGTCATGCAAAGGAAGGGTCTAAATCCAAGAATACTGTACCCAGCAAGGCTATCAATCAAAATTGAAGGTGAAATCAGGAGCTTCAGAGACAAAAAAGGACTAAGGGAGTTTATCACCACCAAACCAGCAATGAAAGAAATGCTAAAGGGACTGCTGTAAAAAAAAAAGAAAGAAATAGGAAGCAAAGAAGGTACACAGGGGTATAGAATAAAAATGGCGTCAAATAAGTACCTATCAATAATAACTTTAAATGTAAATGGATTGAATGCCCCAATCAAAAGACACAGGGTAACAGACTGGATAAGAAAACAAAACCCAGATATCTGCTGTCTACAGGAAACCCACCTCAAAAAAAAGGATGCATACAGACTGAGAGTAAAGGGATGGAAAAAGGTTTTCCAGGCAAATGGAAATGAAAAAAAAGCTGGGGTTGCAATACTTATATGTGACAAATTAGATCTCAAAGTGAAGGACATAACAAGAGATAATGAAGGCCACTTCATAATACTAAAGGGAGAAATCCAACAAGAAGAAATAACTCTGGTAAACATATATGCACCCAATACAGGAGCACCAAGATACATTAAAAAACTCCTGGAAGATATCAAAGGAGAGATTGACAGTAATACAATCATAGTAGGAGACTTCAATACCCCACTATCACCATTGGACAAATCCTCTACACAAAAAATCAGCAAAGAAACATCAATCCTAAATGACTCACTAGAACAGATGGAATTAATCGACATCTTCAGAACATTTCACCCCAAAGCCACAGAATATACATTCTTCTCAAGTGCACATGGGTCATTTTCAAAGATAGACCATATGTTAGGACATAGGCAAAGTCTCTCCAAATTCAAGAAGATAGAAATCATATCAAGTATCTTCTCAGATCACAGTGGCATAAAACTGGAAATTAACTACAATAAAAACAACCCAAAGAAATCAAACACTTGGAGACTAAACAGCATGTTATTAAACCATGACTGGGTTACCAAAGACATCAAGGAAGAAATAAAAAACATCATGGCAACAAACGACAATGAAAACACAACAATCCAAAATCTATGGGACACAATGAAAGCAGTCCTGAGAGGGAAGTTCATAGCTCTACAAGCCTACTTCAAAAAACAAGAAACAATGGTAATAAATTACCTAACCCAACAACTCAAAGAGTTAGAGAGAGAGCAACAAGATAAGCCCAGTGTAAGCAGAAGGAAAGAAATAATAAAGATCAGAGCGGAGATAAACGACATAGAGACCAAAGAAACAATACAAAAGATCAACAAAACCAAGAGCTGGTTCTTTGAAAGGATAAACAAGATTGATGGACCTCTAGCCAGGCTCACCAAGAAGCAAAGAGAGAGGACCCAAATAAACAAAATCAGAAATGAAAGAGGTGAAATAACAACAGATCCTGACGAAATACAAAGGATTGTTACAAAATACTACGAACAACTCTATTCCAACAAACTGGACAACCTAGAGGAAATTGACATATTCCTAGAAAAATACAACCTTCCAAAACTCAATCAGGAAGATTCTAAACAGCTCAACATGCCAGTAACTATGGAAGAAATTGAAGCAGTCATCAAAAAGCTTCCGGCAAACAAAAGCCCGGGGCCTGATGGCTTCACAGGAGAGTTTTATCAAACTTTCAAGGAAGAACTAAAACCTATCCTCCTCAGACTATTCCAAAAAATTCAAGAGGAAGGAACACTTCCAGGCTCCTTCTATGAAGCCAGCATCACCCTAATACCAAAACCAGATAAAGACAACTCAATGAAAGAGAATTACAGGCCAATATCCCTCATGAACATTGATGCCAAAATCCTCAACAAAATTCTAGCAAATCGGCTCCAGCAGTACATCAGAAAGATCATACACCATGACCAAGTAGGATTTATTCCAGGAATGCAAGGATGGTACAATATCCGCAAATCAATAAACGTGATACATCACATAAACAAATTGAGAGATAAAAATCACATAGTCATATCAATAGATGCAGAAAAAGCATTTGACAAAATCCAACACCCTTTCTTGATAAAAACTCTCAACAAGGTGGGAATAGAAGGCTCATACCTCAACATAATAAAAGCTATTTATGATAAACCCACAGCAAACATCATACTCAATGGGCAAAAACTAAAACCATTTCCCCTAAGAACAGGAACAAGACAGGGATGCCCACTCTCACCACTCCTGTTTGACATAGTACTGGAAGTATTAGCTATCGCAATTAGGCAAGAAGAAGAAATAAGAGGCATCCAAATTGGAAAAGAAGAAGTGAAGCTGTCCTTATTTGCAGATGACATGATATTGTACATAAAAAACCCAAAAGATTCCATCAAAAAACTAATAGACTTAATAAATGAATTCGGCAATGTAGCGGGATACAAAATTAACGCCAAGAAATCTATGGCTTTTCTATACACCAATAATGAACTTACAGAAAGAGAGACTAAAAAAGCAATCCCATTTACCATCGCACCAAAAAAATTAAGATACCTAGGAATAAACTTAACTAAGGAGGTAAAAGACCTATACGCAGAAAACTACAGGACACTGAAAAAAGAGATAGAGGAAGACGTAAACAGATGGAAGAACATACCATGTTCCTGGATTGGTAGAATCAACATCATTAAAATGTCCATACTACCCAAAGCAATCTACAGATTCAATGCACTCCCCATCAAAATACCAACAGCATATTTCACAGACCTAGAAAGAACTCTCCAAAAATTCATCTGGAATAAAAAAAGACCCCGACTAGCCTCAGCAATCCTCAGAAAGAAGAATAAAGTAGGTGGGATCTCAATACCAGATTTCAAGCTGTATTACAAAGCCACTGTTCTCAAAACAGCCTGGTACTGGCACAAGAACAGACATATTGATCAATGGAACAGAATAGAGAACCCAGATATCGACCCAAACCACTATGCTCAATTAATATTTGACAAAGGAGGCAAGAACATACAATGGAGTCAAGACAGTCTCTTCAATAAATGGTGTTGGGAAAACTGGACAGATACATGCAAAAAAATGAAACTAGATCACCAACTTACACCATACACAAAAATAAACTCAAAATGGATACAGGACTTAAACATAAGACGGGAAACCATAAAAATACTAGAGGAATCTACAGGCAACAAAATCTCAGACATATGCCACAAGAACTTCTTCACTGACACTGCCCCTAGGGCAATGGAAGCTAAAGAGAAAATTAACAAATGGGACTACATCAAAATAAAAAGCTTTTTTACAGCAAAAGAAACCATCAACAAAACAACAAGAAAGCCCACTGCATGGGAAAACATATTTGCAAATGCTATCACTGATAAAGGTTTAATCTCCAACATCTACAGGCAGCTTATGCAACTTAATAAGAGGAAGATAAATGATCCAATAAAAAAATGGGCAACAGACCTAAACAGAATATTTTCAAAAGAAGACAGAAGGAAGGCCAAGAGACACATGAAAACATGTTCAAAGTCACTTATTATCCGAGAGATGCAAATCAAAACAACAATGAGGTACCATCTCACACCTGTCAGAATGGCTATCATCAACAAATCAACAAACAACAAGTGTTGGCGAGGATGCGGAGAAAAAGGAACCCTCGTGCACTGCTGGTGGGAATGCAGAATGGTGCAGCCACTGTGGAGAACAGTATGGAGTTTCCTCAAAAAACTGAAAATGGAACTCCCATTTGACCCAGTAATCCCACTCCTGGGAATATATCCGAAGAAACTAGAAACACCAATCAGAAAGGATATATGCACCACTATGTTCATAGCAGCACAATTTACAATAGCTAAGATTTGGAAACAGCCTAGGTGCCCATCAGCAGATGACTGGATCGGAAAACTGTGGTACATCTACACAATGGAATACTATGCTGCCATAAAAAAGAAGGAATTCTCATCATTTGCAGCAACCTGGATGGAATTGGAGAACATTATGCTAAGTGAAATAAGCCAGTCAATGAAAGAACAATACCACATGATCTCACTCATTTAGGGATAGTAAAGAACATTATAAAGTGGTGAACAAAAAGATAGATACAGAGACAGTAAAGCATCAAACAGACTTTCAAAGTACAGAGGGAAAGTTTGGGAAAGGTGGGGGAGTTATGAAATCAAACGAAGGACTTGTATGCATGCATATAAGCATAAACAATGGACGCAAAACTCTGGGGGGGAGGGCATGTGTGGGTGTGGGGTGGGGGGGTAATGGTAAGATATGTACACATATAATACCTCAATAAAAATATTAAAAAAAAAAAAAAAAAAAAAAAAAAAAAAAAAGAAATACAAGTCACCCGATGAGCACGTTCTCAGCCAGGTAGAACAAAGCCACAGGCTTCCTTCTTGTTTAAGCTCTCATATGTAAATAAGTGCCCTTTTTGAAGTCTATTTGGTGCCACAGATGTTTGTGCTCTTTATTAGTGGCTTTGCTATTGAAAATGGCTTCCAAGCATAGTGCTAACGTGCTACCTGCTGTTCGTAAGTGCAAGAAGGCTGTGGTGTGCCACATGGAGAAAATACTTCTGTTGGAAAAGCTTCGTTCAGGCATGGGTAGAGCTGTTGGCTGTGAGTTTAATATTAATAAATCAACAAAATATATTAAATAAGGTGTCTTTCAACAGAAAAACACAAACAAGATCATGCAGTGGTTGTTTAATAAAAATGTTTGACTAGAGTTTTGTAGGAACCTAACCCTGCATTTCTCCTGGAAACAATCGTATGGTATTTGTTAATTCAGTGTCCACAATAACTTTATAGAACATAACCACCACAAATAATGAGAATTGACTATACATTTAAAATCATTCTTAGGAAGCCCTAGCTGGTTTAGCTCAGTGGATAGAGCATTGGCTTGTGGACTGAAGGGTCCCAGGTTTGATTCCCATCAAGGGCACATGCCTGGGGTTTCATGCTCGATCCCCAGTAGGGGGCATGCAGGAGACAGCCAATCAATGATTCTCTCTCATCATTGATGTTTCTATCTCGCTCTCCCTCTCCTGAAATCAATAATAAAAAATCCTTAGGAAGAATCTGGAAGGAATCTTCCAGAATCCTTTTGTATCCTCTGACTACTTTCCTCATCCTTTTCCTTAAAGGCCGCCCTGACCCTCCATCTGGATTAAAGGTTGTGAGTGTGACCCCATACTCGGTGGGACTGGAATGGAAGCCTGGCTTTGATGGGGGCCTGCCACAGAGGTTCCAAATCAGGTTGGTTCCTGTTAAGACAGGAAGGGGTGGCAGCCAACAGAGCTGGGGCACCCCCTTGAATAGCAGACCTCTCTCTCTTGCAGGTATGAGGCTCTGGAGACCCCAGGGTTCCTCTACATGGATGTCCTACCACCCCAGGCCACCACCTTCACACTGACTGGGCTGCAGCCTTCTACACGATACAAGATCTGGCTGCTGGCCAGTAATGCGCTGGGAGACAGCGGACTAGCTGACAAAGGATCCCAGATCTCTATCACCACCTCAGGTCAGAAGGGACAGTTTCGGGCAGAGTTCTTCAGAGGACTTAAAGGGTGGCATAGTGAAGTCAGTGCTATTATTACCCTTTTACAGATGAAGAAACTGAGGCTCAGAGAGATTAACCTGAGCATGTTGACAGCAACCTTAGCATATTGTCAAAGGTCACACAGCTGGAAGGAGGTAGAGATGAAATTAAAACTCAGGCAGATGATCTCCAGAGACTAGATTTTAGTAACTGAATGATACTGTCTGAATGTAACTAATGACACCGGAAAATTAGAAAAGAGTTTGAATTGAATGAAAATGAAAATTGTGGGGTGCAGCTAAAGCAGTGCTTTGCAGGAAATTTATAGCATTAAGTGTTCATATTAGATTTTAAAAAGATGGTCTCAAATTGATACTGTAAGAAACTAGAAAAAGAAGAGCAGATTAAACACAAAGTAAACAAAAGGAAAGAAATAATAAAGGTAAGGACAGAAATTTGTGAACTCAAAAACAGAACAATAGAAAAATCAATGAAACCAAAAGCTGCTTCTTTAAAAAGATCAATAACATTTATAAAGTTGATCAAGGCAAAAGAGAGAAGACATGAGTTAACCAATATCAGGAGTGAAAGAGAGAACATTACATTAAGGGGATAATAAGGAAGTATTAGTTGAGATCAAATTTAGGCCAATAAATTCAGCAACTTTGATGAAATGGACAAGTTCTTTGAATATGACTGATGAGAACATTTTTGCCTCTGACAGGCCAATCAGTAGTGTAATGGCTACTCACAGTCTTATTCTGACAAGCCTGGGTTCAAGTTCCAGCTCTGCTGAGTCCTAGTTGTGAGACCGTAAGCAAGTTACTTTACCTCTTTGGGCCTCAGTTAAACCTCTTTGAGCCACAGTTTCTCAAAATAAGGTATGCCTTAGTTCTGAAAGCAAGGTTTATCTCACACAGTTGTGAGGAGTAAATAAATAAATATATCTGAAGTGTTTAGAACAGGGCCTTGCACAAGGTAAGTGCTTGCCCCATGAAAGCACCCTCTTTCTGTCTTCCCCTTTCTGACAGAGCAGCCTTTTACCCATAGAGGTATGGACCCTTTCCCATCTCTAAAATATTTCCTTCTCTCTCTCCTGCCTCTCTCTAAAGCATAAAGTATGGCACTCAACTCCTTTGATCTAGAATTTATACCTCTATTAAGGGATCCTGAGAGCCAGCATGTTTTTTAGTTAACCTGAAAAACTGACAATTCATGTTAAAAGAACCTTGCACACCACAAAACACTAAGCAACAATTATTATAGGCATTAGAATAGTTATTAATAGTATTATCATCCTTATCAGCAATTTCCAGTTCTTCTTGAAATATTCCTAAGAAGCCATGACTCAGTTCCCATGAGTATCAAAATGGGATGGAAAGCTTAATAGGAAACTGAGATATGTAAGGCTTATCCAAGATTTTTTATGTTAATTCACAATCTTTTTATCCACCCTCTAGGTCTAGACCAGCCTTCTGGAGAACCTGACTACCAGCTGCCCACAGAGCAGCCTGCAGGTAAGTCCTCAATCCCCTGCAAATCCCTCTCTCCCTTGAAAATAGAGCTTTCTGGTCTCTAACCCTGTCTCCTCTGCCTTATGGACACAGTCCCTTAATGCTATTCCCGAGGCCCAAAACCATTTCCTTAGTTCTTACTCTTGCCTGAAAGAATTACCTGATTTTATTCCCCATGTAGAACCTCTATCAGTTGGCTTTTGCTGCATAACAAACCACCCTAAACATGGGCACTTAGAGCAACAAACATTTCTCATGATTCTGTGAGTGGCTGAGCAGTTCTAGTCTGGGCTCCAGTCAGTTGGCAGCGCAGCTGGGACTGGTTGGTCCAGGATGGCCTCCTCTTCACATATCTGACAATATGGCTCTTTGTTGGGACAATGGAGATAACTGGGCCACATATCTCTCCTTGGTTTGTTCACACGGGGGTGGTCACAGGCGTCTCAAGAGCAGCAAGAGAGGGCAAGCTCTGATTTACAAGCACCTCTCAAGTTTCTGAGTCTGTCACATTTCCTATTGTCTCAGTGGCTGATGCAAGTGACATGGCTCAACTCCAAATCAGTGTGGAAGGGGACTACTCAGGAGTATGGATACAGGGGGGGAATTATGACCATTTTGCAAACAATCCCCTTCAAAACCTGAGGAAAAGGTTGCAAATGACAGAAATTTGGCTGTTCTCAGTAATAAAAGGAACTACTTGGCTCATGAAATTAAAAATTCCAAGCATGGCTAGATTCAGGTCCTCAAATTTTTCATCAAGAATCTATTTATCACCCTCTCTCTGGATGACGTCTTTCTCAGATTCTTTCATCACAAGTACAAAGAAGTCTCTCACTCCTCCAGCTTTCATTCCACTTCTTAGCTGTCTGCAGAGGAGTGTCCTAAATGTTCGAGCAAAAATCTACCTTGGGTCAAATGCTGGTCTCTGAACTGATCGCTATGAAAAGAGGGATGAGTACTGTTTTGGGCCAGGCTGGGCCATGTGTCCTCTACGAGTCCCACAGAACCATACCAAATGAGAGCGGGGGAGTGGCTATGTTCTCAAAGGAAAATGAGAGCTGTTAGCAGAAGATGGGGAATGAATCCTGAACAAATGTCTACTTAGAAGGACTTAGTCTTGTCCTCAGAGATATAGCAGAGGAGTCTGATATTGTCTAGGATGTAAGTTTGTGCAAAGGGGAAGTCATTTGGGATAGAGTTGGAAGGGTGAATGAAAGTTGAGAAGAAAGGACATTTAATGACAGACAATTGACTATTTCAAGTTTTTATGGAAATAGCATAGTTGGTTTGTGTGGCTGGAGGGTCTAATACCAGGGTTTATGGTTGGTGGACAAGGCTGGAGATGTTATAAGAGGCCAGATCACAGAAGGTCTTGAATCCCCAGCTAAGGAGCTGAAGTTCCTGTCTGAGTTCCTACATGGGGCTCAGGCAAAAGAAGGACCCTCTGCTAGTGGTTTGACTTGAGAAAGGAGCCACCTGCCCTGGGGAAGCAAGGAGTGGACATGGAAACCCCAGTCCATCTGCTTCCCTGACCTATGAAGAGGGGCTTTGCCTGGTCAGGGATGGCTTTTCTCAGAGAACTCTGCTCTGAACTTAGAGTCAGTTGTTTTGAATTCACTAAGGGGGGGTCCCTTCTGCTCTCAGACTCCTCAGAGCTGCCCCTGATGCCTGTGCTGTTCGCTGTTGGGGGTCTTCTGCTGCTTTCTAATGCCTCCTGTGTTGGAGGATTTCTCTGGCAGCGGAGACTGAGGCGTCTTGCTGAGGGTAAGGAGACCCTTTCCCTGCTGGGATTGAGGCCCAAGGGTGATGGGGAGCCTGGGAGCTATACTGAAGGTCTTCCAGGGCCAGGTGGGCTTGGGGGAGGGGTGTCTCTAACCCCCCTTTTTTTTTACTTCCCTCAGGCATCTCAGAAAAGACAGAAGCAGAGTAAGTGGGAATATTTTTCTATAAAAAGGCTCTGAGGGAGGAGGTTTGGGAGTGATGGGTGTCCAAGGGTCAACACCCAACTGCCCTCCATACCTCTAACCTGGAAGGTCGGAGGAGGGCCCAATCAGGAATGAATATGAAGAGAGCCAGTGGACTACAGACCTGGACAATCAAAGCTCCACAGTGAGTGGGGGTGCTCCTGACAGCCCCAGTGACAGGGCACTGACAGTGACTAAAATCCCATTAGCTTCAGGTTATTGACCTTTCCAGGGAGTCAAAGGATGAAAAAACTATCTTGTTTTTTTTGGGGGGGGGGGTGGGGGTGTTGACAGGTTAGCACAACAGACATGGAGCCATATTATCACTCCATGAAGGATTTCAACCCCCAGCTGCCACCAACACTGGAGGAGGTATCTTATCCCAGAGGTGAGTTATGACCACATCAGAACTCCCCCACTCATAGATACCCCTGACATCTGGACTGGGGACATGATCATTCCTTCTTTCTACTCCAACTCTAGGTTTCACAGGTCTTGAGGAGGAGAATATGGCTTTTCCAGGGCACCTATACGATGAGGTGGAAAGACTGTATGCCCCTTCTGGGGCCTGGGGACCCCTCTACGATAAAGTACATATGGTGAGATTTGTAGCTGCAGAAGTCTTTCCTGGCTAGTGCCCAAAACCCACATTCTACTCCTTAGGGTAAGCTAGCTGCTATAACAAACAGGCCTGGCAATAACCCAGTGCCCTAAACAAGACAGTCTACTTTTTTCTTACACAGTAGTCAGAAATGAGTGGCCCTACTGCACATGGTTATTATAGAATCCAAGCTCTTTCCATTATGGTCCTCTGCCATCCCCTAGCACACTGATGGCGAACCTATGACATGCGTGTCAGCACTGACATGCGTAGCCATTTCTGATGAGAGGTGGCTGCTTGCCAAGGATGAAACATTTGCTGCTCCTGAGGATGAAACATTTGCGAAATAATGTTTTTTCCTCAAAGTGACACACTACCCGAGTTATGCTCAGTTTTTTGGCGAAGTTTGACACACCAAGCTCAAAAGGTTGCCCATCACTGCCCTAGCACATCATCCAAGTTTGCATTGATGGGCCAGTTCACTGAGGGCTTCAACCAGTGGAAGAGGAAAAGAGTGTGATGGAGGATCAACTATGCCTTATGGTCCAGGCCCAGAAATTACATATTCTACTCATTCCCCTGGTGAGAACATGGTCACATGGCCAAATCTAACTACAAAGGAGGCTGAGAAACATAGTCTAGCTTGACAGTTTTATGTCTTACTACAGTTATATTATTGTGGAAGAAAAAAGGTATGCATTTTGTTGGATAGTTAGCCATCACCACTACACTGGTTAATCAGAGAGATACAGAGGGAAAAAATTTGACTCATTCAATCAAAATATCAAGGCATAGAATTGTCTTCAGACCCACACAGCTGGACCAAGAATTTCCTCCTTAAGGATGTCCCCAGTAAATCCAGGTTTGAATCCTATTAGACTGGAAACCTTCAAGGAAAAAGAATGCCTCTTTCCATTAGCTCCAAAGCCACAATGCTGACACTTATTGGTCTAGCTTGGGTCACATACTCATCATTGAACTACTGAGGCAGAGGGTGAAATATGCTAATTAGACAGGTCTGGATCAGTGCATGGCATTAGGGAGTAGGAGCCAGCCCCACTCAATGGACTGGATTGAGAGTGAGAGAGTGGCAGAGAGAAGAGAAGTGAGCATGGTAGCAGAACAGGCAAAAGCAACAGACAGGCACTTTATCATCAACTAACCCCCACTAACTGCCTCACAGTAAGGGAGGTGAGGCAGAACACCTGACTTTTGGTGTAGCCTTGGCGAATCCCGGCACCTCTGTGCCAAAGATTTCCCTCTGTAACATTGTCCCAGATCGGGCGCTGTTCTCCCTACCAGGGTGGACAAAACTAGTATAAAGTGCTGTCCATGGTGCTGAACCACTTTTTCTGTAAAGACCTGATAATAGGTATTTTGGGTTTTGCAGGACATTCTGTCCTCAAAACTACGAAACTCTGCCATTGTAGTGTAAAAGCATCCATAGGCAATACATAGACAAATGAGTGTGGCTAAGTTCCAATAAAACTTTTTTTTTGACGCTGAATTTGAATTTCATATGTCACAAATATTATTCTTCCTTTGATACTTTCCCAGCCATCAAAAAAATGTAAAACTGTTCTTAGCTTTTGAACAGTACAAAAACAGGCAGCAGGCCATACTGTGGCCCCTGGCAAATCTGCTGTAAAGTTTTCTGAGCTGAAACAATCATTTCTCCCAAACTTAGAGAGCAGTCCCCCGTAAGGACTGCTCTATGCAGCCTTTTTTCTTTTCCATTTTGTGAGGAAATGTTTTGGCAATTCCTAGGACTAACAGAATCACGACTCACATTTCACAATTCCCTTAGCCAATATCATGGGCTTTTAAAAAGTTTCATAATCTTACATTAAAATTATTTTTCTGACTGGAAATCATGACATATCTTGATCTTGCTTAAAAATAATCTACCCGTTAGGTCCACGAGTGTGGCTCAGTGGTTGAGCATAGACCTATGAACCAGGGGGTTGGACTCCCCATCAGGGCACATGCCCAGGTTGTGGACTCCATCCCCAGTGTGGAGCATGCAGGAGGCAGCCAATCAGTGATCCTCTCTCATCATTGATGTTTCTATCTCTTCCTCTCTGAAATCAATAAAAAATATATATTAAAAAATAATCCAGTTAATGGGGGTAGAGGATGAGAATATAGAGCTATAGATAAATCAAGATTGACCAAGGGTTGATATTATCAAAGCTAGGTGATGGTATGTGGGAGTTCATTATAATCACTCTCATCTTTTTATATGCTGGAATTTCCCCCCATAATTAGAAGGTGAAACGTTTTTTTCTCTGGGAAGTTGAGTATGAGTGTATCCTCCAGAGCTGCAATGATGACCCATAGGGCATCTCTCTATGGTTCTAACTCCGCCTTTGTTTGTCAGGACCCCTATGACCGCCACTGGTCTGAAGACAAATATGAGGATCCAAGAGGAATCTATGATCAGGTGGCAGGAGACTTGAATCCTATGGAACCTGATTCTCTACACTTTGAGCTGGGGGGACATCTGGTGTGACAGGCTTCTCACACTGTTTTCCTACACTTGTAGGACATAACATTTCCGTGGTACTTTTCATTCCAGCCTGGGCTGAATTTGTGAGTTCCATAAGACACAAAGGGACTGGACTTTTTCAGAAGAGGACATGGAGGGCTGTGTGTAAGTGACAAAAATGATTCAAACTGGTGTTAAAGTATAAACAAGGCTCATCCTGGGGTTACTTTTAGAAATGAAACTTCTCTGAAGGGACACAGTGAATTGTAAAAAACATCTCAATAATGAAAAGTTATTCTGAGGGGTTTTATGCTTTTTCAGATATGGAAAAAGACATTAAAAACTAAGCTCATTTATGGCTTAACTGCATCTGAAATAGGTAATAATAAGTGGAATGTATGAACTTATATTCTTGTGTCCTACTTGTTTTATTATTTTTCAGTAGCTCTAGCCGGTTTTGCTCAGTGGATAGAACGTCAGCCTGCGGACCAAAGGCATGTACCTTGGTTGCAGGCTCCTCCCTAGCTTGGGTCCTGGTCGGGGCTCATGCAGGAGGCAATGTGTTTCTCTCAAATCGATGTTTCTCTCTGTCTTTTCCTCTCTCTTTCACTCTCCTTAAAAATCAATGGAAAAATACCCTCAGGTGAGGATTAACAAAACAAACAAACAAAAAAGCATAATGTATAAACAGCACATACATGTAAACATAAATAGACTCTACAGAAAATAAAATAGACTATCAAAACAAGCTAGAAATAAATGAATGCATACTGCATGATTTCACTTACAGAAATTCTAAAATAGGCAAAATTAACCTATGATGAGAAGATTGGTGGTTGTCTGGGGCCATGCAAAGGGAATTGACTGTAAAGGGGCATGGGGGAATTTTTTTTGGGGGGGGGAATGGAAATGTTCTATATCATGATTATAATGCAGGTTACATGGGTGTATAGATTTATCAAAGATCATTAAACTGTACTGTTAAGGTGAGTGCGTTTTGTGGTACATAAATTATACCTTAATAAAGGTGACTTTAAAAACAGGTTCCATAATAAAGCACAGCGAGATAATTCTTATTCTTTACATTGAATAACAGGAAAACATATCAGAAATCTATTTCCATGGAGAACAGAGTATAGTTAGGTATAATCTTTCTTTAGGTCTCCACTCCTACTTTACTTTTTAAAAATATATTTTATTGATTTCAGAGAGGAAGGGAGAGGGAGAGAGAGATAGAAACATCAATGATGAGAGAGCATCCTTGATTGGCCGCCTCCTGCAAGCCCCACACTGGGGATTGAGCCCACAACCCAGGTATGTGTCCTGACCAGGAATCAAACCGTGACCTCATAGGTTGATGCTCAACCACTGAGCCATGCCAGCCAGGCCTGTATGTTGCTTTTTAATTTTGTTGCTTGTTTTTTGCTATGAAGAAGCCTTAAAATTTGATATAGATTGAGGTTATTTTTACTTTTATTGCTTTTAGTGTCATCCAAAAAATCATTGCTGAGACCATTGTTGAGGGCTTCTTCCCTAAATTTGTTTCCAGGAATTATGGTATCAGGTCTTATTTTTATGTCTTTGATCAATCCTGAATTACTGAGGGCTATCTAGTACCAGAGCTAAGTTGGGCAAGACTCCTCCCATGCCCCTTGGCCTGTGGTGCTGGACACTTCAAATCACACAAAGGCAATTTTGTCCATGGATGGATATTTAATTCATTGTTTAAAAAGTGTGGTAAAAAGGAGAACATCTTATGTGTTCATGATGATATCACCTACAATTTTAGTTATTTAGTTTGAAGTATTTTCTCATTTTCATATGTCTTTGTTATCCTACAAGGTACTTAAAAATGTGTTTCTGGGTCATTAAACATATGAGGATTTTCCTAGTTTTCTTTTACTTATTGACTAGAGGCCCAATGCATGAAATTCACACAAGGGGCTCGGCTCCCACCGTGGCGGCCGCCTCTGCCTCAGCCCCAACCGCTGCAGCTTCGTCTCGAAGATCGTCCAGTCTAATTAGCATATTATGCTTTTATTATTATAGATTGCTTGATTAATTATATTGTGGTTCCTTGAAATTTCCTGAGATTTGTTTTATGGTCATATATAATGATTTTTTAAATGTTCTGTGTGTGCTTAAAAATAATATATATTCTTCAGTTGTTGGCTATTATTCTTTATATGTTTATAGGTTAAGCATTTAATTTTTATCTGTTCTGTTAATTATGAAAAATATTGAGTTAATGTTTAGTGGAATTGGAGTTGCTATATTCTCTTTAATGCTGCCAATTTTTGCTTTATTTTTGTCTCCATGTTATTGGCTACAAAATAAATTTAAAATTGATATATCTACATAAAAGAGAAACATGCAAATTAACATCACTCTGCTACACCCACAAGCCACACCCACTAGTCAATCAGGAGCGAGTATGCAAATTAACCCAACCAAGATGGTGGCCAGCCAATAAGCAAGCAGGAAGCTTGAGTTTCCCTGGCGATGGAGGAAGAAGCCAAGCTTTCCGCCCACTCTGGTGGGCCCAGGCCTCTGCTCAAGGCTACAAAGTTTCAATTATAGAAGATAAATAAATCCCAGATCCCAGGGCCTCCACTTGGGTCACCAGGGGGCATGGCTGGCCTGCAAACCACCACAGGCCACTCGCCCAGGCTGCCCCACACCCCAAGGGAACCCCCACCCTGATCCAGGACACCCTTCAGGGCAAACCAGCCGGCCCCCACCCATGCACCAGGCCTCTATCCTATCTAATAAAAGAGTAATATGCAAATTAACCATCACTCCAACATACAAGATGGCTACCCTTATGTGGTCAAAGATCCTGCCCCCATGTGGACACAAGATGGCTGCCACAAGATGGCCAGCAGGGGAGGGCAGTTGGGAGGGACCAGGCCTGCAAGGGAAGGCAGTTGGGGTGATCAAGCCTGCAGGGGAGGGCAGTTAGGGGCAAACAGGCTGGCAGGGGAGCAGTTAGGCATCAATCAGGCTGGCAGGGGCGTGGTTAGGGGGTGATCAGGCTGGCAGGCAGAAGTGGTTAGGGGAAATCAGGAAGGCAAGCAAGCAAGCAGTTGGGAGCCAACAGTCCTGGATTGTGAGAGGGATGTCCGACTGCCCGTTTAGGCCCGATCCCAGTGTGGGATTGGGCCTAAACGGGCAGTCAGACATCACTCGAGGGGTCCCAGATTGGAGAGGGTGCAAGCTGGGCTGAGGGACACACCCCCCATGCACGAATTTCGTGCACCGGGCCTCTAGTATATATATATATATATCACCAACAACTGTTTGTTTCAATACTGGATCCAGCAGTGCTTAAAGCTAACATTCCCCTGAGAATGTCAGCTAGAAAAGCCAATAAATTCACCTTTCCTGCTTAGCAGCTGTGGAAACAAAATGTTGTAGGTTTCTTATTAGAAAAGGAAAAATCCATGATTAGAAAAATTCTACTCTTAGGAATGGAATAATTTTTTAATTAAAGGGAAATCAATTGAATTTCACTGTATTTCTGTATTCAAGTGCTGTGATAGAGAACTTATTTTAGGTCTTTGGAGATAAAAATAGTATGTGGACAAGCATTTGAACAAAGCCACAAAGAGTCAATCTCTTTGTATCTCTTGGCTCTGTTTTTCTTCCTTTTTTAAAAATAGTATTTTTATTGATTTTCAGAGAGGAAGGGAGAGGGAGAGATAGAAACATCAATAATGAGAGAGATGGGGTGGGGCTGGCCAATCAGGGGTGGGGCTGGCAGAAGGGGAAGGGCCATTGGGGGTTGGCTGGCCAGCCCCACTCCCGATCTGGCCAGTTAGCTGGCCGCAGTGGGCGTCATAGTGACTGGTCGATATGGTCGTTACCACGTTCCGGACGCTGGCTTTTCATATATATAGATTGTTGAATGAAAAAAGTTCCTGATTACACCAAGCCCCTGGATCCAGCTAAACCCAAAGTCAGAGCTACTCTTGGACTATAAATTCCCCTCCTCCTTAAGTCAATCTGAATGGTGTCTTCAGTAAGTTGCAATAATAGTAAATTACCTCTTCCTTAAGCCAGTTTGAATGGGGTTTTAGTTAACTGATACAAAAATGAATAATTTGCAAGGGACAGAAACTCATTCAAACTAGTTGAGCTAAAAAAAAAACCAATTTATTTTATTAGTTACTAAGAGAAAAATAGTAACTTTAGAGTGGAGGAAATTTGATAAATGGCACCTTAACCAAATGATCAAAGTTACCATTACCAGGCATAGAACAAATTGACACCATGGGCTTCCTGATATGAAATATTGAGAATACACATGCTACCTGATAGCAAACTATACTACAAGGCTATATTAATTAAACCAGCATGGTGCTGATTCACAGATCAATGGAACAGAATAAGAGAGCCCAGAAATAAATCCACACCTATATGGTCAATTAATATTTGACAAAGGTGGCAAGAATATACAATGTGGGTAAATACAGTCTATTCTGGTGTTGGGAAAATTGGACAGATACATACAAAAAAAAGAAACTAGACTAGACCACCTTCCTACATCATATACAAGAATAAACTCAAAATGGTTTAAAGACTTAAATATAAGATTCAAAAACATAAAATTCCTACAAGAAAACATAGGCAGTAAAATCTCGAACATTTCTCTTAGCAATATTTTTTTCCTGATATATATCCTCAAGCAAGGGAAAAGAAACAAATAGGACCACATCAAATTAAAAAGTTTTTGCACAGCAAAAAACACCCCATGAATAAAACAAAAAGACAGCCTACTAAATGGGAGAACATACTCACAAATGATATCCCTGATAAGGGGTTAATATCTAAAACTATGAAGAACTCATACAACTCAACACCAAAAAAAAAAAAAAAAATCCAAACAATTCAATTAAAAAATGAGCAGAGACCTGAACAGACACTTCTCCAAAGAGGACATTCAGATAGCATTTGACCCAGTGATCCCACTTCTAGGAATATATCCTAAGAAGTCTGAAACACCAGTCAGAAACAATATATACACCCATATGTTTATTGCAGTTATTTACAATAGCTAAGATCTGGAAAGAGCCCAAATGTCCATCAGTAGATGAATGGATAAAACAGCTGTGGTACATTTAAACCACGGAATACTATGTAGCTGTAAAAAAGAAGGATCTCTTACCCTTTGAGACAGCATGGAGGGACCTGGAGATTATGCTAAGAGAAATAAGCCAGTCAGAGAAAGACAAGTATCACATGATCTCACTTATATGTGGGATCTAATAAACAAAATAAACTGGTAAACAAAATGGTCCAGAGACATGCAAACATGGAACAGGCTGAGAGATTTCAGAGGGCAGGGTGGAAGGCAGGGCTGGAAGATTAACCAAAGAATTTATATGCATATATGCATAGCCCATGGACACAGACCATAGTGCAGTGAAGGCCTGGGGTGGGGCAGGAGCTGGGTGGAAGAAGGGGAAGGGAGCAGTGGGGGAACATCTGTAATACTCTCAACAATAAAAATAAAATAAATAAATAAAGAGCTTTCAGTCCCTAACATTTTGTGAAGCTAAAGCAAGCTTGACTGCTGCGTGTGCATGCTCGTGTGTGTGTGTGTGTGTGTGTGTGTGTGTGTGTGTGTGTGTGTGTGTGTTGGGTGGGGAGACATGACAGCCTTAAATGAGATGTCAGAACCCAAGTGGAGTGGGAGGGGTATGCACAGGAGGGCTGCCTAGTGCAATGCTGGTAGAGCCTTAGTGTAATGAAAAGGATCAGAACCCAGGTCAAGGGATAGCAGCATAATGGGAGATCAGTTACATACAGAGTGATTGATCAAAGAAGTAAATATATTAATAATAATCTGATTGTTCACTATCAGTGACAGGGCTTTGCATAAACCAGAATGCTTCATGAACCAAGGGTAATGGCTAATCCATTTGATGTCCCTGAGGTCCAGAAGAAAAAGAAAAACAAAACAAAACAAAAATGCTTGGGCACAACCATGTGCTTATCTTACCTAATAATAGACAAACATGTAATTTGATCGTGCCTCCACTACATCCACAGCCAATCAGAGTGAGTATGCAAATTAACTCAACAAAGATGGAGGTTAATTTGCATACGTAGGTGCCAGAGGCTTTAGGCCTGGGCAGGGGCTGAGCCAGCAATCGGTGTGAACTACGGAGAAAACACCTCTTCCGACCGCTCATTGCCTAAGCTCCCTGTATGCCACTGGTAATTCTTAGTAACTTGGGTAATAGGAATCCAAAAAGGTGATCTGGGGTTTTTCCACCACATTCCTGGAGAAAAAAACAAAGGTCCACTGCTGGAGGGCTAAGAAATGTCATATCCTGTCCTAGCCAGTTTGGCTCAGTGGATAATGCCTCAGCCTGCCGACCGCAGGGTCCAGGTTCGATTCTGAACAAGGGCATGTACCTAGGTTGCAGGCTCCTCCCTGGCTGGGGCCCAGGTCAGGGTTCATGCAGGATGCAACCAATCAAAGTGTTCCTCTCACTTTGATGTTTCTCTCTGCCTTTCCCTTTCTCTTCCACATTCTCTAAAAATCAATGGAAACATATCCTCAGGTGAGGATAAAAAAAGAAAGAAAGAAAGAAATGTCATATCTTATGAAAGACACATCTTGAAAATGCCTAAAGAAAGTTGTCATTTTTTCATGATGAAGGGACTGGAGTCCATGTTGATGAAAACACCTTGGTGACTGTGGTGACTGACAGTGGCTGCAGCAGTGGGGTGATGGGGCTGGTGCCTTCCCCTGATCAGCCTGGTCGCCTCCCACAAAGGAAGGCCAGACTGTGACTTAGGCCCGCTCCCTAAGCCATCAGTAGGACATCCCCTGAGGGCTCCCAGTATGTGAGAGGGGGCAGGCTGGGCTGAGGGACCCTCCCAACCCCAGTGCACGAATTTTGTGCACCGGGCCCCTAGTAGGAGTATAAAATAATGCAACCATTTTGCAAGAAGTATTTGTACCTGTGAAGTCTGAACATATGCATTTCCCTTTGACCCATAATTATACTCATAGGTATATACCCAACAGATATGCTTACATATGTGAACAAAAAGACATGA
This sequence comes from Eptesicus fuscus, assembly GCF_027574615.1. NCBI lineage: Eukaryota > Metazoa > Chordata > Mammalia > Chiroptera > Vespertilionidae > Eptesicus > Eptesicus fuscus. The sequence goes on from NC_072493.1 coordinate 20,188,725, forward strand.
ATTACAAAATTCATTGTTACCAGAAACTGTAGACAACCAAAGTGTCCATCAAAGGAGAATGAATAACTAAATTGTATAATCATCCAATGGCCATGACATTGAGGATAAATGAATTACTGATATACATAACAACATGGATGAATCTCACAAACATTATATTTTTTTCAGACTGAAAGTGAAAATATTTAGTACACAAAGAACTGTTACAAAGGAGTAAAAAGCTGACCATCCTAATAGAAAAGTGAGCAAATATAAGCAGGCACAAAAGAAAAAACAAGTGACAAATATGTGGAAACATATTCAATATAAAAAATTATAAAAACAAATAAAATATAATTGTTTATGATCAGGTGATCAAAATTTAAAAGAATGCTCATATGCAGTGTTAGCAATGACGCAGCAAAAAGGCCATCATTGTGGGGTATAAATTAGTAACCCACAAATTAGTCTTAGACTTCCCTAGATTTCTACAGCTAAGACTAAGGTCAGACAGATGTGCAGACATTTATTGCTAACCCCTGAAATATTTATAACAGTATACAACTGAAAAGAACCCAAATGTCTATCAATGTAGTAATAATTAAATTAATTAATTAACTAAAATGGACTTGTGAATTACATTTATTTACCTGGCAGATGCCCATTATTATTTTTAATTTTTCAATTGCAGATAACATTCAATATTGTATTAGTTTCAGGTGTACAACATAGCGATGAAACATTTATATAACTTACAAAGTGTTCCCCTGATAAGTTGAGTACCTCCCACCACCATTCATAGTTATTACAATATTATTGACTGTATTCCCTATGCTGTAATTCACATCCCCAGGACTATTTGTAACTACCAGTCTGTACTTCTTAATCCCTTCACCTTTTTCACTTAGCCTCCCGACCCCCCACCCACCTGGCAGCCATCACTTTGTTCCCTGTATTTGTGAATTTGTTTCTGTCACAGGAATAATATTGGATCAAGGAAGTCAGACCAAAAAAGAGACCATACTGCATGATTTCGTCCATTTAAAGTTAAAAATAGGCAAAACTAATTTTCAGCAGTAGTAATCAAAATTGATCATCTTTGCTGGGCAGGGGGGGAGAGAGAGAGATTTACAATGGGTCACAAGGCTTGTAGGAGGCCAATAATGTTGTTGTTCCTTGACCTGGGTGCTAGTTACACAGGTGTTGTCACTTCCTGAAAATTTGTCATACTGAACACTTGCAGTATGGGCCCATTTCTTTATGCCTGCTTTACGTCATTAAAATTTTACATTATATCTCATAGGTGCCATTATGGTTGAAGTTGTGATTTTCCAATATGGTGAACAGTCTTTGATACTGTGCTGAATAACAACAAAATTTTTATTCTATTTGCATCATAGTTTAATTTAAGAAAAAGTCAGTATATTTTCAACGATGCCAAAAAGTCCATGTATGTATATATTATATTAATAACTTCAGATTATTATAAAATAATTTTTACCCACATGAGTGACTTTAAGAACATTTTCAAGTTTTCAGGATGGAGAGGAAGTGTCCAGCATTTCTGGTCCCTGAAGTCAAAGTCTGTAGCACCCTCCAATCAACGTGGCAACCAACGTTTGTGCAAATTTCCAAACTCCCACCAGGAGGCGGTATCGCCCCGTTTGAGAAGAGCCAGTATAGCCTGAGATTCTAAGTAAATTGTATATTGGAGTCTGGAGTTCAACGGAAAGGTCTGTGCTGCAGATAAAAATTTGGTGGTGGTGGTGGTGGTGGTGGTGGTGGTGGTGGTGGTGGTGGTGGTGGTGGAAGTGTCCTCCGCACGTTAAGTGGTCACCAAGCCCCAACATTAAAGGTCAAGTAGCTCTGCAGGACACGGAACCATAGAGGGCCACAATGTGCAGAGGGATTTTCCCAAAATTGTTGCTGGAGAATAACAGTCAAGGCAGGAATTGAAGCCAGTGATATGGGCAACAATAAATCACGAAGGTCATCTTAGGGTGTTTGTACTTTATCCTATGGGTGACAGCAAACCATTGCATACTTCAGACAACAACAGACAGCATTTATGAGCTGTTTCCACATGCCAATCCCTATTCTAAATTCTTTTTATGTTTTCTCTCCTAGAACCATCAGAATTACTCATTTAGCACCGTGTTCTGCCATCCAGTATCCACTCACTTTTTTCCATGGTGACTCTTGGCAGGAAGCAGTGGCTGGTCCCCCATGTTAGCTAGGCTCTGTGTGTTCTACCCAGCCAGCTCTACGTGGGGCTCCATGAATAGGTGTATCACTTGAATGTGGCCAGAGCATTTTTGCCAGAGTATCTTTTTTAAATTTTTTTTTTTTTTTTTTTTAGAGCAAGAGGAAGGGAGAGGGATAGAGAAATACAAACGTCAGTGAGAGAGAAATATCATCCATCAGCTGCTTCCTGCACGTCCCCTCTTGGGGATTGAGCCGGCAAGCCCTGGGCATGTGCCTTGATGGGGAATCAAACCGGTGACCTCTTGGTTCCTGGGTCTACACTCAACCACTGAGCCACACCAGCAAGGCTGGCAGAGGATCTTCATCCCCAGTAATTGGCTTAGGGTCATCAGGTGACCCACTCAGACCAATGAGAAGACTCTGACCTACAGTTGTTCTCCTACTTAGAACTGTGCGCCTCTCTGCCAATATTAAAGCTTCTTTCCCTCTCACCACAAAATGTGTGATCACCCACAGGACCATCTGGGAACATCATTCAAGAAACTTCCATGGCTGCTGCTTAGGAGCCCATTGTGTTTTGCCTTTTCTGCCAGGCACTCAACATTCCTCACTTAGTCTCTTCCCTTCCCACAGTGTCATTTTCAACGCCACTTTCCCCCATTCTAGTTTTGTGCTTCAGGTAGATTAGAATAAATATTTTTCTCCTCTGTGAGCCACAGTTATTTCTACCTTTTTGTCTTTAATTTATCTGTGATCTCAACCTAGGATGCTCAACCCATTTTTTTTTTTTTTCATTAAACCCGGCTGGCATGGCTCAGTGGTTGAGTGTCAACCTATGAAACAGGAGGTCATGGTTCAATTCCTGGTCAGGGCACTTGCCCAGGTTGTGGGCTCAATCCCCAGTGTAGGGCATGCAGGAGGCAGCCGATCAATGATTCCCTCTCATTGATTTTTTTATTTTTCTCTCCTTCTCCTTTCCTCTCTGAAATCAATAAAAATATATTCTTTAAAAAAATAATTTGTGGGGAGTTCAGTCCACGCTATTATTTCAAAATGAGTAAAGAAGACAGTTTAGACAATACAAACAATTTTTTCAGTACTTCATGAAGTGGATAGTCCCCCTTTGGAGAACTGTGAAAATGTGGCAGAAGGCAAGAAGCTTTATAGGATAAAGAATAAAGAAAAAGCAAGAGACAAATAGAAAACATCTGATTGGCTGGGGCCACATAGTCAACTTTATTTGAGATGAGAAGCTCTATGTTGGCTTACCTGGCGTTTGGGGATTGACTGACTAAATATACTGGGTTTCTGGTCAAACAAGAGCATTTACAGGGACATGAAAGTTAAGTAAGTTTTGTTTTGCTGATGGGGCACTCCAGGCAGGAGCAGCTCCATCCTGGGCCCAGGGGTCCTCAAACTTTTTAAACGGGGGGCCAGTTCACTGTCCCCCAGACCATTGGAGGGCCAGACTATAGTTTTAAAAAAAAAAAAACTATGAACAAAATTCCTATGCACACTGCACATATCTTATTTTGAAGTAAAAAAACAAAACAGCAAAAACACCTGCATGTGGCCCGCGGGCCGTAGTTTGAGGACGCCTGCGCTTGAGATATGGTTTCATGGCCCCTTCCCAGCATGTAAGCCTTCTTTCACAGAACACTGTCAGCTTTCTGAAGAACAGGATGACCCTGTGAATAACATGGCCGTCAATGGCATGATCCTGACGTTGCTTGGGATAAACTGTTTTGTCTTGGGTTGCTTGCTCTGCAAAAACAGGATGTGGTTAATAAGCTTAAAAGTGGTCCCCCACAAAGGGTCGCTGCTGCTCTCTGGTCTCCCTGCGTGGAGAAAGGCAGAGCAGTCGCCGTTTGGCTGGCCAGCCGGCTAATAAAGGCTTCCTAAATTTTAATTTGGTCTGGACTCCAGTGGTCTTTACTCGCGTTCGCTCCACAACATTGGTGGACAGCAAATAATTGCGAGCTATTGGGCTGAGGGGGTTGGAGGCGCCATCAGGGGTTTTCTTTCCTACCCATGTTATTCTGAACTCTGTCCCCATCAGTTAATAATTAACTGCCCCCCAAGAAGCTTGTGATCCTAGGATTTGCCTTTCCCTGCCTGCTGCCTGGTTAATCAGTCACTGCCCCCAGCTGGTAGCGCAGCTGCCTCCCAAGCCCCTTTGCCTGGTGTAGAAGTGGTGAAAGATTCATGATGCTCCGGACCTGTCCAGTGCTCTACTCCAAGGCTGGCCCGCCAACTGGGGGCTGGCAGCCCCTGAGCTTTGATGGTGGAGCCTTCCACCTCAAGGGTACTGGAGAACTGATGCGGGCACTGCTGGTGCTACGGCTGTGTGCCTGGCCCCCTCTGGTCACCCATGGCCTGGCGGTGAGCAGTGACCTTGGGGATGGGCCTAAAGGCTCCCCTGAGCCTGGCATTGAGCCTCGCTCCCTGTCACCCCAGATCCAGGCCTGGTCTCAGCGGCTCCTGGGCTCCCGGTTCTCAGGCGCGCTTCTCCGAGCATCCATCTACGGGCAGTTTGTGGCTGGTGAGACAGCACAGGAGGTGAGAGACTGTGTCCAACAACTCCAGACTCTAAGCCTCCGGCCCCTGCTGGCAGTGCCCACAGAGGAGGAGCCAGACTCAGCTATCAAGACTGGGTGAGTAAGCTCAGCCACCTCATGGGCCATCACAGCCCATACGTGCCTAGTCCTGGCTTGTCATGGGAGGTTTGATTAAAAATAACAAGATTTAAAAAGATTGGCTGAGTAGGGGGCCAGGGCCCGGGAGGCTGGGAGGATGGTGGGAGGGGTTGGCTGCTCCAGGACCTGACACCGGCTGGCTGGGCAGCGAGGCCTGGTATGAGGAGAATCTCAGGGCCATGTTGCGGTGTGTGGACCTGTCACGAAGCCTTCTGGAGACCCCTGGCCCAAATGGGAACATCCTCATGCAGCTGAAGGTGACGGCACTGACCAGCACTCGGCTCTGTGTAAGGAGCTGGCGGGATGTGGGAGGAAGGTGTGGCTGCCCACCATGTCCCCCTCACCACCCCACCTACCATCCCATTCCAGAAGGAGCTAACCTCATGGGTCAGAAGGCCAGGGGCTTCCTTGGAGCTGAGCCCTGAGAGGCTGGCAGAAGCCATGGACTCTGGACAGGTAAGGACCTCAGGCTATGGGAGAAATGAATGGTTGATGGGGAATGTCAGGAGCAGAGACCCCTGGTCTTGGTGTAGCAGACACCTGCAAGTGGGATGGTCAAACTATTTAATTGCCACTACTTTCCAGGCTCAGAGCAATCACAGTAAATGTGGCTGTCGTCCTGGGGCATGGTTGGAATGGATAGGATATGGATCGTATGGGGGCTCTAGGGGAGGGGTCTGGGGGCTCTGAGCTCTGAGGCGTGGTTGAGACAGCAGGTCTCTATCAACCAGAAGAAGGTATATCAGTATTATATCAACAGACTCAACTATGCTAGTGAGTGCTGGAAGTTATGATTAGACCAGTGGGGTTTGATTTAATCACTCATTCATCCATCCGTCCATCCATCCATTCCTTCTTATTTTTATGTCCTATTTCTGTCCTGCCTACCATTGGCACCCACTCTGTCCTATATAATATATATATTTGTTATTGTGATTTTATTTTGCCAAGTATATACTCTGTGGGGACATTTTTTCTAACATTCCATTATGAAAATTTTCAAAGTTGAAAGAATTTTACTGTGGACGTAATAATACCTGACACTGTTAACATTTAACTATACTTGCTTTTAATCATCTGTCCCTGTATCCATTGCTCTGTGCATCCATCAATCCATCTTATTTTTTGATGCATTTCAAAGTAAGTTGAACAAATCAGCACACTTCCACCCAAATGCTTCAGAAAGCATTTTACCAATTAGAGCTCAATAATTATTTATAGTACTTTATTACTTTTCAGGTAAAATCCTATATAATAAAAGGCTAATATGCAAATCGACCGAACAGCAGAATGACCGGGTGCTATGACACACACTGACCAACAGGGTGCAGATGTTAATGCAGGAGCTGCCCCCTGGTGGTCAGTGCATTCCCACAGGGGCGCGCTGCTCAGCCAGAAGCTGGGCTCATGGAGGAACACAGTGGCAGTAGTGGGAGCCTCTCCCGCCTCTGTGGCAGCGCTAAGGATGTCCTACTCATGGTTTAGGCCCACTCCATCCCCCAAGGGCTCCCGGACTGAGAGAGGGCGCAGGCCAAGTTGAGGCCCCCCCCCCCCCCCCACAGTGCAAGAATTTCATGCGCCGGGCCTCTAGTTTCCATATAATGAAATACACAACTTGTAAAGGTACCCTTTGATGAGCTTTTACAAATAGACAAACCTGAGCAATTCAAATCCCTATAAAGTTATGTGACATTTCCATCATTGCAGAAAGTTCCCTTGTGTCCTTTAAGATGCACACAAGTAGTGTTATGTTACCTATTTCATTCTGTTTCATACTTTTCCCCACTGAGCACTTGGACTTTAAGGTCCATCCACGTGTCTTTGTGAACATTAATCTATTGCTTACAAGGGCTGTTTCTAGCTGTGTGATTTCTCTCTCCTGGGACGGACACCTTGGTGACCTCCAAGTCTCCACTACCCTAAACAATACTGCAAGGGGCTGATGCTTCCTTTTTGAAACCCTATAACAAGACTGAGTTAGAGGCAGTTATGATTTCCACATTTACAAATGTATCCATTCCCTAAATGTTTATTGGCCATCCACCATATTCCAAGTGCTGTGCTAGGGGTGGAGGAGCGATGACCAAGACAAACAAACTCCCTGCCCTCAAGGCATCGCTCGCTAGTCAGGGAGTGGGCAAGAAACAATAATGAAAACCAAGGCCAGTCTGTAACAAGGGAAGTATAAGTAAGCATTGTAGGGGCAAATAAGGCTGAGGAAGGGGAAAGAGATGCTCCAGATAGGGACTTGCAAACTTCCACCAGGGGAAGCTCGTTGAGAAGGGGATATTGGGACAAAGATCTGCAGGAGAGGTAAGTGGACCTCAGCAGGAACAGTGTTCCAGGCAGAAGGAACAGCCAGAGCAAAGCCTCTGTGGTGGGAAGAAATCCATGTTCAACAGCAGGGAGGCCAGTGTGGTTGGAGGGCAGAGAGCGAGGCGGAGAGTGGGAGGGGCCAGAGCCGCAGAGCCTAGTGGGCTGCAATGAGGCCTTGGCATTTCATGAGGAAATTGAGGTCTAGGAGGAAACACTATGACATGTATTGTGAGCTAGCCACTGCTCTAAGCATTTCCTTCGGTCAGTTCCAAGTCACTTCTCTCTCCCAGCTTGTTTCCTCACTGAAAAATGGAGCTTGGGATAACTTCTGTCTACTAGGATCATTGTGGAAAGTAAATAAACAAGATAGTAAATGCATCGCCTGTTATTATTATGATAATGTCATGTATTGAGTGCTTATTATGTGCTGGCACTGTCCTGTTCTTGTTATGTCCAGGCACATCTCACCTAGTAGCCCATTTTTATCCACATAACTTAATGAGGAAGCTACTATTATTATCTCCATTTTATAGAGGAGAAAATTGAGGCCCAGAGAGATCAGATGACTTGCTCAAGGCCAAGCAGCAAAGGTAGAACCAGGATTCAAACTCAGATTCTGGGTTCTTAACCATTGAATTACACTTAAATAAATTGTATATCTGTGATATAGCGACTTTTCAGATTTCTAAAAATTCTAAACACATTTCCCTTCCTGGTGCGGGGAGGGGGGGGGGCGCGGGTGGAGATTTATGCCCTGGAAGAAAGTCCTGAGCTGCTCTCGCCTTCTCTGCTGCCCTCCCCCAGGACCTCCAGGTCTCCTGCCTCAGCACCGAGCAAAACCAGCATCTCCGGGCCTCTCTGAGCCGCTTGCAGCGGGTAGCACAGGTACTGCCTTCTGCTGTGGCCTGGCTCTGCTGCACCCGCTGGGCACCCCTGGGGCTCTAACCACAGTCTTTTTCGCCCTCAGCACGCTCAGGCCCAACACGTGAGGCTCCTGGTGGATGCTGAGTACACCTCATTGAATCCTGCTCTCTCTCTGCTGGTGGCTGCCCTGGCCTTGCGTTGGAACCAATCCAGGGAGAGTGGGCCCTGGGTGTGGAACACTTACCAGGCCTATCTGAAGGTGTGTGATGGGTTCCGGGGAAATTTGGGCCTGGGTTCCAGCATCCTGATCTGAAGAGGCCCTTCTGCTCTGCCAGGATACTTACGAGCGGCTGAGGCGGGATGCTGAGGCTGCAGACAGGGCTGGCCTGGCCTTCGGGGTGAAGTTGGTACGAGGGGCATATCTGGACAAGGAGAGAGGTGTGGCCCAGCTTCAAGGGACCAACGATCCCACTCAGCCTGACTATGAGGCTACCAGTCAGAGGTAGGAATAACATCTCACCTTTAGCGCTCACTACCCATGATGCTGAGCATCCTGTATGTGTCTACACATTGCTCCCTCTTCCTGGTCTAGGATACCATCATTTCCCACCTTTGTCCTCCCTTGGATCCCATTGCACCCTCAGTAAACCCCAAATCCTTGCAGAACCCCACAAGGCCCCACATGATCTGGTCACTGTCACCTCTCTAACTTTTCTTTCCATCCTTCCCCTCACCCACTGCACTCCTTGATGATCCCCGGGGCCTTTGTACTTCCTGTCCCGCTGCCTAGAATGCTCTCCCTCCAGACAGCTGCCTGGCACCATCCCTCACCTCCTCAGGTCTTTGTGTTCTGGTACCTTCTTGGGGGACCTTCCCTGTCGCACCTATCAAAAACTAGATTCTCCTCACCCACTCTCTTCCTGGATTTATTTTTCTCTTGATCGCTTACCAGTAGTTAAGGTTCTATACAGTTTCATACTAAATTGCGCATTGTCTGTCTCCCCCACTAGTGTGTGGGCCCGGGAGGGCAGGGTTTTCTGATTTGTTCACTTCTGAACCTTCAGTGCTTAAAACTGTGTCTGATACATGGTGGTGCTCACTCAGTACAGGTCTGCTGAGTGAATAAACAAACAGCTCCAAGCAGTAAGTACTGTTATTATCATCCCCATTGCACAGAGGATGAAACAGAGGCTCTGAGAAGTGGTAGGGCCAAGACTTGAGCCCAGGCAGACTGGCTGTAGAACCCACGTTCTTACCCATCACATATCCACCTGTATTGGGGCAAGATGTGGGTGAGCTCATTGGACCTCCCCACCCCATGGCTGGGAAGGAGGACTTTATTTCTTCAACACATACTTGCTGACCACCTGATTTAGATCAGTCTCTGGTCTCAGTAACAATCAAGGTGACCCTAGGTCCTGTCCTCAAGGAGCTTTCAAAGTCTGACTCCAGTTCACAATGGATCAAGGAGAAGTTTGTACAACTGCAGGGAATTATGCAAGATTTCAGGGCAAGGGGACAATCCATCCTTGGAACCCAGGGCCAGTGAGTGTTTCTAGCCACGTACCATACAATTCACATACCATAAAACTCACCATTCAAAAGTGTACAATTAATTCAGTAGACTTTAGTATATTCACATGGTTGTGCCACCATTGTCACTATCTAATTACAGAACATTTTTATTACGTAAAAAAGAAATGCCATTTCCATTCATTAGCAGTCACTCCTCATTCCCTCTTCCCCTCAACTCCTGGCAACCACTAGTCTTTTTAAAGTCTCTATGGATTTGCCTATTCTGAACATTTCATATAAATAGTATCATGCAATATGTGACCTTTGTATCTGGCTTATTTCACTCAGCATGTTTTCAGGGTTCAACCATGTTGTAGTACATATCTGTGCTTTTTAAGACTAAGTCATATTCCATTGTATCAATGGACTACATTTCATTTATCCATTCATCAGTTGATGGATATTTTAATTGTTTCCACCTTTTTACTGTTGTGAATAGTGCTGCTGTGAACATTCATGTACACATTTTTGTGTAAACATACATTTTCAACTCTCCCAAAAGTTCAGTTATCTGGGAGTGGATTGCAGGATCACATGGTAACTCCATGTTTAAATTTTGAGGAACTGCTTGATGGTGTTCCACAGTCCTGCACCATTTTACATTCATACCAGCACCTGTTTCAATTTCTGCACATCTTCTTTAGCATGGTACCATTCATGTTTTAAGATAGATTTTGAATAATTAATAAATTCACATGATTCAAAAATCAAAATGATATGAAAATGAATACACTGACATATCTCATTTTGACACAAATCCACATCTAATCATGGAGTCTCCCTGAACCCCACAGGTAACCCCTGTAGTTAGTTTCTTACATGTGTTTCCTAAATTCCTTTATACATACAGAGGCAAACACAAATGTTTTTGTATTGCAAAAGGCATCATGTTACATATTGCTCCTGGCTTTTCCACTCAACTGCATATGTTAAAGGCAAAATAGTCTAGATTTAAAATGGCGACAGAGTAAGTGGAAGCTACACTGATGCTCCCCAGGACCAAACTGGAAATACAACTAAACGAAGAGCCTCACAGACAAGAAAAAGCTAAAGGAGTTCATCACCACCAAACCAGTATTATATGAAATGCTGAAGGGTATTCTTTAAGAAGAGGAAGAAGAAGAAAAAGGTAAAGATAAAATATGAACAACTAAGTGGCAACAAATACATATCTATCGACAATTGAATCTAAAAATCAAATTAATAAAAAATCTGATGAACAGAATAAACTGGTGAATGGAATAGAATCATGGACATGGAAATGAAACAGACTAATGATTCTCAGAGGGAAGAGGGTGTAGGGGTGCAGGAAGAGATTAGACAAAGATCTTATATGCATGTATGCATTACCTATGGACACAGACAATAGAGTGGTGAGGGCCTGGGGCAGGGTGGGAACCAGGTGGAGGGGAGCTATAGGGGGAAAAAAAGAGGGACATCTGCAATAATCTCAACAATAAAGATTAATTAAAAATAAATAAATTAAATGAGAACAAAAATATTTCCTGGAAACAAATGAAAATGAACACACAACTACTCAAAATCTCTGAGACAGATCAAAAGCAGTACTGAGAGGGAGGAAGTTCAAAGCACTACAGGCCTACCTAAAAAAAATAATAATAATAATAATAATAATAGTAAATTATTGAACCCTATAAAATCAAAAGCTGGTTCTTATAAAAGATAAACAAGACTGGTGAACCATTAGCCAGATTCATCAAGAAACAAAGAGAGAGGAACTAAATAAATAAAGTCAGAAACAAAAGCAGAGAAGTAACAACTGACACCAAAGAAAAACAAAGGATTGTAAGAAAATAATATGGCCCTAACCGGTTTGGCTCAGTGGATAGAGCATCTGCCTGAGGACTGAAGGGTCCCAGGTGCGATTCCGGTCAAGGGCATGTACCTTGGTTGCTGGCACATCCCCTGTAGGGAGTGTGCAAGAGGCAGCTGATCAATGTTCCTCTCTCATCGATGTTTCTGACTCTCTATCCCTCTCCCTCTCTCTTCCTCTCTGTGAATAAATCAATAAAATATATTTTTTTTAAAAAAGAAAAGAAAATAATATGAACAATTATATAACAACAAGTTGGACAATGTGGTTGAAATGGACAAATTCCTAAAAAAATACAATCTCCCAAAACTGAATCAGGAGAAATCAAAAAACCTGAAAAGGCTAATAACAATGGATAAAATAGAAGCAGTAATCAAAAAATCCTAGCAAACAGCCGAAACCGGTTTGGCTCAGTGGATAGAGCGTCGGTCTGTGTACTGAAGGGTCCCAGGTTCGATTCCGGTCAAGGGCATGTACATTGGTTGCGGGCACATCCCTGGCATGTACATTGGTTGCGGGCACATCCCCGGTGGGGTATGTGCAGGAGGCAGCTGGTCGATGTTTCTCTCTCATCGATGTTTCTGGCTCTCTATCCCTCTCCCTTCCTCTCTGTAAAAAATCAATAAAATATATTTTAAAAAAATAGAAAAAAAAATCCTAGCAAACAAAAGCTGTGGCCCGGACGGCTTCACAGGGGAGTTTTACCAAACATTCGAAAAAGAACTAACACCTATCCTCCTCAAACTATTCCAAAATATCCAAGAGGAAGGAACACTTTCAAGATCTTTTTATGAAGCCAGCATTATCCTAATTCCAAAACCAGATAAAGACACTACAAAGAAAGAACATTACAGGCTAATATCCCTGATGAACATAGATGCTAAAATCCTCAACAAAATATTAGCAAATTGATCCAGCAATATATTAAAAATATCATATACCATGACCAAGTGGGATTTATTTTGGGGATGCAAGGCTGGTACAATATTCATAAATCAATAAATGTGATATATCATAAATAAATTGAAAGACAAAAATCATATGATCATATCAATAGATGCAGAAAAAGCATTCAACAAAACGCAAAAACCCATTTTTGATAAAAACTCTCAGCAAAGTGGGAAGGGATCATATCTCAACTTAATAAAGGCCATATATGACAAATTTACAGGCAACATCATACTCAATGAGCACAAACTAAAACCATTTTCCCTAAGAACAGGAACAAGAAAGAGATGTCTGCTTTCACCACTCTTATGCAACATCGTACTGAAAGTCCTAGCCACAGAGATCAGACAAGAAGAAGAAATAAAAGGCATCCAAAGTGGAAAGAAGGAAGTAAAACTCTCATTATTCACAGATAACATGATATTGTACATGGAAAACCCTGAAGACTCCACAAACAAACTACTAGAGTTAATAAAGGAATTTGACAATGTAGCAGGATACAAAATTAACACCCAGAAATCGATGGCATTTTTATACACCAATAATGAATACTCAGAAAGAGTAACTAAACAAATAATCCCATTTACCATTGCAACAAAAATATTAAGATACTTAGGAATAAACTTAACTAAGGAAGTAAAGGATTTATACTTAGAAAACTACAGGACATTGAAAAAAAGAGATAGAGGAAGATATAAACAAGTGGAAGAATTTACCATGTTCATGGATTGGTAGAATTAACATTAAAATGTCCATACTACCCAAAGCAATCTACAGATTCAATGCAATCCCTATTAAAATACCCAATGGTATATTTCACAGATCTAGGACAATACTCCAAAAATTTATATGGAACCAAAAAAGACCTCCAATAGCTGCAGCAATCTTGAGAAAAAAGAATAAAGTTGGAGGGATCACAATACCAGATATTAAGTTATACTACAAAGCTACTGTAATCAAAACAGTGTGGTACCGGCATAAGAATAGGCATATAGACCAAAGGAATAGAACGGAGACCCCAGAAATGGACCCAAGCCATTACACTCAATATTTGACAAAGGAGCCAAGAATATACAGTGGAAACAAGACAGACTCTTCAATAAATAGTGTTGGGACAACTGGACAGATATATGCAAAAAGAAATGAAACTAGATCACCAACTTACACCATACACAAGAATAAACTGAAAATGGATAAAATACATAAATGCAAATCATGAAACCATAAAAATCCTAGAAGAAACCATAGGCAGCAAAATCTCAGACATCTCTTGTAGCAGTGTGTTTGTGGATACATCTCCTAGGACCTAGGGCAAAGGAAACTAAGGGAAAAATAAACAAATGGGAGTACATCAAAATGAAAAGCTTCTACACAGCAGAAGAAGCCATCACCAAAATGAAAAGGGAGCCCACTGTATGGGAGAACATATTTGTCAATGATACATCTGATAAAGTTAATATCCAAAATATATAAGGAGCTCAACAACAGGAAGACAATCTAGTTTAAGAAAATAGCATGCCCTAGCCGGTTTGGCTTAGTTGATAGAGTGTCAGCCTGAGGTCCTGAGTTCACTTTTGGTCAAGGGCACATGCCCAGGCTGTGAGCTCAGTCCCCAGTAGGGAGCATGCAGGAGGCAGCCAATCAGTGATTCCCTCTCATCATTGATGTTTCTATCTCTCTCTCCCTTCCTCTCTGAAGTCAATCCTATATAATAAAAGGCTAATATGCAAATCGACCAAAAGGCGGAATGACCGGTCACTATGACACGCACTAACCACCAGGGGGCAGATGCTTAATGCAGGAGCTTCCCCCTGGTGGTCAGTGCGCTCCCACAGGGGGAGCACCACTCAGCCAGAGCTCACTGTTGAGCGCAGCAGCGGTGGCAAGAGCCTCCCCCACCTCCGCAGGCAGTGCTAAGGATGTCTGACTGTCGGACATCCTCTGAGGGCTCCTGGACTGCGAGAGGGCACAGGCCAGGCTGAGGGACACTCCCCCCGCCCCCGAGTGCACAAACTTCGTGCACTAGGCCTCTAGTAAAAATATATATATATATATATATATATATATATATATATATATATATATATATGCAAAGGACCTAAATAGACACTTCTCCAAAGCAGACACACAGATGGCCAAGAGACATATGAAAAAAAATGCTCAAGTCAATAAAAAAATATTTATTTAAAATGACAATGAGATATCACCTCACACCTATCAGAATGGCTACCATCAACAAATAACAAGTGCTGGCGAGGATGTGGAGAATAGGGAACCCTAGTACACTGCTGGTGGGAATGTAGACTGGTACATTTCCATTTCCATTATGGAAAACAATAAGGAATTTCCTCAAATAATTAAATATGTCCTGGCAGCATGGTTCAGTGGTTGAATGTCGATCTATGAACCAAGAGGTCATGGTTTGATTCCTGATCAGGGCACATGCCCGGATTGTGGGCTTGATTCCCAGTGTAGGACGTGCAGGAGGCAGCTGATCAACTATTCTCTCTCATCACTGATGTTTCTATCTCTCTCTCCCTCTCCCTTCCTCTCTGAAATCAATGAAAAAAAATATTAAAAAAATTAAATATGGGCCCTAGCCAGTTTGGCTCAGTGGATAGAGCATCAGCCTGTGGACCAAAGGGTCCTATGTTCTATTCCAGTCAAGGGCACATGCCTGGATTGTGGGCTCGATCCCAGTGTGGGGCGTGCAGGAGGCAGCCGATCAATGATTCTTTCTCATCATTGATGTTTCTATCTCTCTCTCCCTCTCCCTTCCTCCCTGAAATCAATAAAAATATTTTTTAAAAATTAAATATGAAACTGCCATTTGACCCAGTGATCCCACTTCTAGGAATATATCCCAAGAAACCCAAAACACCAGTCAGAAAGAATGTATGCACCCCTATGTTTATTATAGCACCAATTTATAATAGCTAAGTGCCCATCAGTAGATTATTGGGTAAAAAAGCTGTGGTACATTTACACCATGGAATATTATGCAGGTCTAAAAAAAGAAGGCTCTCTTACCCTTTGAGACAGCATGGAGGGACCTGGAGAGTATTATGCTAAGTGAAATAAGACAGTCAGAGAAAGACAAGTATCACATGAGCTCATTCATATGTGGAATCTAATAAGCAAAATAAACTGATGAACAAAAGAGATCCAGAGACTTAGAAGCATGGAATAGACTGCGGAATCTCAGAGGGTGGGTGGGAAGAGATAAACCAAAGATCATGTATGCATAACCCTTAGGCACAGACAATAGGGTGGTGAAGACCTGGGGTGAGGGTAGGGCGGGCTAGAAGGGGTCAATGGGGGAATAAAGGGGACATATGTAACACTTGCAACAATAAAATTTTAATTTTTTTTTAAAGGCAAAATAGTCCAGTAATAATGAGCCCAAGCCTTGGAGCATCAGACAGCCTGGGTTCCATACTGATTGGGGAGGCTGAGCCACGGGGTCCTATAGGACACCTACTTGGCCATCTCTAGCTGTGTGACCTGGGGACAAGAGACTTAACCTCTTTCGCCTTCCATCTCTCCCTCTGTAAAATGGGGGTAATCAGAACACCTGCCTCACAGAGTTGATTTGAGAGTGAGATGAATGAATATATGTGTGTCAGGCAAGGAGACTTAGTGAAGAAACTAAATTAATGGAGTGCGGGCAGGGTTGGAAGAACCCACAGGGAATGTTGAAGCACCTAGGAACCCACAAAAGTGGGAAGCCATTATGGCCCCTGTGCTATAGGTGGGGAAGGAGAGCCACGCTGGAGGAGATGTGGCCAACACAGGACAGTTAGGGTAGAGCAGGCAGGGGGCTAAGGGACGAAACGCCTGAGTTCTCTTTCCTCTCACCTCTGATCTTCTGCCCATGACTCCATGGGTGATGCAGAACACCAAAGTCAGCCTCCAGAGGGGCAGGGAAGACGAACAGATTTGGAAGGCGATGGAAAACGGCCCAGGAAGGCCACAAGGTGGCATCTGGCCCACGGCAGCTCAGAAAGCGTTTCCCAGTCTTTTCACCCTTCTGTACCCAGAAGTCCCTGTTCTTTCTACAGCGACATGGCCATCCTCTGTGCCGTCGTTCATCTAGCCAGTCCCCTACTTCCAGACGCGTGGGTTGGTGCTGGTCTTGTTCTATAGACAATGCTGCAGTGAATGGCCTTAAGGAAACTTCTGCATGTGATGTGGCCCTTTGTGGTGAGACTGCCATGATGACAAAGGCTTTTTGTACACCGTCATCGCCCTCCATCCTCACAGCATCACTGTTAGGTGAACTCACATTGTTACAAGAGAGGAAAATGCTCTGGGAAAGGAATGTTCCTTGCAGCCAGTCCAGGTGGAAGTGGGGTATTTTGTGACTCCAGAGTCCTTGCTCTTAGGCACCCCATGTCCCAAGAACAGAAATGCCCAGTCCCTGAGGCCTGACCCTTGCTCACCAGGTACCGTAGCTGAACGGAGCAACTCTCTTCAGTTACAGACGCTGTCTGGAGCTGATGCTGACTCATGTGTCCCACCGTGGCCCCATGTGCCACCTCATGGTGGCTTCCCACAATGAGGAATCTGTCCACCAGGCAACCAAAAGGTATGAGGTGGGCCCCTCCCTTCCTCTCCCTCACTCAAATGCCAGGGATGGGTGGAGGCCGTTATGGCCCCTGTGCTATAGGTGAGGAAGGAGAGCCAAGGGGAGGAGCAGTGTGGGGACAGTAGGTTCAGAGGCATTCTGGGGAGGGTATTAGAAACATTTAACCCCTGCTATGCCTGTAGGTCTTGTAGGCCCCAGCTGAACAAGGCATCATCTCTTATTTGCTGGGGCATGGGGAGGTCTGAGGGTGTCAGAAAACTCACTAAGGAACTTTCAGGGACTTCAGAGCACTAGTTATTTATCATTAAGTTTAGAAGTATTTTAATATTTAAATAACTGGAATAGCCCTGTGGGTACCTAATGGCTGACTTTCAGCTCAGATTCAGCCACTGTCTGGATTTGGTGATGTGGCCTTTTCTGTAGCATGTGGGAGCTGGGCATTCCTCCGGATGGGCCTGTCTGTTTTGGACAACTTCTGGGGATGTGTGACCACGTCTCCCTGGCATTAGGTATGTGAATGGCCCATTTCCCGCCACCACCACGCCTCACCCAGCCCCCAGGCCTCACTCCTCGGCCAGGTCCCCTCTCACATTTCCAAGCAATGCCTGGTCATCCTCCTCTCTAGAGCCTTCAGAAGGCCCCGTCTCCAGACCCTCCCAGAGAGATCTGTTACTCCAATGTCTAAGGCCTCGCAGGCCTTTGTCTCTGTGCCTGCTGTCTGTTGTCTAGCTGGTTCTTGATCACGCTGTCTTGTGTCCCATGTGCTTTGTTACCTTTACCACTTTGCTCCCCAGGGACTGAGACCAGAAGAATTATGGTTTTCCTCTGCCATTGTGCCCTAAATTCATAGCTTCAGGTTTCTTGAGATAGCCCAGGTATGCAATTTAGGCTGCATATGTGTAAGGGGACTTACCCATGGCCACGACCTCTCAGAGGTGGATTTCTCTGTTTTCTTCCCTGCTCTGCTTATGGTCAAGGCCACTCCCCGGGAGTGGAGGGAACGCTTACTCTGAGGGTGTACATTTTTGTGTTTCGGCTGAATGTGGGGGAGTTCTCTACACCCTGGTCAGACTCTGGCCTCCTTTTCTGTATCCCTTGGGCTCTGTGACATCATCAAGTGGCAGCTCAATTTTGCCTTCAGGACAGAAATGCTTCCTGTGCATCCTTTCCCTCTCTGGTTCTCTTTCTCTTAATTCTTGGATCAGTAAATTCCTTATTCTCTTGGCAGCATTTTAATACCTTTAAGATTTTTTTTTAATGTTAACTCCAGAATTGTTAGTTTTCCAGTAGGAAATGTTGTCTAACTCATTTAGTCTGCCATGTTCTCAGAACTGGAAATCTCTGTTTCCGATGGGGCCTCGGGGAGCCTCTCTCCAAACACGAGCCCACATCCTGCTTATACTCTCCCTGCAGGGCAGGCTGGCTATGCCGTGTATAAGTCCATCCCCTACGGCTCCCTGGAGGAGGTGATCCCCTACCTGATCCGGAGGGCCCAGGAGAACCAGAGTGTGCTGCGGGGTGCCCGCAGGGAATGGGAGCTGCTCAGTCAAGAACTTCGGTGGAGGCTGCTGGGGCGGGGCCTGAGGGTACCTTCTTAGTTCCCCCAGGAGTTATGTGGTCAATAAAGGTCCTGAGCTACTTACTGCCCAGGCTGCTGCCCTGCACTGAAGCTGCCTCCTTGGAGAGGGGATAATCTTGACCCCAGCCAGCCCAAGAGGGTGCCCTGCAGCTCAAGAGAGAACTTTAGATAACCCTAGAGCATAGCAAGGGCATTGATCAAGGGCTAATGAAACCTCCCCCCGACCCTGAAGCAGTCTATCCTAAGATGGGCCTGGGGTCAGGCTCTCTTTAGCCAGTCAGTGACTGAAGCAGGAACTCTCTTCACGCCAGTGGATGCCCAGATGAAGAGGAGACACTGAGGCACTGACGTCGAGAGTCTGGGCTAGAGCCACACGTGCAGGGAGAGACAGAGGGGAGAGGCAAATTACTCTCATTTAGTCACATTTTCTGAGGTCCCTTCTGAGCTAGACTCGAGGTGAACAATGCTGGGAACACAACAGTGCCAAAGACAGCCCCAGGCCCAGCCTCACAGGGTTCTTAGTCCAGTGGAGGTAGACAGACCCATCTTCAGACAGTGATAGGGCAGAATGGTCAGGCTGTGATGGGGAAAGCCCATGCAGATATCAGGCCAGAGGAGACACAGCTGTGATCAAGAGAGCTTCCCAAAGGATTCATAAGAGTAACCAAGTGAACATGGAGAAGAGCATTCAACGGCAAGGGCATGTGCATAAGCAGAACTGTGAAACAGACTGGGGATGTGGAGACAAGGATGGAGGATGGGCAGGGCCAGGTGATGCAGTTTTAGATGCCAGGCTACAGAGCGTGGACCGGGTCCCAAGGGCACTGGGGAGTCAGGAGCGTTTCAAGCCGGGGAGGGACAGTCAGGTTTGGCTTGAAGAAGATCCCCCTGGCTGCCATGTGGTCGGTGAACCAGAGTGGGGAGACAGGCAGGGAGCCTTGGGGAATCTGGAGTAGGGCTAGGCTGTGGGGGAGGGGAGAGAGGTATAGCAGGAGATTGAGTGGGATGTGGGATTAATAGGCTGGACGGAAGGAGCCTAGGCCTCTGGCTTGAAGTGGGGACAGTGGGGCCAATCCTGAGATAGGGATCAGGAGGGAAATGCAGTTTTGGGGAGATACTGAGGCCAGTGTCAGACTTAGTTGGTACGAAGGTCCCAAGAGGAGATGTCTAGGACATTGTGGGGCCCCAGGTCTGGGGAAAAGAGGAGAAGCTGAGGCAGAACAGAGAGATGAAACAGCTCCTGGTAGTGGGTGAGAAGTATGCAACGAAGACCACCAAGCACAGGGATAGGCAGGCCAGCTGCCTCAAACAAGTCCTGAAGTCCCGGGCTGGGCTGGGTTGGGGCGGGGTAGGAAGGGGGCTGTAGGGTGCAGCTGACAGCTCCAGGGCAGACATCAGTGTCTGTTCTCTCTGGTCACCTCAGAGCCCTGGGGAGAGGGTGCCTCTCACTGGAGGGAGCCTATTGTGCAAACGCAAATGTGGCAGGAAGCCACTGGTGTACCTGCGCTTAGGATTGCCAGAGCTAGTGCTCCAGGATCACCTGGCAGACACATGGTGATCACTGTTGAAGCCCAAAGGTAGGTGCTAAGCCCCGTGGACCCTGGTCTGGGCCCCAGAACCTTCTTAGAGCTTACTGGGTCCTCAGCTTTCCACCAGACCCTGTTCCTCAGGCTGCCCCCTTCCTCCCCACCCCTTCTACAGCCCCAGGCCCCACTCCTTTATCAAAGCCTGGCTCCATTTCTCAGACCCTTGCCAAGCATGTCAAAATCATTTTATTTAAATGAGGCATGTGGCCCACCAGCCACGAGTCTGACATGCTAGCGACCCCTTTCTGCCATCAGTCCTTCCCCTAACCTGTAGACCCCACCCCAGCACATGGATACTTTCCTAAACTCAGCCTGCTCCCTAACCCTCAGATCCTCTCATAGCCCGCAGACCTTGAGCCCTCTCTTCTCCCTCAAGCCCCAGCCACTGCACGCAGGCCAGGGCCCTTTCCCCAGCTCACAGAACCTACCTTCCGACCGCCCTCTTCCCTTGGACCGACTCTCACAGCCCGTAGACCCCACCGCCTCTTAGGCCCCTCTTCCTCCAGCCGATAGGTAATCTTCAGACCCTCTTGCCAAGCCCCCAGACTCCTTTCCCAGGTCCAGATCCTATCCCTGTAGGGCTGCACCCTCTCAGATTTCCTTAGATCCCCTTCAGCTCTCAGACTCCCTTAGATCCCTGATCTTTATGATCTTACAGATATGTAGCTCTCCCAGAACCTACCCCTTTTCTCATGCAGACGCCTCCCTCCAAATCAGACCCCTGATCTTCTTCCTTTTCAGACTGCCCAACCCCACCCCCACCCCCACCTCCCCAAGGAATCCAAGCCAGCTCTTTTTTTTTTTACTTTTTAAAATATATATATATATATTTTATATTATATATATTTTTTTTAATTTCAGAGAGGAAGGGAGAGGAAGAGATAGAAACATCAATGATGAGAGAATCACTGATCGGCTGCCTCCTGCATACCCCCTACCGGGGATTGAGCCCGCAACCCAGGCATGAGCCCCACCAGGAATCAAACCAACTATGACCTCCTGGTTCATAAGTTTACGCCAGTGATGGCGAACCTATGACACGTGTGTCAGCACTAACACGTGTAGCCATTTCTGATGACACGCGGCCGCATGCCGAGGATGAAACATTTGCTGCTCCTGAGGATGAAACATTTGCGACTAGAGTCTTGGAGTTAGTTTTTTCCTCAAAGTGACACACTACCCAAGTTATGCTCAGTTTTTTGGCAAAGTTTGACACACCAAGCTCAAAAGGTTGCCCATCACTGGTTTACGCTCTACCACGAGCCATGCTGGCTGGGCCCAGCTTTGTCTTTATTGCCCCCTGAGGTCCCATTCATCTCTTCATCCCATCTTCATGAGACCCCCCAGTTGATCCCTGCCTAGGAGCTGACTGAGTCCAGAGCCCACAGATGCCCTCCCTGAGTGAGCTCTCACTTCCCCTTGGAGCTGAGCTCCATCTGGGATCCAGAAACCCTGGTGGGCCATCTGCATCACCTGGCTGTTGCTGGCGGTCCAGGCTGGGACCTCTTCCTGCTCCTGAGGAAAGGTGAGGGTTTGACTGCTAGAACCACCTGTGGGGGCAAAATCCAGGGGCAATATGGAGATTCTACTTAAGTTGGCGAGTCAACAGTTTTGTTCCAGACACCTACTATGTACCCAGCTCTATTGTCTGTGATGAGGATTTAGGGGTAAACATGATCTTTTGGGTCGGTGTGAGTGAAATCTAATATGGGAATTTAAGGGAGTGATGAAGATAAGGTAGACACACTGGAAAGGATGGGCTTTTGGGTGGGGTGGTACTTGAGTCTCACAGTATAAGAGCCAATTATACAAAAAGCTGGAGGCAATGCATTTCAGAAAGGTGGAATAATGGTTGCAAGGGCCTGAAGTCAAAAGAAACTGGGTATGCGTAAGTAGCAGCAGGGAGCAAGGGCACTCAAGGAGAGGCCTGCAGCTGAAGAGGGGGGAGGGACAGACAGGAAGGGCCTCAGAAGGAATATACGGATTTTGTTCTGTGTGTGATGGGACATCATTGGAGTCATGGTAGGAAATTAATATGACCCGGTTTGCAATTTCTGTTTTTTCATTGATTTTTGTAATTTGATTGTGTATCTGGCCACTTTGTGAACTTGCTTAATAGTTCTAATTGTTGATTCTGTTACTTTTTCTTATCTGCAGATGGTGCGGTTTGGTCTCAGCCCAGCAGTCTTTTTTTTTTTTCAGGGAGGAAGAGAGAGGGAGAGAGATAGAGACATCAATGATGAGAGAGAATCACTGATTGGCTGCCTTTTGCATGCCCATACTGGATATCGAGCCTGCAACCCGGGCATGTGACCTCCTGATTCATAGGCTGACACTCAATCACTGAGCCACACCGGCTGGGCATCAGCCCTTCAATCTTTAAACTCTAATTTATGTATTTATTTTGTCATAAGGTGTTGGTCAGAACTCCCTACCTTGTTGTCAACAGGCAATTCTTTCTGTGTTCTTGATATTTAAGGGAATAAGTCTACGTTTCTGCGTTAAGTATCATGCTTGCTCTTGGTTTTTGGTTTATAATTTTTTATTAACTAAGGAAGTTCTTATCTATTCTTAGTTTTCTGAGGTGTTTTCCCCCCTAATCACAAGTGGGCATTGAATTTTATCAATTGCCTTTTCTGTATTTACTGAATTAAACAGTAAATTCACGAATTTAATCCATGAATGTGTTTTATTACACTGATATATTTTCTTTTGTGGAATTATCCTTGCTTTCTGGTAATAAACTGATGGATTAGCCCTTTTACATTAGTTAGGGGTTTTGTATATGTGATCACAAATAGAATTGAAATGTAATTTTATTTTCTGGTTCAGGAAACTCTCATCTGGTTTTGGAATTAAGGTCATACTAGTATCATAAAATGAGTCTTGCCCTCTTTTTTTTATTTTTCTGTTTTTGGAACAACTTGTGTAAGTATCTATACAAGAAATGAAATGATTATCATTATAATATCTATATCAAGAAATGCTTTGTGATATATTGCCTCAGGTAAGAGAAACAAAAGAAAAAATAAACAAATGTGAGTACATCAAGCTAAAAAGTGTTGTGGGGTCGAACCCTGGAGTCAAAAATAAGACCACCGGAGGCTGCTGATTGATTAAAAAAGCAGGCAAGGATTTATTGAACTGGCCAGGACGGCCGCAGGGCACCACACGCAGGTGGCCACCCTCACGACCGCGCTGTCCCAGGTGTAGGCAGTCCTTTTAAAGGTCCAAACCACAAGAATTTCCCTTTGTTCTAAATTCTAAATTCTAAATTCTAGACATTGGAATGCGGACTTATCTTGCGAAAGCAGATTGTACAAAAGCAGAACTGAGCAGGGTTAATAATCTCTAAAGGTAGTCAACTCCTGGAGCCCCTGAGTCAGTGTGAATCAATCTCCTGTGGTTCTGGTCCACAGGCACAGGAAAATGACCTCTGTGATGTGGGATGGATTAACGTGAGCTTCCAGGTCTCAATCTGGGGGCTGAGGTAACTACCCTATTGTTTAAGCAAGTAAGTGCGTGCAGGCGCCAAAAGAGCAGGGTTAAAATTTAAATAGCAGTTTTTACCTGAGATGAATGTATGAATGTCCTTAAAGCCTTATTTTATTCCCTACTGGTCTTTTGGGAATGAATCTAAACCTTAGATTCATTACTTAGCTTTTACCTAAGTATGGTTGCTACCATATTTCAAAAAGGTTTTGCACAGCAAAAGAAACCATCAACAAAATGAAGAGACAATCCACTGAATGAGAGACATATTTGCCAATACATCTGAAATGGGCTTAATATCCAAAATTTATAAGGAACTTATAAAACTCAACACCAAAATAAACCGCAAAAAAACCAAACAACCTAATTAAGAAATGGGCAAGGGATCTAGACACTTCTCTCAAGAGTATATACAGATGGCCAATAGAAAAAGATGTTCAATGTCACTAATCATCAGAGAAATGAAAATTAAAACCACAATGAGGTATCACTTCAGACTTGTCAGAATGGCAATCATCAATCAATCAACAAACAACAAGTGTTGGCGAGGACGTGGAGAAAAGGGAACCCTTGTGCACTTTTGGTGGGAATGCAGACTGGTGCAGCCAGTATGGAAAGCAGTATGGAGTTGCCTCAAAAAGTTAAATATGGAACTGCCTTATGACCCAAGCAATTCCACTTCTGGGGATATATCTTAAGAATTTCAAAACACTAATTCAAAAGAATATATGCACCCCTGTGTTCATAACAGCATTTACAATAGACAAGATATGGAAACAGCCCAAGTGCCCATGCATAGATGAGTGGGTAAAAAAGCTGTGGTACATTTTTAGCACACAATAAAATACTGCTCAACCATAAACAACAAGGAAAACTTACCTTTTGTGACAGCATGGATGGACTTGGAGAATATTATGCTACGTGAAATAAGCCAGTCAGAGGAAGACAAGTATCATATGATTTCACTTATATGTGGAATTTAATGAACAAAATAAACTAACAAAGTGGACACAAACAACAGCATGGTGATGGCCAGAGAGTAGGGGAGAGAGGGAAGGTAAAAGAGGGTAAATGGGGATGGGAGGAGACTTGACTTGGGGTGGTAAACCCGCAATACGATATACAGATGACATATTGTAGAATTGTATAGCTGAAACCTATATATTTTTATTTACCAATGTCACCCCAATAAATTCTATTTTTTAAAAATATATTTTATTGATTTTTTACAGAAAGGAAGGGAGAGGGATAGAGAGTTAGAAACATTAATGAGAGAGAAACATCGATTCAGCTGCCTCCTGCACACTCCCTACTAGGGATGTGCCCACAACCAAGGTACATGCCCTTGACCAGAATTGAACCTGGGACCCTTCAGTCCTCAGGCCGTTGCTCTATCCACTGAGCCAAATAGGTTAGGGTAATAAATTCTATTTTTAAAAGGCATCTATAAAAAAATAAAAATGCTTTGTGTTTTAATATCCCTCTGCAGGGGTCAGTCAAGACAAATGCAGAAAATCAGTTAGGATGCCATTGCAAATGATGGCGGGCTACTGAGAAAAATAAGATGCAGTAAGTTTGACGTTCAGAGGTTCCTGAAGGATCTCATCTGGAGAGATTTTGTGGCAAAGACTAAGCTGGGTTTGATCAAGTGCATGGTTCATTGGCCATGTCTGCCAAGGACATAGTTGTTCAAGGACAAGTATGCCGTGTGTGCTGTTCCTGAGATATGGGATAGGGCCTTGAAAAGAGGAACTCAGAGATAATGGGTGCATAGAAATAGGGTTGGGGCATGATGGGTGCAGAGATGAGGGCTTGGGAGGGGTGATCTGAGCAGGATGATAGGGGAGGGAATTAGCAAGGGCATAGAGGCAGAGGTGCTGAGGAGGTTGCTACCTGGATTCTGCCTTACATGTAGTGTTCAAAGTAAACTTGAGAGATTTCCTGATAAAATCCAGAGTTTGCTTTCCTTGAAGAATTGGCAGGACCTGCACATGCTCTGAATTAGAGCTAGGTGGAGGCTGCTTGCCCTGCCCAGTGCATGAGGCTCATGTCCCCACCATGTCCACTGTCTCCCTGGCCCCTGAGTACCTTTGTGTGATGACACCTCTGTGATGGGGGATAGATGCCTGCATGGCAGGTAAATGTCATCCCTTGTTCCAACACTCTGGACTTAATGGTGAGCACTGGGTTGAGATGGATCCTGAGGCTGAAGGGTAGGGGTTCCAGAACATAGGAATGGAACCTGGGATCAAGGGTAACCCAGGCAGGGACAGGGGATTGGAAAAGGTGTTGCCTGGAGTGAGGGGCGCGGGCAGTCCTCAGCTTCGCTGCCCCTCAGTTGTCTAGGTAGATGGTGAGAACTCTGCTTGGCTGAGTGCTCTTCCTCTCAGTGCTGTTGGGCCACAGCTCTACCATGCAGCTCCTGCTGGCCCTTGGTGCCAACCCGAACCAATGAGTGGGCAGGTGGTGATGCCCCCATACTCCCAGGGCCCTGAGTCTGAGCCCCAGAGCCAGGGACCTCTTTCCTGGAGGACTCTCACTCCTTGATGACCCTCCTGTCCCCAGTGACCCCTCTTGACCTCTCAATTAAACCCTTCTTGTCCCCCAATGATTATTCCCATTCTCCTGGTGCCTCCCATGCTCATAGCGATCCTCTCATGCTCTCAAAGACCCCACTGTGTCCCCAAGCTATCCCTCCTGTCCTGATATCAGCCTTCGATGTTCACAGTGACTCTCTTCGTCCCTCAGTGCTCCCATTCTGCCACCTCTTGTCTGTTTGGTCCCTTTTCTAACCCATTCATGTTGTTCAGCTGCTGCCTCAATTGCAGCACACGTGTGCACACAGATGTCTTCTTGGGCTGCAGCCTGGTGGTATGGCATGTGCTGCAGGAGGGGGTGACCTGCACCTGCATGATTAGCACTCGTCGGGACTGGGCAGAGACGTTTGGTGCCAAGCAGAGCCAGCAGGTAAGCAGTGGCCCAAGTGGAGTGGGAGCATCAGGGCCAGCACCTTCACCGTCTTACCTCATGGCCCCTCACCCCGGAGCTTGAGATATTACAGCCCCGTCATCCCCACGTATTAGCACTAGCGCAGGGCGGTGAGGTGGCATGCTCTGCACCACTGGGCCAATTGCAGACTGGCTCTAGACACAGCCTGTGTGGCTCCCTGTCCTTGCTGTGGCTGGTGCACAGGTAACTGTCCACACTGCGAAGTCGCCCCTCCCAGCTACCCAGATTTACCCTCAGACTGCCCTTTGCCCCAGGGCACTAAGGCCAGAGCAAATCAGGAGACCCCCCAAATCCAGCCTTGGGATTCAGTCAGGAGAGGTTGGGGGAGCAGGGAGCACCACTGTCCTCTTCATGCCGCATAGTCCCGAACCCTTCCCCAGCTGAGCAGCCTGTGGCCACGGGGCTAGTAACAAGTATACCCCGCATGGGCCCCCGAAGAGCAGCTGCCAGCCTAGGCGAGCCCTGCCGCACTTACAGAGCAGCTCTCACACACCAATTGTCGAGTGAGAGATAGATAGCTCCTCCACACCCCTGCCTGGTAGTCAAGAAGAGCGCTCTGAAGAGTCCAGACCTCCTGGTCCCCTCACAAGGAAACGTACACTCTGCCCTCCCCATCTCCAGCCTCCTATGGAGGGGCCATCCAGTCAGAGCGTGGCAACTGAAGCCCCTGGAACCCAGGCTGATGTACTGTTGGCTGACCTTCAGCACTGCAGGTATGTCACCCCACCCTTCTCCCCAGGCCAACCTAGCCTCCTGCCTGCCCTCCTGACTCAAGTGTTTATCAACAAAGACCAGGGAGTATGGCAATGGCCATGGTTACAGTCTTCACTTCTGGACCAGTACCTGGCATGGAGTCCTCCTACTGAAGTGACCCTTCTCCCACTGAACGGTGGGTACCCAGTTCTGTGTGTTGTGTCTCAGGGGCTGCAGAGAGGAGGCAGGTGTACCACAAACGGTACAAACTGGGTGCTTGCTCTCTGGCAGCCAGGCTGTTTCTCTCCTGTCTAGTGGCTGGTATAGATCAGCAGCCCCTGCACATGGCGATCTGTGCCCAGGGGCAGCCTCCACCCCATGCAGATTGAGGCCTCTTTGTGAGTGGCTGCTTTTCTCCCACCTAGCACCCTGCACCACCCGACCTGCTGCTGCTGATGGCACTGAGCCCTACAGCAGGCCTGTTGGGGCTGCACTTTCTCTTCAAGCCCATGTGGCTGAGCTCCCTGCATGTGGCTCTGCACACGCAGGGACCAGGCCAGGGGCAGTCTCGCACTAAGCCAGGCCTGCTGCCCGGCCACTGCTACTGCAGGCCAGAGGCAGTGTTGTTTCTGCAGGCCCGCTGGCATGCCCATGGCGGCCTCCGTTCGCATCTGTGCAGCTGGTGAGGCCAGGCCTGGCCAAAGTGGGCAGCCTGGAGCATGGGCGCCCACTACACCAGTGCTGGCTGCAGCCCAGGTGAGTACATGTCTCACCTGCCTGCCCAGCGTCCAGTAGCTTACCAGGCCCTTCATTCTCCACAGGCCTCAGCAAGGCTACCTCTGGGGAGGCCCAGGCCCAAGGCTGTCCCACCTCCCAAACTACCCAGGGCTGCCACTTGAGCTCATGTGCGGTGATGTGCCTGTGGCCACCTCAGACCTCTGCAGCTTCTGCACCCTGGCCCGGGAGGTCTTCACTGGTCAGGGAACCCCACCAGTTTGGACCCTCCAATCATGCTTCCTCACAAGAGAGGTGGACTGGAAAAGGGCCTAAGGGAAAGGCTAACCTGGAGGCAGTCTCGAGCCTGGGCTTGGAACCCCTGGGCCAACCCCCTACCAGGCCTTGGTTCGGGCTGGGCTGGACCGAGGGCCTGCTGACTGGTGAGCAGTCTGCAGAATTCCTGATACCTGCTGTAGGAGGCCATGGCCCAGGTACAGGGCAGGTTGGCAGGGGTGGGTAGTGGCCGGGGAACCTTCCGCAGGGCTCATGTTCCCATATCCAGCCTCCTTTCAACAGGATTTGGCTCCTGGGGTGAGCTCTCTGGTGGATTGGACCACATTGTGCCCTGCACTCCAGGGTTCCTCACCAGTTTAGAGAGCAACGAGGGGGGTGGCAGGTGCTATGCACAGCTCAGCTGTACCCCCTAATTCCAACCAACTGGTTTGTACCCCCAGTGACACTGTACTATGAGCTGGCTCCCAGAGGTAAGACTACGCTCAGGCCTATGACATCCCAAGGCCCCTCCCCATTCCAGGTAGGAGCCAGGGCAGGGATGTGGAGAAAAAGGGAGCTGTGGGGGCACCGAGGCCACCCATTCCAGCTCTCTGCTGGCCATGGAGACTCCTGAGGTCACAGGCCACAGAAGAGCCCAGAGGGGCCCAGCCTAGGACTCTGGCAGCAGCCCGTCCCAGCTGACCTGTGCCTAGGCCACAGCCGCACAGCCAGGGTCAGCCTGCACCACTGCCTGGAGCCCAGCTCCAGTATGGATATCCCTAAAGATCTGTGACCCATCCCTAACTTGTGACCCATCCCCCCAGTAGTCACCAGTTTCTTTGGCTGCCTCTCCTCTGAGCAGGAACCACTTCCCGAGACTCCCAACTGTCCCCTCACTGACCTGTGAGCCCTGACCAACCCTGCTCCCCCAGGGCTCTGCCCTGCACCCAAGCCTTTAGGACTCAGCTTCCCTGCCAGGGAGCCAGG
The DNA here is from genome assembly GCF_027574615.1 of Eptesicus fuscus. Lineage (NCBI taxonomy): Eukaryota > Metazoa > Chordata > Mammalia > Chiroptera > Vespertilionidae > Eptesicus > Eptesicus fuscus. The sequence continues at coordinate 20,218,066 of NC_072493.1, forward strand.
GCTCTGGTGCAGCTCTCAGCCAAAATCCTAGTGCTACAGGGGTTGTGGCAGCACAGAGCTGCCCTGCTGGACCCCAGCCCTGGGAGCCTGCTGACCCACAGAGAGGCTTCCCATACCCTGGAGGCTGCTGGCAGAGGCCACCAGGGCAGGTGAAGCAGAAGACCCTGAGATCATGCCCTCACCCCCCCTCCTCACCTCCTCCCCACACACCGCCAGGTCTATCCTGAGCCTCATGTCCACTGGTGGCAGCTACAGCCTTTTCCGCTACAGGCAGCCAGCCCTGAGCACAGAGGAGGTCCCTTCTTCAGCATGTACAAGTGAGAAATGGGCCCTGGTAGGAGGGCCCGGGGGCCCCTTCCTCATACCTGAGGTAACCCTTAGTCCATCCCTTCCCCACTACTCCCCAGGATGGATCTGCTGGAGATTATAGCAGAGCTGCAAGGTGGATGCTAACTCGGAGACAGGCCCAGCCTGACCCCCACTCCTGACACAGATTCTTAAGATATCCACAGCCCCTCTGCAGTTACCGTCCCTAAGAGTATCTCAAGAGGGACTCCCCACTCAGCACCTGCTGAAGTGATAAAATGATACAGCAGCCCAGCCAGTTTGGCTCAGTGGTTGAGCGTTGATCCATGAACCAAGAGATTACCAGTTCCATTCCTAGTCAGGGTATATGCCCAGGTTGCAGGTTCGATTCCCAGAAGGGTGTGTGCAGGAGGCAGCCAAGTGATAATGTTTCTCTCTCATCGATGTTTCTATCTCTTTAAAATCAATAAATACATATTTAAACAAAAATGATAAAGCAGCCCTGACCGGTTTGGCTCTGTGGATAGAGCGTCGGCCTGTGGACTGAAGGGTCCCAGGTTCGATTCCGGTCAAGGGCATGTACTTTGGTTGCGGGCACATCCCCAGTGGGGGGTGTGCAGGAGGCAGCTGATCGATGTTTCTCTCTCATCGATGTTTCTAACTCTCTATCCTTCTCCCTTCCTCTCTGTAAAAAATCAGTAAAATATATATTTTTTAAAAATGATAAAGCAACCTATTGCCTCTTTGTTCACTGAGCCTAGTCCCAGCATGACACTAGCAGCCACATTTTCACGATTTTTATTCATTAATTTTGTCAGATGGTTTAGTGGGGCATGTGGGAGATGGGCAGGAGCTGTCCCCCAACCCCTGTGCATAGGTCAAGACATGCTGGGGGCTCCTGGAGGAAGAGGAAGGACAGTGTGTCAGCCTAGCCCTCAGATTTGTGTGAGAGCCCCATGATAGAGGTTGGTGGGGGGATGGGGGTGCCTTTAGTCCAGGGTAGGAAAGCCATACAGGTTAGGGATCCACATCAGAAGCAAGTTACAAAGTTAGAAACCTGGAATAGGGGTCAGGAGCTCAAGAAAATACAAAACAAGGAATTGGGTTGGGCCAAGATCAGTGAGAAGGGAAGGGAGGAAGGTCTCTGCTCTGATTCAGCAGTAACTTCGGGTCTGGCCCTCAGAGTGAAGGGACCAGCTGGGAGTGGGGTAAGGGGGTGGGGGACCAGCCCCCTCCCTTCCTTGGCCCCCATTCCTGTACAAGGACCCTCGGTGGTGCTTGCCCTGCCCCCCATAGGCTGGTGGGGCTGCCCTGTAGTACAGGAGAGGCTCAGGAGAGCCCCAGGCCCCAGGCACCCTGTGAGGGGTGTGGGGATCCCAGGGAGCCCTCTCTTTCTGGGGAAGGTGGGGGGCTGTGGGGCCTGAATCTGAATGGCTATGGGGATGAGGAGCAGGAGGGGAAGAGGAGCTGGAAGAGGTGGATGAGGGACCCCTGGGCCCTAGGGCTAGGTTGACATAGAGGGGCTCAGGCCGAGTGGGGCACCGGGCAGGGTGCTGAAGGGCTGAATAGCCTAGGTGGTTATGGGGAAAGCAGGAGGGGGGTGGTGGGTAGCTGAGTAGGAAGTCAGGGGACCTATGGAATGGTGGTGATTGGTCAAGCATGCCATATGAGGCATTCAGCCTATCTGGTGGCATGGAGCGAAAGGGACTCCAGGACTGGGTGGTGCCAGAGTAGGGGGACCCCTCACCCGCCTCAATCTCATAGTACAGGTTCTCTCCCCTGTCAAGTGGTGTAGGGGGACCCAAAGGGCTCCTCCAGACTGGGGTTGGGGAACTGGGCTGGAAGGATGAGGAGGTCAGGGGGTACAAGCCTGGTTTGGGGACCCCAAGAAAGGGTGGCAGGCACTCCTGGGGAGCTGAGGAGAAGCAGCCAGGGGTTCTCACAGAAGAAAGAACCTGTGAGGAGACACAACATCGGAACTGGGCCAATGTCTCTGGCACATCTCTGAAGCCCCCAACCTTCCTGAGCTGGGCACTGACCTGGGTAGAGCTTCTGTGTCCCCTCCTTAAGATCCCCATGGGCCGCTGGCTCCTCACCAGGCTCCCAACACTTCGTTGCCGTGGTAGGGAGGGTGGGGGTCCTGGAGCCCAGGCATCAGGGTGGGGTAGGGAGGGGGCGGGTGGCCCACTCCCTGAGGTCCCAAGGGGCTCACCGCCCACCTCCAGGGACAGTGAGCAGTAGAAAGGGGAGCGGGGAGCAGATGGGGTATTCCCATGCTCCTGTTGGCTCTGTCTCTGGGCCACCTGCTGAGCCTGCTCAGCCAGGGCCAGGGCCATGAGGCGTGCTGGGTTCTTGGGGGGCGGAGGTGGGGCCCCCCCAGGGCGCAGGAGGGATAGGGGTGGGGGCAGCAGTGGTGAATCCATGACAGGCCCTATACAGAGAGGAATGGGAAGGGGCGTCAGCCAGGTCTTGGATGCAGCCTCAGGGTCTGTGAGGGTGTTGGATGGGTTGAGTAGGACTCACCATGCTGTCGTTGGGCTTCCCCGGGACCGGGTAGTGCTAGGTTGCTGCAGATCTCCTGTGGACAGGTGTCACTCAGCTGGGCTTCAGCTCCATGTGGCAGCAGGGGGATGGCATGGGGGCACAGGCCTGGGCTGGGGCTGAGTGCTGGTGTTGGGGTGAGTGAGGCAGGTGTTCCCCCAGCCCCCAGCAGCTCCAGAACAGCAGGTGGCACTGATACAGCCAGGGGCTCTGAGATGTCCAGGGCAGTGGGCGAAGCAGGGCTGGTGGGCCCATGGGGCAAAAGGGCCTGGGGAGTTGCCCTGGGTGGGAAGGCAGAAGCAGGGGCTGGGGGGGCCGGGCTGGCAGGAGGTGCAGGGTCCCCTGGGGTAGGGCTGCTGCAGCGGAAGGTAAGGGGATCAAAGTCGAGCCCCCGGAGCCCCTCCAGGCAGTGAGGTGGGCTGAAGTCCAGATCATCACCATCATCTAGCCAGGCCGAGGTTCGGTGAGAGGGGGAGCCGGAAAGTGCCCCGAGCCCAGCTGCTGAGGAGGAGGAGGACGCAGAGGAGGAGGAGGACGCAGAGGAGGATGAGGACAGGCTCTCACAGGAGCCCGCAGGTGCTGGGCCCACAGGGAAAGCATCACTGCTGGAGTGGGGTCGCCGTAGCCTGCTCAGCCTCTGGAGGCCTGGGGGGGAGGAGGGGCAGTTAGGGATCAGGGCTCAAAAGTTTACATACGCACACATTAGTGAGAACAGGGCACACAACCCAGGAGGCTGGGAAAATAGCATGCAGAGGCACTTCCCTGGGTAGGGCCACATGGCTGTGAGTGCAGGGAGAGCTGTTCAGACTCACGGTGACAAAGGAAATGAATGGCAAGTCCCTGGGGAAAACCATTCCAGACGCAAGGGCCAGAATAGTGTGACAACCCCACGGCTGTGAGCATGAGACCAAGAGGATCCCAACCAAGGCTGCTGGGAGTACAGACTGGGGCGACCACGTTTGGAAAACAATTGGGCATTTTCCTGTTCAGTTGAACATGAGTATACCCTAGGTAGAGCTCTCTCAGGAGTGTGGGCATGGCAGGGAGCACCCATCAAGCCCCCAAATCCATCAGGAGTGGGATGGACAAGCAACTCCCAATGAAATATCCACATGGAACATTAAAGATCAGCAGGCAGGAGTGAGCCTGAGCTGCACCTGGCAATACGATGGTAGCTGTAATGCAGCGGTGAATGAAGTCAAGTTTCACATACAGCACTACACCCCCTTTATGATACCTTTAATTGACATTTTAAAATGACTAGAACTGCTCAATATGTTTATGTATACATCTGTACATGATAAAACCTTAAAACCAAGGATGACAGCCCTGGCCAGTGTTGCTAAGTGGTTAGAGCTAAGCCCACTCACCAGAGTCCTGGGTTCAATTTCCAGTCAAGGGCATGTACCTGGGTTGCAGGTTCGATCCCTGGCCCTAGTCAGGGCACGTGCAGGAGGCAACCAATCGATGTGTCTCTCTCACAGAGCTGTTTCTCTATCTCCTCTCTCTCACCCACTCTCTTCCCTTCTACTTGCTCTTAAAAGAAAAAAAGGAATCAATGGAAAAAATATCCTCCAGTGAGGATTAACAAACAAAAAAATCAATGAAGATGATGACATCTAATCAAGAGGAGGCCTCTGGTGGATAGGCAGCAGGTAGGAGAGGGGAGGAGCTTGAAGATAAGGTAGTGGGGGTTCTTTTAGCTCTGGCCAGTGGGTACATGGGTGTTCATTATATTATTTACATTTTTTCAAAAGGAATGAATAAGACTGTTTGAAAGGACCCTGTATGAACCATTGATCACAGTGTGTCCTGAACTAAGGGTGATGCTTTATCCAATTCACCATACCCAATGTCCAAATTAAAAACTAAAAAACCACCAAAACCCCCAAATTTGAAGTACAGCATTTGGAGGCTCCACCCTGCCACAGGCCAGGCCACCCTGAGCTCACCAGCCCCGCTGGCCTGAGATGATAGAGACTCCTCACTCTTGGCAGATCTCAGTGTGACTGTGTCAGGTCGGCTGCCTGCAAGGAGACAAGAAGGGTCACAGAGGCATTCCAGAGTGCCTCCCCACCACCACGCTGACTGCCCGACCTCTGACCTGAAGGCTGTGGTGGGGCGCGCATCGCCCCCAGCCAGGGAAGAGGCTTCTTCCGGGGAATGCTGGGGCCGCGGCCCAGTGCAAAGAAAGTCTTCCAGCTGCTACCGCCTGGCTTCCGCTGTTTCTGGCCTCTCTCCCCCTTCCTCCTGGGGTTTGGGTGAGACACAGGAGGCAGTGTGAGGAGCTGGGACCTCAAGGCTAGCCCCTCCTCTCCCCTGTATCCTACTCACCTTTCCACAGGAGAGTCTGAAGCCTTGGGAGCTGTGGATTCATTGGATGTCCCCAGTCGGCCCTGGGTGCGAGCCTGGGCTTCCTCCAGTGTCAACAGGCGAGTGGAGGGGCCACTGCCCACAAGGGACTTGGGCCTGGGAAGGAGGCAGCGGCCTGGGGAGTTGGGAAAGTGGGCAGCTGTCAGCCCAGGGAACATTCAAGGCAACAGGTAAAGCTAAGCGCTACTGCCCAAGCTCCGGCCCCAAAGCATAACCCCCACCCTGGCTGGCAAGGCAGGGAACCAGAGAGGATCAGGTGGGAATGGGTGGGCAGCAGGCAGGTGAGCAGGAATGAGGCAGAACCAGCTGATGAGGCAGCTCCCAGCAGCCAGCAAAGGCAGTGGCTCTGGCTTCAGTTACCTCGGGCCAGAGGGCCCTCCGATGTGCTGAATCCTGATTGGGCTGGGGTCCGGGGCAGGGTGGGGAGTCTGGGTGGGGCCTGGGCAGGGTCAAGTCTGGGGACCTCCCACCTCCTCCCAGGTGGACCTCTGGCCCCAAGCACCCCCAGGAGCTACAAGGGGTGGAGGAAGAACGATGTCCAGGCCAAGAAGTAGGGATCCTGAGCGTAGGAGCTGAAATGAGAAGGGTGGGGAGGGGAGGGAGAGGCCGGGGCGGGGTCCTCAAGGAGCCAGGAAGGAGGTACAGCTTCAGTGGGTAGGGACAGGGCTGGGAGCCCCCTGCCCTCCCACTGCAGTCCTGACAATGAGGAGGCAGTAGCCAGGACATCAGGAGATAGGACGAGCATACCTGCAGGGTCGAGGCCAGCAGAGATGAAGGTGTCACTGAACAGGACATCCACATGGGTGAGCAAGAATTCCACCACCACTGACTGCACCCGCACCTCACGGAAGGCTGCTGCCCCACCCAGCCCCACCGACTCCAGCTCCATGGACCTGAATGGGAGAGGGAGAAGAGGTCAGGTGCCTTGAGCCACAGCTGGAGGAGGGGGAGGGTTGTGACTAGGTTAGGTAGGGAGCTAATAGAAGCAGAGACTGTCATTCAACAGCTCTGATTTTATCAAATTGATCACATCTACAACTTGGTTCTCAACTTTCCCCCAACTTGCTCCCTCACCACCTTCCCCATCTCAGTCAATGCAGTCCTTTAGCGGTTCAGGCAAGACACCTTGGAATTGTCCTTGACTTCTCTCTCCCTCACACCCACATCCAATCTGCCTAAAAACCTTGTGGGCTCCCCCCACAAAATCTGTCCAGAGTCTAAACTATTCTCCCCCTCTTCTGCCCCACCCTCCATCCTCTCCCTCCTGGCTATCACAGCCACCTCTTCCCTGGTCCCCTGGTCCCACCCCACCCCCACAGTCTGCTGCTCATGCAGAGCTGGAGGAAGCTGGGAACACCTCCTGGCGAAAGCAAAGTCCTCACATGACTCACAACCTATAAGTCACTCCTCCTCTATCCCAGTCCCCATCACCTACCTGACCTCATCATCTCCTCCCCCTCAGCCCCTTACTCAATCACTCACTCAGTTCCAGCCACAATGGCCTCCCTACTGTTCCTCCTGACCCAGCCCCAGGACCATCGCACATATTGTTCCTTCTGCCTGGTTTGCTCTTCCCCAGATATCTCACCTGCTACAGTTCTTGACTCAAATGTTACCTTCTCAGTGGAGTCTTCCCCATCTACCTTATTTAAAATTGTAAGCTTTCTCTGTATTCCAGGTCTATCTTTGTTTCTTTCCCCCCATAGTTCTTATACCCACCATATATTTTATTTAGGACAGAGAGCTTGCCTGTCTCGATCACCATCAAATTTGAGGCTTTCTGTGCTGCTGGCTATCGAAGACGTTTTTACTGAAGCCTTCCCTACCCCCTACACATCCCAAAATGCCATAACCCTGTGCATGCCCCTTCCCGGCTTTGTAATCTTTCTCCTTGCCACTCACTACTATCAGACCATTCTCTGTTTCCTTGTTACCAGTTCATTGTCCACCTCCCTACGAGAATATGAGCCCAGGATCTTGCTCACTACTCCATCCCCAGTGCTGAGAACAGGGGCTGGCACACTGGAGATATTTAATAAATATATGTTGAATGAAATGAACAAGAGAACCAAAAGTTGGGTGAGTTCCTATGGAAGGTGTAGAAGTAGGGGGAGACTGGGGCTCAGCCCATGGGAGGGAACCGTGGGTGACAGGCTGGTGAGCTGCCAGCTTACCGTAGCAGGTTGGGCGCCCAGACAATGGCCAGGTTGCGGGCATGCATGCTGGTATTGGCACTGTGTCTTGCCATGCGGGCCAAGTGCCTCAGCAGGTACTCCAGGGTCCTGGGGTGGAAGTGGAAGCGGACACCTGAGCCTCAACTCCCTTGTGAGCCCACCACAGCCTTTCCCTACCCCTCCTGCTTTACCTATAGTGTGGCGGGGGCAGCTGTTGGATGACGTCATGGACACGCACCAGGCGTTCGTCCTCCCCAGGCACTGACATGGCCTCCTGAGATTGTGCACAGGCATGATGGGGACTGGGCCCAAGGCATCCCAGCACCCTCTAACCTCACTATCTCCTTTACTCACACTGAACTTCCCGTAGAGCTGGTACGTGAGCAGGGGGTTGGGCAGCTCTCGGAAGTAGAGCTTGCAGAGAGAAGACACACTGTGAATGTCCTGTAGGAAGGTGGGGCCAGACAGTTCAGGGATCCTCTCACTGTCAAACTCATGCCTGAGGCCACCAGATCGGAGAGAAGAAACACTCGTGTCAGAGCTGGTCTGCCTGGCTGTGCACCCCATACCCACACTATCCACAGATGGATGCAACCCTCTTTCTGCACTGTGCTCCTCAAAAGACAGAGACATACTTCCTCTACAATAACCCTGTCTGCCAAAGACAGGGGCGCTCTTTCATAGAGGAAGACACTGAAGCTCAGGTGGGAGGTGTCCCTCCTGCAGCTGCCCAAGGCTATCTGATTCCAGAGCACGGCCCTGCTGCTTCCAGCACATTATGCCATTCTCCTGACTTCAAGAGGTCACTGGGAAACTGGCTGAAATCCCAGTAGCCCCTCCTCACAATTATCTGGTTGCGTCTCACTGCTCGAGGGGAAAAGCTCAATACACATGAACTCATGCATCTCTCACACCTCCGGGCTCTATACTCTCACTTCAGGGCCTCCCTCAGTCTCAACACGTGTGCCTCACTCCTTCCCACCTCTTAGACTGGCATGTGTCCTCAGTTCAGAACCCTCCAGTGTAAAAGCCAAAATCCAAACAGTTGTTAAAAAGGCCTTGCACAGCCCTAGCTGGTCTGGCTCAGTGGATAAGAGCGTTGGCCTGCAGACTGAAGGGTCCCAGGTTCGATTCCGGCCAAGGGCACATGCCCAGGTTGTGGACACGATCCCCAGTAGGGGGCGTGCAGGAGGCAGCCAATCAATGATTCTCTCTCATCATTGATGCTTCTATCTCTCTATCCCTCTCCCTTCCTCTCTAAAATCAATAAAAATATATTATTTTTAAAAAGGCCTTGCACACTCTGCCCCTAATTACTTCTCAGACATCATCTCCTGCTACTTTGCCTTTTGGACTGCCTGTTCCCTCCACCATGAATGCGTTTCCCAGAATATCCACATGGCTCGCTCACTCCCTCCCATCCTCCAGAAGGAGCTCCCCTCCAAGAGGCCTTCACTGCCCACCCTTATTTAACACTGCAACATCCCTCCCAGATTTACTATTATGATTCTCCTTACCCCCCATCTCTTTTTCTCCATAGCACTTGTCACCTACTAGTAAACTCTCTCATTTCCTTGTTTGTCTCTACCTCTAGCATGTGAGGGTGGGAATCTCTGGTCCTCAGTGCCCAGTGTTTAGCATGTAGCAAGTACTCAGTGAAGGTTATCTCTCTACTTCCAACACTCACTCTGCTCTCACCTTTCAGGCCTCAGCTGGAGTCACTTCCTCAGAGAAGCCCTCCCTGTCCACAGCCCTGATCCAACCCCGTTAGATGCCCTCCCAACTCCCCAGAGCTCTTGTCACCTGCACATGGCATGGGGCCTAGACTAGAAATGATGTTCAGTAAGTGTCTGTGGAGGGAAGGGGTTGGTGGAGGGCCCTCACCGTAGCCTCTGGATATTGGATGACACGCCTGAGAGTCGGTAGATTCCATCCACTACCCCATGGGCCTCAATAAACTCAGAGCAACAGCGAAGTACCTGGGGCACTGGGAGAAAGCAGTGGAGTCAGGAGTGGGCGGGTCAAATCCTGGGTGGGAGGGGTGGGCTAGGCAGGTGGGCCCGGACCTCACCGTCCTGGCCTGAGTTACTGAGGTGCTCTCCAAGGTCGCAGCCAAACACCCTCTGCCGCAGGATACCCCGCTGTCGCAGCCGCTGCCGAGAAGGGCGGGAGCGCATGAAGGTACGCAGGAGGCCAGCCAGCTTCCCACGTGGCCGGGGCACAGCTGTGAGAGTAAAAGCAGGCCACACAGGTCAGTGCAATTATCAGTCCGATAGGAAGGCGGCAGGGACATAGCCTCTTATTTCCATTACCTGAGGTCAAAGAGGAGACACCCTGGGGAGCCGCAACACCACACAGGAGACCATCGGCATCTGTGGGGTGAACGATGGGTGGAAAGGATGGACAGCAGGCAAAGGATGCAGGAAGGATTCCCCACTTTGCCGCTGGCACTTACCCGCCTTGAGTCCTGGACTGGGCCGCTCTGTGAATAGCTCCACACACTCGCTGGGGAAGAAACCGACCTGAGGAGGGTTCAGGGTCAGTGCCTGGGCCACCCTAGCTAGCACAGTGCCCTAGCCCCACCAGTCTACCCCAACCCAGGCTCACCTGGAAGCCTCGCTTGCCCCGCCACCAGCTCCGATCCTCTGTGGGCGGCATGTCGATCACGGAGACAATGTCTCCCACCTAGGAGTGGGCAGATGAGATGAAGGAGGGTCAGAAGTGGCCGGAAGAGGGGAGTCCAGATGGAGTCTGCCCCACCCCCCACAGCCTCACCTCGAAGGACAGCTCGTCTGGTGCCTGAGCTGTGTACCGTTTCACCACATGGGCGGCAGCCACCGCAGGGATATTGAGGGAGGCCTCCTCACTGAGGAGCAGGCGCCTGCCATGGTTGTCCAACTGAGGTGGAGGGTGAATGTGGCAGGGAGAGGCCAGAAGGTAATACATAATTAAGGCGGAGAAGGTTCTTCCAGGCCCAGTGGAGGCCACTACTTGCTCCACATCTAAGAGCCCCAATCACTCAGAGCGATTGATCAAACACCTAAATTCATGCCCCTTCCAAAACAAGGCCCCTTCCTTCCTCTCCCATGCCTCAGGATTCCTCTACCCTGATGTCCTCCTGATACACCCCTGCACCCTCACCATCCATAGCAGACACTGCACATCTGCTATCTAAAAGCTGCTGGTTTAAGTCACTCTTAGCCAGGCGTTCTTCTGTGAGTTACAGCCAAACCCATTCGATATACCTCGAAATTCTCCCCACAGCCCAACACCTGCTAACACACACACACACACACACACACACACACACGCACATGCACACACACTCATTCTAACAGACATACACCCAAACAGACACTGAAATGCCAGTGACTCCTCCTGTCCAGCTCATTTCCTTCCTGTGCCCACACACACTCCCAGGCTGGTTCTTACTCTTCCGACCTCCCTCACTCACTCCCAACTTCAAGCCCCGTTGCCCGGGCCCACCTCCATCCAGGTGAGCACAGGCCCACAGTTGAGGTTACTGTCCACCAGTCCTGACAGGGTCTCCAGGTACTGCAGCAGCAGCGGCACCAGCATCTGTGGTCAGATTGTCGGGGGGGTGGGGGGGGGCTCTCGTGAGGAGACCCCCGAGAGAGCCCATTGCCCTTCTAGACTGCCTTAGCTTGCCTCTAAGCAGGACAGAAATTCAACCTCAATGCATGGGTGCCACTCTCATGTTAAGTACTAAAATATTGGCATAGTAGTTGGTAACAGACTATGTCAAGCTCCTGTGTGCTTCCATTGGTCTGGCCATACTGATCCTCCCATGGAAATCCCTGGAAGTCTTTATGACCCTAAAGCTAAAGAGGGCCTCCAGAACCCTGCTGCAGCCCTATGGTCTCTCCATTCTGATGGGTTGGGAGTCGGGCCATACTCGTGATTAAACATTTATCAATCCCTCTGCCTTGATGGTTTCACACATCGATGATGAGGACACGTCATGGCTGAGGCAGGGATGGGACAACAAGCAGTTTACCTGGGCAGCCCTGGCACCCTCTGGGGGCGGGGGGAGCTCTGGGAGGCAGGAAAACCTCCGGTCAAATATGCACCGGTGGAGGTGGGCATCCAGGGAGCGGAAGTCATCGTAACTGCGAAGAACTGGCCAGGAACGGCCCTGTGGGAGGGTGAGGGGCAAAGAGGAGCAGCAGTCCCAGTTCGCTGAGCTGGAAACCATGGCAACCAGTCCGACAGGCCAGATGAGAGGCAGGGAGGCCTTACCTGACAGGTCACCTGCACCCCAAACACCAGCTCGTTCTCCCCAGAGAAGCTGGAGCCATCACGCTCTGGAGACAGCAGGAGCTGTAGAGGGGAAGAAAAGCCCAGGGGAGGGTCTCACTTTTGTTCCTGTCCTCACCTGTCCAAGTTGGCACTATCTAGGGATGGGGCTGTGCTCTCCAAGGGCAGGGCCTACTGATGCCTCAAGCAGGGTGCAGGGTCCTGGCACAGAGCACACACCTAACAAAGAGTTGTTGCAGAATGAATAAAGGAACAAATGATGAACGATGAACAGCTCTTGCTTCCCACCCTGCAACTCCAGCCACCGACTTCTCGGATGGGTAGAGCGGCCAGTCCCAGGGACGGCTCTCAGGGGTAGGGCGGCTAACACTGCTTCATGGTTGGGTGGGATCTCGTCTTCCCACCTGGGGGAAAACCCTCATACCTGAATGTGGCCAAAGTCAACATTCTCGTAGTGGAAATGGGCACAGTCAGCCAGCCGGGGAAAGGGACCGCGAGGAGCCGAGAGCCTGGAAGGCAGGGGACACATCACTAGTGGCTCCTGTGCTTGGCCCCCTCCTCAGCTGGGCCTCCCCCTCACCTCTCACCTCTTCCCAGGCTTCTCCTTCACACTGGGACCCCCAGTGGGGGGCAGGGGCTGCACCGAGCCCTCCCCTGGGCCATCCAGGCTGTCAGTGCTGCGGGCCTGGAGAGCAAAGAGAAGAATCAGAGGCCCCCAGAGATGGGAGCAGATACAAAAGGAGCATTGTTATCTGCCACCTTGAGCCTAGAGGCCTGAATCACTCCGTACACTGCCCTGAGCATGGAGGAGCGGAGGTCAGGGGGAGGTGAAGACCAGAGGAGGATAGGCCTTCATCTTCCTGTGTGGTCTGGGGTGAGGGGGCTAGAAGAGGAGGGGCCAAGGGTGAGGCAGGGAGCACGAAGGCTGGTACCATCCTGTGGCCCCTGCAGAGTACAGTCCTCTTCCAGTTGTGCCTCTCCACGCCTCTCATCACTGTCTGCACAACCACAGCTCCCAGTTTATCAGTCTTCCTGCTTCCAACCTCTCCCCTCCTACCAGCATCTCCACGGCAAGCACTAGTATAATTTTCACACAACACAAATCTGCCTCTGTCTCTCCACAGATCATGGGCCTTCAATGGCTCCCTGTTGTCTTCCAGATAATTCTCTGGTCTCTGTTTACCTCTCTGCCCTTATCGCTTCCCATTGCCTCCACTCTCAGAGCTCTCAAACTTCTAAGAGCCCAACAAAAGCACATCTTCTCATGTCCTTCCAGGCCTTTGCGGAGGCTGTCCCCTCTGCGTGGAACACCCTTCCCCATTCTTCCACTAGCGGCACTCTTCCGCATCTCCCACCTCTCAACCCTTCACCTTTCCTCCTCTCGGTTCTCCCTGACCCTTCAGGCCTCATCAGTCACCTCTTCTGGACTCTCCCATCCCCTGAAGTTCCTCCATCCTAGCTTGATGACTCTGCCTGGGTTTTTCCCATCATAGCCCTGAGCACTCTGAGATGTCACTATCTGGCGTCAAGTCCATCTCCCACATTGGACTGTGACCTCCCAGCATCACAGCCTGGAGCTAAGCACCCCAGCTCCCCAGCATTGCCCAGCACGGGGGGGGGGGGGGGGGGGCACAGAATTGGTGCTCCTCACAGGTAGGGTCGTGGCTGGGTCCTCATGCCCAATTTCAGCCCAGTTGCCAGCAGGGACCGGATAAAATCTGATGAATGAACCAGCTGCCCGATGGGGATTTCCCAGACTGGCTCTAGCTTCTCCCTCCTTCCTATCCCTGCAACCCCAAGTTCGTTCTTGGGTCTCCCCCTCGGATCTGTCCCCTTCCAACCCATGAAACTTCCCCAAAGCAGGCTGGGCTCTGACTTTCTCTGTGTCTGGAGCATGGGCTCGCAGAGGTCTCAGTGAGTATCTGCTAAGTGAGGGAATGAGGGGATGGATGAATGAGCAGGAGCAGCATGGTGGAAGAGGGAGCCGGTAGGGGAGGGAGGATGAGGACAAGATGGAGAGGACCCGAGGATCAGTGCCGGGGTTGGAGTGGAGTAAGTAGGAGGGGAGCAGCTGGAAAGCATGAGGTAAAGGTTCAGGCCGATGCGAGTGGAGGAGGTTTGGTGGAGTGGGCCTGGGCTGGGGTGAAAATGAGGAGAAAGAGAAGAAAAGGGTTAGGCTGAGGATGGAGCTGAGTGGGGGTGGGGCTGGAGAATGAAAAAGTGGCTGGTGGGAGGAGGAGGAGGGGGCTAGGCCCGGAAGGGTGGAGGTTGGGATGAGGACAATGAAGATGGCTGGGGTACGGGGGCTGGTGAGGAGCCAGGGGAGCTTCCGCAGGCCCCTGCGGGGGACCACTTGGGGGATGCCGGGTCCTTCCCGGGACCTGCCCCTCCTCCTCCCACGTCCAAGCCTTCGGCCTCAAAACACCCCACCCGGGCGGTGGAAGGAGACGCACGCTGAGAGGGCGGGGCCGGGGCGAGGGCTCGGACCCAGCCCGGCTGGGGGACCAGCGGACCCGCGACGAGGGGTGAGGGGAGGCGCGGGCCCCGGGCTCGGGCGGGGCCGGGGGCGGGGCGCGCGGGGCCGGGCCGTGCATGGACAGGCTGCCACGCGGATGGTCTGACGGCCGCGTAGGCCCCTCACCACCATGGTCGCGAGGCCTCCTCAGGCGCTGGCCGCGCTAGACCCCTCCATCGTCGTCCTCGTCGCCGAAGCCGCCGCCATGGCGACACAAAGGGGAGGGCGCGAGCCGCGCGCGGGCAACTGGAGTCTCCGCCTCCAGCCGCTCAGCCGCGAGCCCCGCGGGGGCGGGAACGGCGGGGGCGCGGCGCCGCTTCTCATTGGCCCCACCCTCGGCCTGGGACGCCCCACCCACCTGGCGGCTTTTCATTGGCTTCGGCTCGAACACCGTTCCTGGCTGGGTCTCCGGCCCCGCCCCCAAGAGTTTGACAGCGCCGCGCCCCGGACCTCTTTCATTGGCCGCCTTTCCCCTCCTGAGACACACCCCCAGGTTCTGGAAGCTTTGCTTTTTCTAACACTAAGCAATGGCCCTCGCCTTCGTCTACTCTCAGCGACCACGCCTCTGACACTCACACCTGGATTCCCCCGTGGGCTCGGGGCCTTTCTCCATCCCCAAGCAGCTTTCCAAAGTTGCAATCCTCTAAGCCACACCTTGAATGTCAGAATACTGAGGACATTCGCCCGTGGACATTTTCCCACCGACTCAAAAGCCCTGCCTGGAACATATAATTCTAGGCACTCTGTGACTTGGCTCTACCCACTGGATATTTTCCTTGCCTTCTCTCCTGCTTATTACAGGTCAGCCTCCAGCCTTGAATCCTTTTTCCTAGGAATAAGTTTAGCCCAAAACGCCAGAACATGACCATGCCTCCCAAAAAGCCAATCCCACTCGTTGGGTAATGATTTTTAAAAAATTATAGAGAGATAATGTGACTTCCAAGGTTAGGTAATAAGAGGCAATGCAGCTTCCTCCTTGTCTACTGGAATGACTAGCTCTAGATGTGTTGAGGCATGTGAGAAACGTGGTTATGCTGAGGTAGTCGTGTTTTGAGGAAGCCCAAGCCACATGGAAATCATGTGTAGTTACTATATACTATACTTCCAGTTCATCATGTAAGCCCTGGTGCCAGATTGTTTTATGCCACTAAATTTTTGGGGTGATTTGTAACCCAGCAATAGTAATTAAAATAGCCCTCTGTCAACTAGTTAATTTCTACCTGTCACAGCTTAAATCTAACTTCTCAGGAATCCTTCTAGGCTTTACTCACCCTCCAACTAGATCAGGTTCTTCTACTATAAACATCTTTTATTTTATTTTTTATATCTAAATATCTATTTCCTTCTTGTTGGTTTAATTTAAATATGTGTTTTGTTCAAAAAGGCTGAAAACAAATATTTACCATGTCTGTGATATACAGAAACTACTTTTTACAGAAATCTATTCCATCCTCCCATTTTAAAATAGATATCAAAATAATCCTGATTATATATTCTTCAATGTTTTATTATGAAGTTTCTAACATACAGCACAGTTGAACAATCTACAATATATCCACCACTTAGATCTTATAATTAACATTTTACTGTTTGCTTTATTCACATCCACCTATTACTCTATTCATACATTAGTCTAATTTTTAACGTATTTCAAAATAAATTAGACATTGGTATGCTGTCCCCTAAATAATTCAGCATGCATATCTTTAACTAGAGTTCAATATTTATTTTTCTTGAGGTAAACTTTACATACAATGAAATTCAAAAATTTCACTGTATGTTGACAAGTGCACACACCTGTGTAACACAAACCCCTACCCAACATGGTAACTGGACGTTTTATATGGTAGCCCAGGGCTCGAGAGAGCAAGAAAGAGAGAGCGAGAGGAGCCACATGGAAATTGTATCATCTTTTCTAATCCAGTTTAGACATTTAAAGCAGTATCACTTCCTCTGCATTCTGTTTATGGAGGCGGTTACAAAGTTCTATCCAGTTTCAAGGAGAAAAAAAACCTAGATTTTTTTATAAGAAATGTTTCAAAGAACTTGCTGACAAAACCAACAGGTTTTTAATAGTCCAAACAGATAATGATAGCTTAGACTAAGGTGAGGGCCATGGAAGGGAAGAAGGGGTTAAATTCTGGACAGATTTTAAAGGCAGACCTGACAGGACTTGCTGGTCAACTGACTGTGGGTATGAGGAAAAGAGAGGAATCAAGGACGAGCATGAGGCTTTTGGACTGAGCAGGAAGAAGGACAAAGCTGAGGAAAGTGTGGGAGGAGCAGGTTCAGGGGGAAGATTGGGAGCTCAGTTTAAGACCTGTGCAGTTTGGGACATCTCTTAGACCTTTGAGTGAGGACGATGAGCAGGTGGCAGGATATAGAAGCCTGAGGTTTAGTGGCCAGGTCTAGACTGAAGATAGAAATTTAGGGACTATCAGAACAGAGACAGGATTTAGAGCCAGGAAGCTAACAGCATATGGGAATGAGTTTAGATAGAGAAGTCAAGGCCTGAGCCCTGGGACACACCAAAATGACGTGTGAGTGATGCTAGAAGCAGGGGAAGGAAATGCTTCAAGGTGGGTGGGATCAATGAACCAAATACTGTGCTGGTTCAAGCAGGATGTGGGCTGAGGACGAACCATTGTCCAACACGCTGATAGCTTCATACCAAAAGGAAGTTCCTTCTGCCTCATCTGAGACAGGAGGACCCACTCCTGAGTTAAGATGAGTCCCAGTCCTGCCTGAAGCTTTGCCTGGAACCCCTCCCCTGCCTTGCCCTCAAAGAGGATGAAACTAGAAGAGATTCTGTACCACAGTCAGTAACTAGGGTAGGGGTGGGCAGGACGGGGGAGGCGGAGGCGGGGGGGGGGGGGGGGGGAGAGCCATTTCCCTAAATTAGCATGACTCTTGGCCTTTCCAGAACTCTTCTCTCAGAGACAACCTGTAACCTGAAAAGAGCATTTCATTGGGAAAAACAAAATTTGTCCAATTCCAAGTCTTCTGGCCTCAAGTGAGGCTCCTTTCCTCCTCAGCCGCATCCTTGGGGACCTGGGGGTCGACCTGGCTGGAGGAACCCAGACCCTGAGTCTTCAGTGTGACCCAGCAGGAGGGATAACTGGGCATCCACTTTCCTGGAAAAAAGCCAGGTAGTAGAAGCTGAGGTATGTGCTCAGGATTGGGGTCTGGGGCTCTGGATAGTCCTGGGAAAGGGGTTCAAGGGAGGGGACACTTGACGGGAATCTCAGAAGATGCAGGAGCTCGGTGTTGTAAAGGCTGGAGATAGTCACCTTTTCTGCCGCCGCAGCTCGGCCCTCTGGACCCTTAGCACCTGCAGCACAGGGTCCTCCTGGAACTCGCTGCTGTCGGAATCTGGAGGGAAAAGAGCGAGCTCCAGGGGGCTGGACTCACAGCATGCTCGACAGCCTTCCGGATCCCAGCAGCCACACGCATCAGCTCACCTTCGGCAGCCTGCAGAAGCCGGGCGGCCTGGGAGAGCAGGTCCTCTGGGGGGGCGTGGTCAGCAGCGGGCGAGGAGGTGGCCACAGCCTCTAGAGACCCCGCCTCGAACGAAGGGGGCGGGGCTTCAAGCCCGGGGGGAGCCTCTGCAGCTGGCGGGGGCGGGGCCTTGGGCTGAGGATTCCTGACTTCACTGCAAAGCACCCACCCCTCTGCGGGGGGCGTGGCCGTGGCATCTCGAGACTCGGCCTTGGACCGACCAGGTCGGGTCGGGGTCGCCCGAGGAAACCGTGAATCAGACAGAGGGGAGGTAACTTCTGAGCACGGGGGCCTAACCTTAGCTTTGGGTGGTGCGGTCTTGATTTTCTGAGATTCAGCCAGAGGTGGAGGCAGGCTCTCGAGGCGAGGGGGCGTGTCCTCCAGGCTGTCGGGGAAGAGCCGAGCTGTCACTACCTGGCCCAGAGGGCCGCGGAGCTGCGGGCTAGGCTCCTGGTCAGCCACCACGACTCGCCCAGCAGATTCTGGGCGCCAGGCTCTACCCTTCCGAGGTCTGGGGTCCTGCCTCTCCAGCTGGGCGGAGCTACATGGCGCAGGGGTGGGAGGGCCCTGGGGGATGATAGGGGGCCCAGGAGTAGAGGCACAGGGCATGTGGGGGACGCCCCCAAAAGATACCCAGGAACCGGTCTGTGGGGCCCAGAAACACCCATGGGGGTAGGGGCTCTGAAAGATGTGTGGAGAGAACTCTGGGGGAATAGGACGCCTCTCGACATAGGCTTCCTGGGGAGCAGGCCCGGCCACACTGCCCCAAAGCGGGATGCGGTTAGGCTGTGTTCCCAGGGAACTAAGGGTCTCCGCAGGGGCAGGCGAGGTATGCAGACAGATGGGGACAGGGACCTGAGGGGGAGAGAAAGAGTAGGGTGTCCTCAGTTCCACTCAGGCCTCCCTCCCTCCAACCACCCTTAGGATCCCCCTCCAGTGCCTCCCTCCCCCATCTCACCGGAGTAGTGAGGGCAGAGGTCCCTGGCAGCACCCAGGTTCCGTCACCCTGACCTCCTTGAGCTTGTTCAAGCTTCCGCCGCTGTCGCCACTGGTACAGAATGTCATCCTCTGGCCGCAGGGGTGCCTGGGAGGAGACCAGGGCTGGAGCAGGGCTGGGGGCTGGTGCCGGAGTTGCTGTGGGGTAAGTAGAGGGAAGAAGGGTAAGACAGGAGGTTGGGGGGATGAGCAACCTGATGACAGCCAGTGCACACACCTTCAACTGTACCAATATTCAGACAGGGTCCCCAGATAATGTCCCAACTCCTCTCTGGAGTGGCAAGCGGAGAAGGGGCAGGGTCACAGGAGAGAGGACTCATGGACTTCCCAACTTGCCATCATTCAATTCTTCCTTCATTAACAAATGTTTGTTTAGCTCTTACTACTGAGCCAGGCACTGTTCTGGCTCAGTACAACAGTGACTCAGGACAGGGCCACTGGCTGTCCTCGGTCCAGTAGGGCAAAAGAACATTTTCCCATCACCCAGAGCATCATTTCAACAGCAATGATCAGTAGGGCTACCATTGTCTCTCAGAAGCCTGACCATCTGATGCTGCAGAGGAGGGGGAGGGGGGGGGACCATCATCTCAGACCTCTCTCTCCTCCCCTACCCTCTATATCCCCCAAAAAGATGTGCAGAGAGAATCCTGTGATTCTACTTCCAAACCTGGCCACTGCCCTCTACTCTGCTCCTCAGGCTCTGGCCCAGCATCTCGGTACCAGCATCTCTCACTGGGTACCGAGAGCAGCCAGGGGGAGTGTGTTAACACTCAAGGAATATCATGTACCCTCCCAGCTCAGAACCCTCTCATGGCTCCCCGGTACTAAGATAATGACCAAATGCCTCCCCAAGCCCACATGGCCCAATGTAATCTGACCTCTGCCAATCTGTCCGTCCTTATCACCTACTACTCTCACCATTGGCTCTTGCCTTGTCTAGTTCATTGTCCGCACCATGCTTCCTCCCACTTCAGGTCCTCTGAGCATGTTAGAAGGCGCTTGTCCCCACCTTCATCATTCAGGTCCCCACCTAGATAGCATCTCTTCTAGGAAGGCCTTCTCTGACTTCTCAGCATCACAATCCTCTCCTGAATAGCCCTCGTTTCTGCTTACATTTCACATTTGTTTGTGGGGTTATGTAGCTACTCTATTCTACACTCACTATGCTGTGAGAACCCTGAAGATAAAAGTATTCATGGTTAGTTCACTGTGGAATCTCTAACCCTGCTCTCAGGGCCTCATACACAGCAGAAATTTAATTTTTGTTAGATGAATGAATGAATGAATTTGATCTGTAAAAAAAACACACACCATGAAATAGGTACTAGGTTTATTCCTATTTTAAAAAAGAGAAAATTGAGGCTCAGAAAGGAAAGGTGAACAAAAGGTGGAACTTAGATGGAAGGAAGAATCAGACAGGTGAGTTTGAGCAGGATCACACACATGCACGAAAACCTCTGGTTGTCTGTGCTTGCCTGTCCCCACTCGTGGGAGCCCCGTGAGATTGCAGAGCACCTGTCCTGTGCTCCACTGCATCCCAGGACCTGGGCACAGACTAAAAGTAACCACCACGATGGCAGCAACACTAACCCAGGTCCCTAATCTCATTTCTGAAATCCTGCATGTTTTAGCGAAGTTGTATGGCATATACAGCGTAGCCAGGGGTCTGATGCAGTACACCAGACTTAAACACATTGGTGTTTGGTTGAACAATATGCAGTTGGCAATATTTAACCATTTTTTTACTTACAAAGGCAAAAATTTCATGTTTCAATGTAATAAATCCATAGCAAAAAGAATGAAGTTGTCCTAATTGATAGATGGAGAGATAGATAATAAATATCCTTCTTATTGTTGAGATCAGATTTTGCTGTCAAATCAAGTGTAGCGCCTAATTTGCAAAAAGCCTTCTGATTTTGGAGCTCTGTGTTTAGAGGCAGATCAGATACAGAGAGAGAACCTGTCCGACTAATGACAGCTGCTATTAACAGACTGGTGCTAAGTATTCCATATTCACCAACTAATTTAATCTTCACCACACCCACAGTAGAAGAGTACAATTATTATCCCCGTTTTGGGGAAACAAGGAAGGCACAGAGAGGCCCAACGTCACACAGCTGATTAGTGGCAAATGTGGGGTTCACACCGGCTGCCCTCAATCCTTGCTCTCCAGAACTCACCATGTGCCTTGGGGTCAGAGCCCTTGCTGGAGTCAGGGGTGATGGCCACAGAGGAAGGAGAAAGACCATCAGAGCTGACAGGGAATACGGAATTGCTGGAACTGCTGGGGCTGCAGGAGGAGACGGAGGCCTTGCTGTAGGAAAAATACAGAAGTGAGGCAGTCGGGGTCCCACAGGCAATGGGTAGAGCTTGGAGTTGTAGGAGTGGAGAGGATGATGGGGGCAGGGAAAGCACCTGTGTTTCAGCAGCCTGGCAGCTCTGCTTTGCAGGCTCAGCATCTCCAGGTCCAGCAGGGATGAGTTCCATGTGTTGAGGCTCTGTGAGGTGAGATGGTCAGAGGCCAGCCCAGAGTCCAAAGGCCACTCAGACAGAGGGCACACCACCTGGTACCCTCACACGCTGGCTTAGAATCTGCTCTTCCTCTTCAGGGAAGAGTGACCCAGTTTTCCTGTGTGGATCCACACCCTCAATGAAATTATTGTTGTAGAAGTGTTGACCCTGCCTTCCTGGCCAGGCCTGGCTAATCACAACATTCTGTCCTCTGGTTCACAGTGATTGTGAGCTGATGAGAGTAACAAGGGCTTTGGATGGAGCTACTGGAAAAGGCTCCTCTTTCCTGTGGATAAATAAGTTAAAAGGCTAGAACTACTGAGGCCATCTTAGCTACGTTGAGAGGAAAGCCTGCCTGAGACTGAGCCCAACAAAGATGACAGAAAGCCAAACCAGTCAAGTTCTTCCCAATAGTGTTCAAACACCTGGATCCAGCCATGCCTGAAAGAAGCTACTTTTGGACTTTTTAATTGCATTAGCAAACAAATCTTTTGTTTGTTTGTTTATGCTTCCTTGAATTGTGGACTGACTCTAATTCTATCCCAGGGCTGGTACTATCAGTTCAGGTAACATAGGGGGAGGAATAAATGGGGATGTCACCTGCTTTATTTCCTGAAGGGGGGCCATAGCCTTAGCCTGCGATGCACTGGCAACCTTGGCAAGAGTCGGGACTTCTGTGGTGAGTCTTCCTTCTGGTTTATTGGCTCCTGCTGAGAAACCCCAATTGATTTAGGAAGGCCAGGAGGAGTGGCTGCTGAGAGCACTGGACAAGAAAGGTTTTGGAACAGCATGGAGGGACGTGGAGAGTATTATGCAAAGCAAAATAAACCAGTCAGAGAAAGACAAGTACCACATGATCTCACTTACATGTGGAATCTAATGAACAAAATAAACTGATGAACAAAAATGATCCAGAGACAATGAAGCATGCAACAGACTAATGTTATTTCAGAGGGAAGGAGGAAGGGGGAGAGATTAAACAATGAACTTATATGCATATATGCATAGCCCATTGACAGGCAATAGTGAGGGAAAGGCCTGGTGAAGGGACAGGAGTTGAGTGGAGGGGGTCGATGGAGGGAAGACAATCTGTAATACTTTCAACAATAAAGATAAATTAAAAAGAAAAAAGAAAAGGTTTTGGGCCAGGAGTGGATGGGACTGAAGCAAGTACCTGCTGCAAGTTGACTACTAGGGTCTGGAGATTCAGGCCGCAACCACCAAAAGTCAGCTGGGGTTGGGCCTGCAGGCTGGCGTTCCTCTCGGCTTGTGGGCTGAGCCTGGCGGAACCGGTTTATGAACCTGTGGGCATCAGAGAATGGGAGGAGGGTGGGGTAAGGAGAGCCAAATAATAACAGTAATAATCACATTAGCCAATGTTTATTGAGCATTATGGAAGCACCCGGTAGTTGTCCCTCAATATCCATTCTCTTTTCTTATATAGTAATACGATATTATGTAAGACTAGTACTGGACACATACCCACTCTTCTATACATACATTTACCAGGTGCCCTTGTAACTTTATGGCCATGTAACTGGGTTCTTGACTAACAGGGTGTGAAGAGATGCGATTCTGAATAATGGATGTTGTTGGGAGCCATTTTGGTCCATGAAGGAAAGGGCAACAGTCTAGGGGAGGGGGAAGGGGAAGGGGAATGAGATAGAAGGAAACTGTGTCTCTGACACCTCAACTAGGGGCTGCCATATCGGCCCTGGTTGCTTCTGCCTGTACTGTTTGGTGAGGGAGAAAGAAACTATTTTGTTTAAGCCACAATTAATTTGGGGCTCTTCGTTGTAACAGTGACCTTGTGTCCTACAAATCCAAATGCTCACTTTGTGACAAGCATTTTTATAGAAGCTTTACAGACAGTAACTCATTGAAAGCTTAAACAGCCCTAGGGGATATGTTATTCATATCCCCAATTTACAGGCAAAAAAACGTAGACGGAGATCATACAAAGAGTAAGTGACAGAGCAGGGATTTGAACCCAGGCAGCCTAACTCCAGAGCTCTTAACACACATGAAGTGTAGTCCTGAAAGTGCTACCTAAACAGCACTGGCTGTGGTAATAACAGGATGCCTTCCCCCCACCCCCAATCTTTCTTGCCCTCAGGGCTGATGGTACTTACTTGGCCACCACGGAGTCACCACTGTCAGTCAGAGTGGGTGTTGAGGAGGCACCCATCTGTTCCTCAGTGGTGCTGGGTGGGGAAGGGGTCCCTGACCTGGATGGCCAGGACTTCTCAAATAGCTCAGGGGAGTTGGGATCTGTGGCCAGAGCCTTGGGAGTTTCTGGGATCCTGGATCTCTGGGACCTGGATGGGCTCAGGCTCTAAGATAGGGGAGGTGGGGAGAAGAAAAAGTGATATCCCTGAAACAAAGACACAAGTGAAGTCTTAGTCCAGAGGGGAGGAAACACATCTCACAGTGGCAACAACTCAGAGTAAACTCGACTCTGATGGTGGTAGAGGACTAGATAAAGGAAGGGCCATGAGGAGGGGAGGAGGGACCGTGTTTAATCTCTCACCGGCATCTCTTCACAGGTCTTCACTCCCTTGCTACTAGGCTGGCACACAGCACTCTCTGTGGGGTGTTCTCACCTTGGGGTGCCAGGTCTAGCTTTGACCCAGGGGAACATCCCCAAAGAGGCTGTCTTGAGTGTTGAAAACTGGCAGGCTGCAAGGAGAGAGTGAAGTTGGTAGGCAGAGCATGGTCACTGCAGCCCAGGAGGAATGGGGGTGGGGAGTGTAGAGGGCAGTATCAGGGCAGGAGGATGGGAAGAGGAGTACAGAAAGACTACAATTCCCATGGATTCCTGTTAGAGATGGAGTATAATTCCCACAAAGCACCACTGCACATTCGAGATAATGATACTGGAGGCGCCAGCCCTTGGAGCAGTCTCAAAAGAGAAGAACCCAGGAACCGCTAACGGTGGTTCTCAACACTGGATGCAGCCTAGGAGTTAGTTGTCTTTAAAACAACAACAGATGTGTGGTCCTCACCCCAGACTTAAAGAATAAGAATGATCTGGAAGCAGGAGTTAGGCATCTGTATCTTTTTCCTAGCGTCCCGGGAATTCTGAAGTGGACCTCGGGTTAAGAACCAAGGCTAGCCGAAACCGGTTTGGCTCAGTGGATAGAGCGTTGGCCTGCGGACTCAAGGGTCCCAGGTACGATTCCGGTCAAGGGCATGTACCTTGGTTGCGGGCACATCCCCAGTAGGGGATGTGCAAGAGGCAGCTGATTGATGTTTCTCATCGATGTTTCTAACTCTCTATCCCTCTCTCTTCCTCTCTGTAAAAAAAATCAATAAAATATATTTTTAAAAAAAGAATCATGGCTAAACCCTATCGCAGTACATTTCCCATAGGTCTTGGGGACACTAAGGAAAAAGGGGCAGATGGACTACAATCCCCATCAGTCAATGGGCTCTTCCTAAGCAAGAAAGATAAACAAAACAAACAAACAAAAAAAACCAACACCTATGGGAGGCTGGGGGCAATTTCAAAATTAAGAAACTTAATTCCCAAGATTCCCCTGGACACTCTTAGAAGAAGGGAAAAAAAGATCTTGGGGTCACTAACAGCGGAACGCAAGACACTATGGGGCCCCCGGGGATGGTGAAGTCCAAGACTGGAGCAGCAAAGCTGTGGAACAACTTGGGTTTTAGTTCCCTGCGACTGAGGGGAGACTCCGGGCCCCAGCCATCCTGACCCCAGGTTGTGCTTCTCTCACCCCGGTCTTCAGGCGTCCCTGTGGTCCCCGGAAGAGGGGTGGCCTCACCTGCGGTCCATCCGGTGGCTACTTCCGCGCTTCCGCCTGCAACTCCCCTTCACGGACCGACCCAGCGCGCCTCTCGGTCGCTTAGCAATGCTCTATAGCCCCGCCCCTCTCCGGGGCTGCCCTCGCGGGATTACAGCCGCCTCCGAGGCGACCAGCGATGAAAAGTAATTGGAAAGCGGCCGAAGGCGGGTGTCTCACAACTGGCTGTAGGGTCAGCCCGACTGAGGGAGCGTGTGTGATTGGAGAACCATAACGTGCAGCAGTGATTGGCAAGCCTGTGGACCAATGGAAAGAATGCAAAGCTGTGTTCAAGGTTAGGAGGGGTTCGAAAGTGCGCGCGCTTCCCTGCAGCCTGGTCTTACAAGCTCCTTGCTGCGGGAATCTCGTCCCGAATCTATCCCAACAAACGTTTTTCCCGTTGTAGGGGCAATCGGGGAGGCTGTCCCCTTTCTAACGGACATCCCTCCGTCAGTCGGCCCTGCAGGACCGTCCCGCCCGGTCACCTGCTTCCGTCCTGCTGCAGGAGCAGCTGGTTGCGCCAAGTGCCAGGCCTGGGCCCCTGGCCAGGTGGCGGGATCAAAACAAGCTATTTCGGGCCAGGCGCGCGGCCCCCCCGGGGCCAACCAGTTGAGAGAACATCCACGGTCCCTGGCGGCTGCTCACCTGGCAGACCCCGCTCCTCTGTGCATCCGAGGCTGAGTCAGAGGCACAGAATTAGGCCCCGCATGCCCGGGACTGGGCTGATGGAAATGGTCTGCCCTGTGTCCTTCTGACAGTTTGGCTGGTCCGCCGCATTCTCTGTACCCACGGTTCTGCGTCATCCCCAGAGCTGCCTGCGGGGCGGGGGTGGACTAAAGGGACTGGGAGCTCTGCAGAGGGCTTCTCGAGCCCTGGGTCCCCAATTCCGGCCAGGCTCCGCCTCCTCAGCCTTAGTTTCCCTTCGGGGAAACTGGAGAATCTTGATACCTCTCTGGCATCCAGCAGGAGCTTAATAAATGGCCAAGTCATTGTTGGCTTTCTAAATAAGGCTCTGTTAGTGGCTGGGCCTGGCCGCAGTCCGAGTGTCCCCGGGCGGCCCGCGGAGGGGCGGACGCAGGGCGCACTATAAAGCAGCGGGGGGCGCACCAGGGACGCGACAGCGCAGGAGGAGCAGGATGGAGATCCCCGTGCCTGTGCAGCCGTCCTGGCTGCGCCGCGCCTCCGCCCCGTTGCCCGGGCTTTCGGCTCCTGGGCGCCTCTTCGACCAGCGCTTCGGCGAGGGGCTCCTGGAGGCTGAGCTCGCCGCACTCTGCCCCACCACGCTGGCGCCCTACTACCTGCGCGCACCCAGCGTGGCGCTGCCGGCCGCCCAGGTGCCAGGCCTGGGGAGGGGTGCTGGTCCTCCCGAGGGGGATGAGGGAATGAATGCCCCTTGACTTTGAGAGGGACCAAGAATCCGGCGCCTCAGAGGGGCTCCCGGAGTTCCCCAAGTACGGAATTTTAGAGGCCAGGTTATTAATGGAGGGGGTCGGAGGTCCCCGTCGATCTGCGGAGAATCTCAGTTCTCAGGGGACTGACAGGGTGAGGTGGTCACTCTGAGGGGGGATCCCGGTGACTTTGAAGGAGGCTAGTAACCCAGGGAATCTGGGGGCGGGGGGGGGGGGGGAGAAATGGGAGGTCAATCATTCTGAAGGGCGTAGGGGCTCCAGTGACTCCTGCAGGGAGGGAATGTTGGTTATTCTTGGGAAGGAGTTTGTAGATTATATGAAGTGACCCTGGGTATCCGAGAGGCAGAGAGGAGGGTCTTGTGACTTGAGAATGGGGAGGGGACTGGCCACTGAGGGCGCAGGTGGTCCCGTTAGGGGGTTCGGGGGGGGGGGGTGCTCTGGGAGGAAAGGCCCCGGGGAGGCAGTGTCCAGGAGGACACGTTGGCTATGGGGTCGTTGACACGGGGGGCGGGGGGGGGGGGGATGAAGGGGACTCACTCTGTGAGGCCTGAGGTCTGACCTGGCAGGGGAAGGGGCCTCTTCCTTCTGGGTGAGAGGAGGATGAGACTGGTTCTTCGGGATAAGGAGGCCACCCATGGCTACGAGCAGGACAGGGGACGCCTCCGTGTCGGAGGCCAGAGTCAGTTGCACTAGGACCTACGGGGGAGAGGCCTGGCTTGGGTCCCGGGAGCCCTGCCTCGCCCGATGACAACGGGGCTGTGCGCAGGTGCCCACCGACCCCGGGCATTTCTCGGTGCTGCTGGATGTGAAGCACTTCTCTCCAGAGGAAATCACCGTCAAGGTGGTTGGTGAACACGTGGAGGTGCACGCTCGCCATGAGGAGCGCCCGGTGAGCCGGCTGGTGGGGGCGGCCCCGAGAGCCCGCTGCGGGCTGGCCTAAGGGGACGGGCAGCGCCCGGGAAGGGCGGGGCCTCTCAAGCCTCTCCGTTTCCAGGATGAGCACGGATTCGTGGCTCGAGAGTTCCACCGCCGCTATCGTTTGCCGCCCGGTGTGGACCCTGCCGCCGTGACATCAGCGTTGTCCCCTGAGGGCGTTCTGTCCATCCAGGCCGCGCCCGTGCCGGCGCAGGCCCCACAGCCGCAACCACAGGCTGCCGCCAAGTTGGGGTCTGGGCACACCTGAAGCCCGGGAACCGCTCAGGCACCTCTTTTAAAGCCGACCTGACTCCGCCCAGCCAGATATGCCGAGCTCGCCAAGACCCCCCACACCCCCCCACACCCATCTGGGATCCAGCCCAGATCCTTCCAAGCTAGACTCAGCCCTGATCTCTCACACACCCTCGTTTTCAAACCCCAACACCTTCCTAGCTTCCAGAGCCTACAAGCCCATCCCCACTAACCCATTTCTTACCTTGTAAACCCACTCAAAACCTATTTCCTTCTCATTATAAAATAATCACTGACACCAGATTATGATATAGACAGCCCTGTTCCCACCATAGGCCAATCAAGCATAACCCCCTCCCCCCTCCCCACAAAGTCCCAGACTCCGCAGACTTCCCACACTAGATCACCCAAGCCTGGTCTTTCCCTCATTCTCCCCCCATTCTCATCTTCTGACTTGAAATTCTCAGCCAGCCACCTTCAGTCTCTTAAATCCCTTTTCTGACCCCCGCCCTTGGAAAACCTATTCTAGGCCAACCAAGACCCTCAAAATATAGATATCCTGCTCATTTCCCCAGGCTCTGCATAATATCCTAACCCTCATCTCCAACTTTACCAAGGGCACCCCAGTCACTTTGTCTTGACCCCTAAGTCTCTAACCACAGGCAATCCACTTCCCAAACTCCACCCTTATTCTCCAAGATCCAGCCTGCAGCCACTTTCTTTGGTTTTGATTCCCCACAATTTTTCTCCCTCCCTGAATTCCTTGCTGCCCTATCCCCTCACTCCTCAATAAATGTGCTAGAGCCGTGCCATCTGCGTTATGTCTGGGCCGGGAAGGAGAGGCTGGAGCAATCCGAGGCCAGTGTAAAGAGGGGAAATGTTTATTGGGGTCAGGGGAACATCACTGTCGTTCATACATCTCCCGTAGGATCTTCATGCTTTCTGAGTAACGAAGCTGGTTCCGATGAGATGCCTCCTTCCACCTGCAGTGGGAGAGGGAGAGCAGAGGGAGGGCTCAGCAGTTGGGACAGAAGCCATAGAGGAGCAAGCAGGTTGGGGATGCTTACCTCTGGCGGATGCGTTTCCAGCGCTGCATGTTGCGATAGATGAGTGTGGAAGGTGAGGGTGAGGGTTCAGAGGGCTGTGTGGACAGAGAAGCCAGGCTGGGTGGCCAGGTCCAAGCCCCACAATATATGTCCCATAGCCCCAGGCAAGCTTTGCAGACCCACCTCATCCTCAGGGGTACCCTGTGTCTCAGGCTGCAGTGGGGATGGAATTCGGGATCTGCAGGCATCTCCAGGTGGCCCAGGGGCTGTGGGAGGAGGCAACTTGTACACATCACGACTCTTGCTGATGGTGACCTCTGAACCCTGGAGACACAGGAGCCCCATAAAAGGTCCAAGAGTCAGAAATGAGGGCCAGGGGTACACATTTTACCCCTCCTTCCTTTCCCAGTGACAACAAACATGAGCGTCTCCTCTGGGACCTGTACTTGGGAGTCATGTCTGAAGGATGGGGACCTTACCCGGCCAGTCGAGAGATTCCCATCTATGCCTGTGTACCCTAGGGCATCCCCAACTGCTCCTTTAGATCAGGTGGCTATGCCTGTTTACACTAAGGACAGCCCCCCAGCTCTTGGGGATCCCAATCTTAGAGGTCACACGTATCTTCCCAGGTGAACCCTGTCCCCTTTCTCCTAGAACAGGTAGCCATGTGTGTCTGCTCTGGAGAGCTCCATCCATACTCCCAGTCTAAGGGTTCCTATCTGTGTGCCTCAATGGATCCAGAAGACATTTAAGGGACACAGAAAACTGCCTGTCTATCCCAATAGCTTGTGAGGAGGGTACCTTGTGACCATCTACCCACTCCCTCCCTGGGTGCTGGGCAAGGGCCTACCACCCATCCCACCTCCTCATCCTCAGGCAGCGGGGGCAGCGGTGAGCTGGGTGAGCGTTCGTGCTCACGCACTGAGGGGCTGTTGCGCATCCAGGCACGGCAGATTGGATACAGCGGTGTGTTCTCACTGAACTGAGCCAAGTCCACACTCCGGTCAAACAGCTTGATCACATACGCGTCTAGGGAAGTGGGAGCGGGAGGTATGTGAACATGCTTATAATAGCCTCTATCACTGACTGCCCTCTAGGGCTACCA
This sequence comes from Eptesicus fuscus, assembly GCF_027574615.1. Classification (NCBI taxonomy): domain Eukaryota; kingdom Metazoa; phylum Chordata; class Mammalia; order Chiroptera; family Vespertilionidae; genus Eptesicus; species Eptesicus fuscus. The sequence goes on from NC_072493.1 coordinate 20,247,788, forward strand.
CCCACTCACTAGATCGCTGTGGCCCTCCTTCGGCCAGCCCATCATCCATCTCCCGTCTCTTCTTCCTCCGCTGGTGGGGGAAGCGGGCAGATGGCCTGTGTGAGTTGAGAGAACATCAGGACCAGCGCTGGGGACTTCTTTTCACCTGGCTGAAACCCCTGCCACCTTACCGTTTGCCAGTGGCCACAATGGAGCAATCCCTGTGGGAAGAGACAGGGCATGAGCGGGCTCACTCTTGAACAAATGCCTGCTCAAAATCTCCCAAAAGACACCCTATGGATACTGAGATCAAGCCTGAGATGCCCACATGTTCCCCACTAACCCTGTAGGCTTTGTGTCCCACCCAAGCCCCTGGGGCTCTAGTTGCCAAGTACGAGGGGACCTAAGCTTCTGCGGCCCCAGGGTCTTTGTACACAGAGAGTGGTTAAAATTGTGGCGGAGGAGGCAGGGGACAGAGCGGTCAGGGCTCGGGTGAGAGAGGTCATTCACCACAAACCCTCAGGTACAGATCCCACCAGGAAAACTTACTTGCTGTGGGTGTCTGAGGGGGTCTTCCTGGCTTCCTCATCCAGGCGCTCCCTGGTAGCAGAAGATAACTGTGGACTCAGGGTTCCCAGGGCCCACAGTGGTAAGGCAGTGAGTGGCCTCTCCACTGGGCCCCTGCCTCCCTAAGCCAGGTTCTGGGGTCCCACCTAGACCCACCCAGGACTAGAGGGCCCAAGCCCCTCTGACCTCAGGCTGGCCCACGTCCCAACCTGTCCATGTGACTCTTCTCCAGCAGACACTGTAGAACGGCATCCAATTGGTTCCGGGCCTTGGCCATCTCCAACTCTGGGGAAGAGGGTACCAAGCAAGAGTCAGTTCCCAGGCTCACGGCAGGTGGGAAGTCAACTGGGCTGGGGAAGGGCATGCGTAGTCAAACCTATGGCCGGGCCCAGGCGTGCTGAGAGGGTGTGGAGGGCAGACTACCGAAGTGATGCATAAGAGCTCTGGGTTCCCAGGCTGTCCCACCTAAGACAAGTCATCTTACCTCACTGAGTCTTGTTTCCTCTTGAAAATAGGTCTCCAAATGATACTTATTTGTTAGGACTGTTTGGAGACTTAAAGAGGCCTATGTTGTATATGAATCTCTTAGCAGAATGCAATAATAAGTAATATATACAGAGTGCTTATTATGTGCCAAGCATTATTCCAAGCATGTCACACATATTAACCCGTTGAATTCCCACAATAACCCAGGTAGGTACATATGATTTTTACCCATTTTTACAGATCATGAAACTGAGGCACATAGATGTTAGGTAGTTGCCCAAAATCACACAGCTGGGGCTAAGGATGTGCATGCAGGCCATCTGGCTCCACAGCTGAAATTATATGGCAGGGACTCAAACGGGGCGTGGTATCTAGTCCCCAGATAAACTTTGTTGGGATAAGGCAGTGGAGTTATATTAAATCTGAACTGAATCTGAATGAGCTCACATTTAATTGGGAGATTTCACACAAGAGACCCATTCCACCCGCCCCCATCACCACACACACATAAGAAATGAGATCTGGGCCCACCTTCCTGCATATCACAGGCCCTGCCTGGCCCTGCAGCCTGTGTTTTTGCCTCTGTTCATCACAGAACTTAAGGAGGTAATGATGTTATAAATATTCTCTTCTCACCCTGTGAGGTGTTTGCTCTCCTCTTCCAGCTAGTAGGTGCTTTGGCACAGTGCTCAGAGCCTGGAAGGACACTTGGGGATATGCTCTGGCCAGCCCTGGGACTTCCTGAGGAGACCAGAAGATGCACGGATTCCTGACATCACTCAGAGACAGGGTAGAGTGTGGATTGGGGCAGCTGAGATTTTAGTAAAAAGCCTTGTTCAGGAGACAAGGTATGAATTATGCCCACATCCCTAGCCCCCACTTCTCTCCTGAACCTCAGATCTTGGGATCTCATGGACTCCTGGACACCTCCCCCTGGCTCTTCTACCTATTGGCTCCCACATTATCATTGGCCTCAGTGTTTCTCTAAACTTACCCTCTTTCCTGGGCCCCCATCTCAAGGATAGCCCTGCTGTCCCCTAATCCCTCCCTGGGCCTCAACATGGACACCTCTCTCTCTCCTCCATCCCAAACCACCAACTCCTGTCCCCTTGGCTTCCTTTTCTACCACTTATCCCAACCCTTCCCTGCCCACCCTGGTCCTTTTCGTTCCTTCCCTTGGGTTCCCAACCTCAGTCTCCCCTTCTGACCCACCCTCCACAAGGTGGCCAGGGAAATCTTCCTAAAATCAATCCTGACCCCGATACTCTCTCAGAACCCTCCACCACTCTGCAGTGCCTCAGGACAGAGCCTGAGCTCCTAAGCCTGGTGGTCACAGGCCTCCATGACCTGACCTACCCACATCATCATTGTGGTTGGGCACCCTACACTTTTCCTCCCACAATTTTTTTTTGGCATTTGAAAGGCATCTTTATTAACTCACTCCTCAATTCAAAACCCTCCCCTGGTTCCCCATTTCCCTCACAGCAAAACCTAAGTCCTAACCTGGCTCCACAAGATTGGTTCCTCTCCCCTCCCCTCTTCACCTCCATCTCCTCACACTCTCTACCTCACTCACTCTGTTCCAACCACCCTGGCCTCCCGGCTGGTCCTTGAACAGGCCAGACAAGGCCTTTTCAAAGCCATTTCCTTTGTCTTATTCGCTGTTCACTCACATACCCTCACGGCTCTCTCCCTCACCTTGCCTCACTCCTGATCTCACATTTTCTCTCCTGTTTCATTTTATTCCATGTACACCACCTAACATCCTACATCATTTTACTACTATGTTTTGCCTGGATTCTGTGCCTCTCCCACCGCCCTTAACCTGCCAGCCCTGGGTTCCCATAAGCTTGGTCCCAACCCAAAATGAATTCTTTTCTCTCAGCTTGTTTTCCCATCTACCGTATTTCCGACTTCCGGGATTACTGGGATACAGTGACTTCAAGGATTAAAAAACCTCCTTGTACTTCCGGCACTCAGTACAATGTTTGACTCATCACTATTGCTAGGAATGGAAAAACTGAGACGCAGCCAAGTCGAGTCTCTCTCGGCGTCACGGGGCTGGGAACCCCCATGTCTTGCGGCACCACACTGCCCGAGCCACCACCACTCAACCGCAAAGCAATCTCGAGCAGAGACTGGTAAGGCGTGCGGGCGGCAGGAATCGCTCAAGGCCTGACAGAGCGATAGGCAGAAGGGCGGCCGGGAGAAGTCTCAGTCTACCTTACCGCGACGACCCTGTCTATCGGGACTCGCATCCCCTGGTCAGTCCCGTGCTCTTCTACAGGCCCCCGACCTCAAAAACCTCACCTGATTTCTCCACTTTCACCTTCACCGGGAACATGGTTTGGGTCTGGAGTCTGGCTAGTTGGGTCAGAGGAGCCCAAAAGGGCCTAGCGTCACAAGTCAAGGGCAGAGGCAGACGGAGACCGTCAAAGATAAGCTCCGTCTGCGGGAGGTCTTCCGCCCTGAGCAGCGTCCGTCTACGACTGCCGCCGCCGCCAGCACCTCCAGCTCCCCTTTGGTGGGGCCCCCATCGGAAGTCGCTTGTTCCCATTAGTCACTACAACCGTCGATCTCGTACGCTGACCAATTGACAGCTCTCAGCCCTAAGTCCCACCTTGCTAGGGACCCATTTCCGGAAACAAACTTAACGACGTCCCGACACGCTTTCTGGGAGGCGTAGTTCTGGCTCCCGAGACTCAGCCGTGGTAACAGCGCCTGCGCCGCGCGATGCACGGTGGGAGATAAAGGACCAGGGCAACGCGAGGTTTTTTGGAACTTACAGAGCTAGTAGCTTTTTAATAAAAGCCATTTAGGTGTTAACAGCACTTGTTTAACCGTGTCCTTCTTGCCCCTAATTGGAAGACAAGTCTGGAGTTAGGCTTTGTTCCCTTTCACTGAGCACTCATTAGTGCCAGCTACCTATTAATCTCTTTTCAGGCACAACCTTATTCACTTAGCAAATATTATTACTGTGCGAGTCAGTCTTCTGGGCACTGGGGACAAGCAGAGTACAAAACAAACAAAAATATCTGTCCTAATAGAGCTTATATTTTGAGGTTGGGGGCACACAATAAACAAGTAAAACACTGAAATTTTAAATAGTTTGGTTAAGGAAGCTTTCTCTAATAAAGCAGACATCTTCAGAAAATGGGGAACTTCATTTTACCACATATGCCTTGACCCAGATAAATCCCAAAAGGTAGCATTGTGGTCCACACTTTAGATGAGAATACTAAGGCCAAATGGAAAAGCAATGTTTTCAAACTCACATAATACCAGTAACAGGTGAGCAGCCCCTAGTAATAGAATCATATTCCTTTCTTGGTTCTGCATCTGTAAAATAGGTTTCTGGAGCAGGACAGTTCCTATTTCAGAAGGGTTATGAGTAGTATTCAGTGAAAAGATGCACATAATGTGTAAAGCACTAACCCTGGAACAAAGTAAGCATTTAATGAATGTTTCTGAATAGTAATAATCATTTTCTGTTTCAATGTTCAAAAGATCCCAGGAAGTCAATATAGAGAATTAGGGTCATTTATTGGAGTGTGCCAACAGAGAACACAGGAGATGGGAATAAGTATTAGGGGCTTGAAAGTGGGCTCGGAGTACAGGAGCCCATCCTGGGAGAATGATCAGGTCCCGGCCTGTGCTGAAGAATTTGTCAGGGGGTACCCAGAGGTATGGTGAAGGAGAGGTAGTCCCCAAGGGCGCCCCAACGGGGCCGGTAGATCTGGAAGATGGTGATCCAGGTGGTGAGTATAATCACCCAAAAAAGGAAGCCCACAGCAGAGCGCCAGACATCTGTAAAAGGTAACAGGAGTGGGTAAGGTTGGCTTCCACCTGCTCTCTGGTCACCTCCAGACCAGTTCTCTCTTTTCTTCCACAGAGCCCTAGAATTCTGGAACTTCTTTCATCCCATCCCTCCAGAGCTCCACCCCTCCTCCTCCCAATGACCTTCTTTCAACTGTACCCCGGACTCACAGCCTTTGATTTGGCTCTGCTCTGTGTATGCCGGGACAAGGAAGGCCTCTCGGAAGAACCAGAAGATGTTGACCAACCAGAGAAAAGGCAGGAAAGCAAACCCACCTAAAGAGAAAAAAGCCAAACTAGGACATAAGACAATGAGTATCTTCCCCAACGCCCACTTAGATGACTTATTTGGAAAGTCCTTCTCCCACACCCAAGTTCAAGTTGAGATCTCTGCAATTAAGGACTCTGATATCAAGGCTCCTCCCTGGGATCCAGGAATCTGATTCCTCAGCCATCTCTTTGTCAGGACCCAGGAGTCCAGCCCCCCAATTCCCCTCTTGGGGCCAATAAGCTCTTGAGGCCCAGCCTCTCCCTCCTCAGGACCCAGTTCCTTCCCTCAGAGCTCGCGCTCCCAGCCCAGCGGCTTCATCCCTTAGACCCAAAAATCCAGCCCTCCAGACCTCATCCCGTCCCCTCTCTTCTCCTGGGACCCTAGGAGACTGGCCCTTACCCAGGTAGTACTTGCGGCACAAGTTCAGCTTCTCCTCGTTGGACACCCGCTCCAAGTTCATAGTTGCGCTAGGGCCAGGTCGTTCCGAGGGTCCTGAGGGGCAAGACACTGAGATGCAAGGATCGCGAAAAATCCACGCCCCTTTTACGACAAAACAGAGATAAATTGAAGGGTGGTTTGCTGAAAGCAGGGCACCCCCGCCCCCACCAGCAAGTTCATTGGGTTGAGACGCTCTTGATGTTTACTGGGGTGCGTGAAACGACCCCCATCTCACCAGTGGAGTTTACTTCCTCCGGATAGATGCCTTTGCCACTTTCAACTTACGGACGTTTGCATGTGATGCCGCAAGGATCTCTGGAGTTTGTAGTCTTTTTTTTAATAGGCAGCGCTGCACGCATGCGCTCTCAGGGAATTTCTGCCGGTGATTCTCCGGAGAGGGCGCAGGCTTCCTACACGCAAGCGCGTTAGGGAGTTGGTGAGCGCGTGCTACGCCAGACGAAGCAGCGAAGAACTACACTTCCCAATGTTCTGAAGCAACGGAAGTGACTTCGAGCCGATCGAGCTCGGAGAGCTCGGGTAAAAATGGCTCAATGTTTCGATCTTCGGGACTGAGAAGGACAAGTGGAAACGGGCGCAGGCAATAGCCTATCGGGGTTGCTGGGCGGCGTGGGGTATTTCTGGGGTCTTCGGCCCTCGGTTCACCTCTTCCAGGGTTAACTGCTCCTTTTACTTTAGGATCGGGGCCTGCCAGCTTGGGGACCAGTGCTCCCGGCTTCACGACAAACAAACTTTCAGGCTGGTGAGACTTGGCACGGAACCTGGAGGGTTAACGCCTCCGGGTTATTCCCCTTCCGTTGTCCATCATCCTGAGGTCCCGCCTTTTCCGGATTTCTTAGGCCCACCCTACCGCCCGGCTTTTTTTTTTTTTTTTTTTTGTCGGACCTCTGCAAGTTCCTTCCTCAACCTACACACCTCGGTTGTCTCTCACTTCTAGGTCCTCCCTCTGCTGGTTTCCTTAGGGACATGCATCGCTGATGCACTCAAGATGCTTAGGCTTCTTCCCAGCACCTTTGCACAGAGCCCTGCTTTCTCTGCTCAGGCCCTGCCCTTCTTAAATCTATTCAGACAATGGTGCTGCTCAACCTGTACCGGAATCCACAGAACACCGCCCAAACCGCAGACGGATCGCACTGGACGGACCATTTCTTGGGGGCAGGACGGACTGTCCTCTGCAGGCCACCACCTGATTCCACCCTACCCCCTCCAGGTCACGTGCGCGACGTAGAGGTGCAAGAACATTATGATAACTTATTTGAGGTGAGGATTGGCAGAGATGGGTAGAGTTGTGGGCCAGGAGTTCAGCTGAACACCTCCTGGTCTCCGCAGGAGGTGATTATGGAACTGCAGGAGAAGTACAGGGAGACTGAAGAGATGACTACGGCCATACCACCCTGAACGCGCCTGATCTCGTCTGATCTGGGAAGCTAAGCAGGGTCGGGCCTGGTTAGTACTTGGATGGGGGGGAAGAGATGAATGTGTGCGACAACTTGGGGGACCACCTCATGGGCAATGTCTGTGTCAATGTGCCTGCTTTCCCCCCATTAGAGACCAGAGTTGGAGGCATTTCAGTGCCTAAAGGTCACCACTTAAGCCTCATAGTTTGAGGTCCATCGCTAAATCCAGTCCAGCCCCAGAGCTGCTTACAAATCCCCTGGAGGTTTCTGAGTTTGACTACCAAACCTGACCTACTTCCGGCATGAAGAGGATGCTGAGCGGACAGTAGCTGAACTCAGTAACCGCTGGTTCAGTGGGCAGGCTCTGCATGCTGATCTGTCTCCTGTCACCGACTTCCGGGAGTCATGCTGTCGGCAGTATGAGATGGGGTATGGCAGGAAGAGGATGGGATGGGCACCTGGAGTTCCAGACTCCTGTGTGTGTGTTGGTAGGGCTGTCAATGACAGTGTCCTCTTCCATCTATCCATCCTCAACCCAGAGAATGTACTCGTGGTAGCTTTTGCAACTTCATGCACCTGTGACTCGCCTCCCGGAACTTATGGCAGCAGCTTTATTGGTGGGAACCCAGGCTCAGGTATCTCAGGACCAGCTTGCCAAGACTTCTCATACTCTAAAGCTCCTATAACCTGAGATGAACCTGATCCTGTGTCTCGATAACAATATCTCAAGTCTTTGGTATCCTAGGACTAGTACTGAGCCCATTCCAAGACCAGCACCTAAGTCCCAACCCCCAAACCATCCTGAATCCCAAACCCAAGACCAGCTTGGATCTCTAATCCTGAGACCAGCTCCTGAGCACCTATCTTAGACCACCCTCAGGAACTCTAGTTACTTCATCACCTGCTCTGCCCCATGCCTCTAACCCTTCTCCCCACTCCTGTCCCCAGGTCACCCCCAAGGTCCCATACCTGCACTGTCCCAAAGAAAGAAACTGACATTTCCCAGACCACCAGCAGGGCCACTTCTGAGTTCCTGACCCTCTTGCCCTTCACCTCTAACAGGTAGAGATGTTCCTGGCCAGGACCCCTCCTCAAAGCTCCCTTAACTCCTCAGGGCCATCTTCCCCAGCCTCTAGGGTCTGCCACTCCTCCCCGAATAAAGTTCTGTATTTTGAGCTTGAGTTGAGTCTAGTTGCGGGCTGGAGTTTCCTTCCACCCCCACATCCGATGAAAAGGGGAAGTAGGTTGGGCTCTAGCCACAACTGCAGCTGAAGAACTTCAAACCGGTGGAAAATTATTGGACTCCGGGCTCAACGCCCTAGAAACCCCCAAGTGGGACTGGTGGAGCGCCTTCGTGCTGGAAACCACAACATCCATCTGAGGCTTTTCAAAGGGAAGACGCCTAGTTGTGGCAGATTGGAGGATTCCCAATCCAGAGGAGATTTGGGTTAGGATCTAAGGTAAGGTCACTTGGAATTGAGTGGGAGTCTTCAGTAGATGAGGGCTGGGTCCTCCATCTTTGATTCCCTGAAATGGGAGTCAGTAATACCTAATATTTAAGCTTACCATATACCAGGTGCTGCCCTAAGAGCTTTACTTCTAATAAGGGTGTGGTTTTTTTTTTAAATCACTTTTCATTTTTCAATTATAGTTGACTCTAGTAAGTTTTAATTCTCCACAATACCCCTATGAGACAGGTGGTGTTAGCCTACTACACAGATGGAACACGGCAGATACGGGATATGAATCCACACGGTCTGGCTTCAGAGGCCTTGCTCTAGCAATCTTGAGGCCTGTGGCTTCTGATAATGGGTCAGGAGCTGGACTGAGGACTGGGAGGTGGGTGTAGGTAGATTCCCGTCCTATGCCCCCACATCCACTGTTTCCTTCTTCTCCCTGGTTTCCTGGAAAATGGGCAAAGGCGCTGTGGCCGGAAGTCCTGCACCCTGCACGCGCCGCTGGGATGAGGCCCCAGCACCTCCTCTTGTCTGCTGCGCTGTTCCTGGCCCAGGCAGTGCCGCATGAAGCCTCCCAACACTGCAGCCGCCTTGAGTACTGGAACCCCGACAACCTGTGCTGTGGCAGCTGCCTACAGCGCTTTGGGCCTCCCCCGTGCCCCGGTGAGGAGCAGAGACTGGGCGTACACCTATATATACCTATGCATATATGTTTGGGCTGACTGAGGGGGTGATGGAGATCCTGTGAAGGAATAAGGTTTGGGGGCTTGCTTCTAGGTACGGGCAGTGGGCCTTAATCAGATAAGGCAGTTATGGGGGCTAAGCCTGTGAGAAAGGTTAGAAGCAGGATCCAGGCAGTGAGAAAGGGGTGAGCTCTACAGATCAGTCCCAGCATGGGCAGAGCTTGGTGTGGAAGCAGGATGGGGCTTGAAGGGTAAGGAGCCTTTTGAGACTAGCAGGGCTAGTGTGGGGGAGGGAGAATGGAGGGGTGAGCAGGCCTGCTGATGATGGGCGGATAAAGTCCAAGGGGCGAGGCCTGCTAGGATAGGACAAAGGGGAAAGGATCTTTTAGGGGCTTGGAAGGCACTTACAAGACCCTGTCTCCCACTAGACTATGAGTTTTCAGAAAACTGCGGGCTCAATGACTTTGGTGATCACGTAATGCATCCCTTCAAAAAGTGTCCTTCTGGGCAGTGCAATCCGGACTTCGCAGAGCTATGTGGCTTCTGTGGCAGCAGAACCACGGCCCCCACTCTCGAGAGAAGCCGGCAGCGCTGTAGAGAGGTGCTGGTCTGGCTCAGACTGCATGGGCAAAGGTGTAGCCTGCCAAAAGTGGGGTGGGATGTAGAGGGCATGGTTTGGGATTGGGTGGGCGGGGTCTGGATCAAAGGTGGTGGTGTACCTAGCCCCACTAAAGAGGATAGGGGTGGGGACATTGTATCTGGGGGTGACCAGCTACAGTTAAAGTACGGGGGGGAGGGGGTGTCTGGATCAGGTGGGGATGTGGCTTATAAGGATGAAAGATTTGGGCTGAGGGGGCAGGATCAGGGTTTACCTCCAACTCTACTCCTATTCTCAGAAGCCTGCTCCTTCCAAGGCGCCCTGTCCCCTGAAGCGTGAAACAACCAGCGTCCCAAGCTCCCAGACCACCTCACCAGCCATTTCCAGCACCTCTCGAACATCTGAACACACTGTCCCTTGGCAGGCCCTGATTTTTGCCCTGCCCCTGGTGCTGGTTCTGCTCGTGACCTCAGCAGCCATCCTCCTGTTTGCCCTGCAAAGGCACAGTCTCTGCCACCCCTATCCTGGCTCCAACACCTCTCAAGGCTCTCTGGTGGCATCGGAGGCAGGTGATCATGTATTTCTCTGCTCCCACTCCTGGCGGGGGTTAGTCCCAGACATGCTGAGGGGAATATGGACTGGAAGCCCAACCTTCCTCTCCTTCACCCTCTGTTTCCCAGAGCTGCCAAATCTGGCATCACAGCCCCTGTCTCGCCTTCTGGATGAGTTGGAGGTGCTGGAGGAGCTGATTGTGCTGCTGGACCCTGAGCCTGGGCCAGGAGGGGCTTTGGCCTGTGGTACCACTCGACACCTGGCTGCCAAATACGGCCTGCCTGCTTCCTGGTCCACCTTTGCCTACTCACTGCGACCCAGTCACTCGCCTCTGCGTGCCCTGATTGAGATGGTGGTGGCAAGGGAGCCCTCCGCTTCTCTGGGCCAGCTCGGCACACATCTGGCCCAGCTAGGGCGGGCAGATGCTCTGCAGGTGCTGTCCAAACTTGCCTGATCTGGGGCTCGCCCGGCCTAGTACTCAATAAAGTTTCCCTTGAAATTAAGTGCCTGCTGTCTCCTGGACTCATTAGAGTCCTCTTGAAATAGTCTTAATTGGGCCAAGACCCAGCAGAAAAGCGCCCATCCTATCACAGAAGACCAGATGTGGGAGAGCTGGTCTCGGTGTTTCTGGGCAACCAGGGTCCCCTCTTGAGGAAAACTCCTGCTACCCAAGAGAGACCCACAGGCATCCAGCTGGGTTCTAACTTACAATATGGAAGACATTTGTTGCTCTGAAGCCTTGACAGACCCAATTTACTACTAATTCTGAACAATGGCCTCTCACCAGTCTGTTGAGGCTGATGGGCTTCCTTGGTTCAGAATAGGTGTGGGGCACGGAGAAATGGGAGCTTCTACATGCCTCCAGCACTATACAAACTGTAAGACCAGCTCTCCAAACATTGACAGACTTTATTGGGGAGGTTCCCACCTGGGATCCCACCTCTTAAATAAAAAAGTGCATAGAAAAGAAGGGATTTAGAAACCTTTGTACAATATCTACATTCTGGGCCCCCAGGGCAAGAAGGGGGCAATTGCTGAGTGGGCTGGAGGGGTAGGGACAGGGCCCTTGCCACCTGCATGCCCACATTCACCCTGGACATGAGGGTGGGGGTGAGATGCTCTGGGGGGACTAGGGAGCCCCCAGACCGGGGGGAAGATGGCAGCGGGAGGTGTGGGCAACCACAGCTTCAGTTAAGGAAGCGACGGCAGCGCTTGGCGCCACAGTTGCAGGGCAGCTTGTTGCTGGCATCCTCAATGGGGAACTTGTAGTCATAGGTGAGCTCCTCACCACGCAGGATGCGGCGCAGGGCGAAGATGACGATGTGCTTCTGGCCCTCCACGTGGATGACTCGAGAGAAGCAGTTGGGCTCACAGGAGTGGTTGATGAAGCGGGCGGCATTGCCATGCATTGTGGCATCCACCACGTCAAAGTCATCCATGCGGAACATGTAGCACCCAATACCCTACAGGGACAAGGTAGGGGCAGTTAGGTGCTCTGTTCCCATGGTAGACCCTGCTTCTCCCACCTCATTCCCATGACCTGGCAGAGCCCACCTTCCCATCGTAGAACTTCTCCCGCTTGTCAGTCAGCACAGAGCGAATGACAATACCAGAGTACTCAATGACCATCTCGCCAGCATCGATGTTGCGCTTACAGAACAGTCCCCGCCCATGGATGGCAGATCTGCAGGGTAGGATGGGCAAGGGGAGCTCAGGGGACAGGGGGATAAAACCAGGGCAGCCCCACACCAGGGCACCTGTCATCCACCCAAGGGGCATCCTCCCCCCAACCCCACTAACCTGTAGACACCTACAGCCTCTTTGGATGTCTTTTTGAGGTGGCGAAAGCGCATGGCCATGGGCAGCTCCAGGCTGGTGGCACGTCTGGTGGGGGACAATAGTATCACACAGGCTAGTACCCAGAAATGATCTCTTTTGCCCCTGGTCACCCTCTGTAGGACCCTTCCAGACCACCCCAGCACCCTGGCCTGCCCTCCATACCTGGTTGACCTGAGCTGTACCTCATCCTCTTCCTCATCACAGGTGGCTCCCTCAGGGAGCACCCTGTGCTGGGAGGCCAGGAAGTTGAACATGTCAAAGGTGCATTTCCTGTAGGTAGAAGAGAAAAATGGAGGGAGGTACAGAGCCATTCCCTCAAGATGCTACCCTACTATTCCTGGCCTGGACCTGCTGCTGGCAGAGTAAGAGTAATACAACTACTATTGAAGACAAAGCAAAAGGGGAATGAATGAGGTTCATTCTGATATGACCCCTAGAAATAATTCCTGGAATAGCCTAGTGTCTTCTCCCAGGCCTCAGTTTCCAATCTGTACAGACTTAACTCCCACCCTCAAGACTGCCCATAAGGTTCCCCCGACCCAGGCATCACACCCCAGACCTCTCACCGAAGATAGACCTCGGCACGGGCTGCCCCATGGGGATTCAGGGGTGGCTCCTCCTGGCCTTCTCCCTGCTGGTGGTAGCGGAACTTATAGTGCTGGCAGTGCTGGGCCCCAGGCAGCTGCTCTGCCAGGAAGATGACAGCATCATGATGGATGCCGAGGAGCCTTGCTCCACTCATTCCTGAGGGAAGTCAAAGGTGAGGATGCACAAGTCATGTCAGTGACCCATCTTGCTCTCAGGACGTGATCCCAGCCCCCAGCGTCCCTGTGGATCCCCACTTACCACTAAAGGAGAGATGTCTTAGCCGGGCATGCCCTCGGGCCTCTTGCACCTTCTCAATCAGAGTTCTCCACGCCCCTGAGAGGGCAGGTCCACAGCAGAGTCAGGATGGTATTCTATGGCACATCCTCCCTCCCTGTCACCATTCATCCTAACTCACCCTCCAAGCTCTCTGCCTCCACGCTGAACCCATCCTCACTGCTGATCTCGAAGCGCAGATGTGGACCAGTCCGTTTTGGGGCCTGGTTTTCTTTATCCTCTGGAAATGGAGGCTCTTCCTCAGAGCTTGAAGCCTCACCTGGTCCCAGATAGCAGGTCAGAGTAGGTAAGGATCACCCCTCCTGGAGTCAAAACCTTCCCACTGCCCTCCCTCACTCCCTGGGCACAAGCACCGACTCTGGATCTAAATGCCTAGTGAACCCTACAGACCATTTTTTCTAAAGGGTCTGCGGTTCCTTTTCTGCAGGACTTCTTGGCTACAGGAGCAATTCCACAGAAGCTTGGAGTGTTTTGGCTCTGCAGGATATCCTGTGGCTTACTCAAACCCAACCTATCATAAACACCCACCCCTCATTCTTTGTCTCACATAAAATTACAAATACTGGAGAATTATATTTTACACAAGTATATTTTTATATACAGCATATTGCTATAAATATTACACGTATTATTTTACAGGACCATACAGAATCTAATACATGTACATTATGAGCTATTTAATGGATTTCTCATGGGCTAAAGATTTTAAAGACAGAGCAGACAGGACTTACTGACGTAGGAGATGTAGATGTAAGAGAAAGTGGTGTGTGTATGTGTGTGTGTGTGCAGGGGGGAGTGTCAAGGAAAACTCTGAGGTTTGGAACCTGAGCAACTGGAAGGACAGTGATCGTGAGGCTGGAGGAGAAACATGTTTTGGGTAAAGGTTGAAAGCTCAGTTTGGAACATGTTGAGTCTGAGATTTCTCTTAGAAAAACTTTCCTGGCAACTTGCTGGTGGAGATGGCAAGCAGGTACAAGGAGTGGCTAGCAACTTGGGGACTATCAGAATTAGAAATGGGATTTAGGGCCATGAAATTAGATGAGAGCACCCTGGACATGCCAAAGTTGACAGGCTGGGGCAATGAGGAGGCACAACTGGAGGGGAGGGGGCGGGTTCTGGAAGCCAGGAAAGAGTGCTTCACAGAGGGGAGGGATCAGCACACTGAATGTTCCTGGTTGAAGCAGGATGTGGACTGAGGACTGACCGTTGTATTTGGGTGGAGTGGGGGTAACGAGTTTGAGTGAGCACACTTTAAGAGAGGCGGAACCCACATGGTTGCTCTTTTCTCCATATCACTTCTCTGGGCCAACATGACCACATGACCTCCCAGCCCTACGCAAGACTCTAAACCTTGTTGTTGTGTGACTCACATCATCTCTAGGCCTCAGTGCCCCTGGGTCCACCTCTGACAACTTCTTCTACCGTTTCTTAGCCCTCTCCCATCCTCACTCCACTCTGTTCTTTGAACACAACTCTCATTGCCTTCTTTCTCACAGTGCTCATTCTAAGCTGCAGTGCACTAATAATGTACATGCCTGCTTCCTCTACCAAAATGTGGTATGCTCCCTAAGGGCAGTCAGGACTGTCTTGTCACGGTCACTGCCATATCCTCGTGCCCTCTGACCCCGTAAGCAGTCTTTCAGTTAAGCAGTTTCAGTCTACTTCACTCCACTTCCACGCTCAGCAGCTGTGTTCTACACGATGACAAAATCCACATATCAGAACAGGACTGGGCCACTAGAAATTCCAAACCTCGGGCTGCTAATTACTAGCTTTCATGGTTCCCACAGCTCTCTCTGCCCCCGCTGAGTTACAGAGTACTTCTCCTCTGGCAACACTGAGATTATCAGCCAAGTGATTCCAAGTGCCCTCATCCTGTATACTAATGTCTCTGCAGATACACTTGACCTCACCTTTCTTCCATTTCAGGGGTCTCCTATTCTACCTGACCACCATGCCTCCTCTCCTTTGCCTTCATCCTTGGCTTTGCTGTCTCAGCCCTCACACCAAACCCCTATAAGCTGCTGGCCCACCTTCTCTTCCCAGACTCTTAGCTGAGCTTTTTGGTAAAGCATCTGGGTGTTGTTTGACTTATTAACCACCGTCTTTGATTCTGGACTCTGGCCCACACGGTACCTACCAATCCTTGACACTGCAACCCTAGGGTCCTCTGTGGCAGTTGGGATGGCTGACTACTCCCTTCCCTGGCCTCTGATCTTCTTCCTACTGTTCCTGCCCCTTCTCTGGGTCCTAGGTGGGATCCATCTTCTCTGGATAATACACAGAACTTCATCTTTGGTTTTACCAGGTAACTAACCCTCTGACTCTGGCAGACTAGGCGCTGAAGCCTTCCCTGGGGCTCTTGGGCAAGGCACTTGCTGAAACTTCCTATCTGTCTGTTTCTGTCACAGGCCATAAGCTCCTCGAGGGCATCTCTGTAATTGTAACGCCCCGCCTCAGGCCTTTTCCCAGGTGGGTG
The DNA here is from genome assembly GCF_027574615.1 of Eptesicus fuscus. Taxonomy (NCBI): domain Eukaryota; kingdom Metazoa; phylum Chordata; class Mammalia; order Chiroptera; family Vespertilionidae; genus Eptesicus; species Eptesicus fuscus. Next base: position 20,263,250 of record NC_072493.1, read on the forward strand.
TACAATGTGTTCCCACGTGTTTTTTTGAAGGGTACCAATTCTCCACTGTACCTGTCAGTCATTCAGCTGAGCAAGTACAGGGAAGAAGGCAGTGAGAAGAAAAGGCTGGTCCTACCTGAGTAGTGGTGCCACTGGGATTCAATGTCAGAGATACCATCGGGAGCCTGGGGAGGGCCACCTTCTGCAAGTGGCAGCAGAGGGGACTGGTCCTGGAGGGGCCTGTGAGGAGAGACCTGTCAGAAGAGGGAAGGGACAGAGATCCCAGAGCTTCCAGGGAAAAGGGACTGGCCACTCACCTCAGACTTTCCTCCCCGGGATCATCCAGGTGGAGAACTCCACGCACGGTAGGCGTTTTCATCCTCACTCGGCTAAACCTGGTAGGGAGTGGGGGCACCACAAGAAGCCTGAGCTGCCTTCTCTTGCCCAACTCCCTTGCCCGCCTCCACAGCCTCAGGATACTCACTCACCCGCCGCCACTAAGCCCTGGACCCTGTGGGGAGTCCTCCAGGGCCTCTCCATCTTCCTCCATCCGGGGAGTCTTGCTCGGGGGAGGTGCTGGTGGGGAACGGCCAGAGAAGGTGGACACCCTTTTGACACGGATGGCCTGGCGGGGTGGGCTGGAGGGCCCACTGCTCAACACCAGTGTCAGTGGAGGAGGGGGTGGAGGGGGGGTAGGGCGGACCACCCCCACCACTGGCAACACACCCAGCAGAGATCCTGAGGGCAGAGTCCAGGAAGTGGGGGCCGTGGGGGGAATGGGAGGGGGAAGAGGCAGCTGCTTCACTGCAGGGGAGACAGGTTCACCCTCCCCAGCCATCTTCACAAACACTTGCCCCAACTTGTTGACAAGGATGATTTTGGATGTGGCAGGTTTGGGGGGCTCTGGGGGAGGGCCCAGGCTCAATACTCGAACCCCTGGAGCCCCAGGGAGCCAGGCAAACGTCCGAGTGGTGTCAGCAGGGCTAGGGGGCAGGCCCTGGGGGGGTTGGCTACCATTGGCCAGTGGAGGTGCTGGGGGGAGTGGCTCCTCTCTGGAGCCAGTAACCCCCTCCCCAGGCCCCCCTAAGTTCTTCAACACGAAATCCACAATTTCTGACGGCAAGTCTTCAGGAGGTCGGACCCTGTCCCCTGCAGCCCCAGTAACCCCAGCCCGGCCTGCTCCTGGCCCTGAAGGAGTCTCATGGCCCCGAGGCTGCTGGACTGCCTCAGCCTCGCTGTCTGTGCCATCATCCACTCCGTCCAGCTGTTCGATGCGAGGGGCTCCGGAGAGAGTGCCAGGGGGCAAGGGAGGGCCAGACACAACAGTCACAGGGAAGTGGATGTAATGGGGGACAGGGCTGGCCTCCTCCTCTGAGCTGTCTCCTGGGCCCCCGTGGCTGCTCCCCACTGCCCCTGCAGCCACAATCTCTTCCTGAAAGGGCTCGGTCCCCAGCAGGCTGGCAGCAAAGTCCAGGTCAGCAGCACTCAGTCCTGACACCACCTCCATGTCCTCAAAGTCTGGGCCCAGGTCTTCAGGGGGAAGTGGGGATGTGGCCGGGCCGGGGGGAGCCAGCTCCCCTGAGGTAGGTGTACAGGCTCTAAGGGATGAGGTAGGAGGGGGCACCCTGAGCTGAGGAGAGGTTCTGAGAGGTGGGGAGGCCCGCCGTGACAGTGGTAGCCTGGGGGCCAGGGGGCTGGGACGACGGGAGCGTCTGGGGGGAGCTGGAAAGTCCAGGTCTCCCACTGTAGGGATGTGGTGGGCCAGAGAAGATGGACTTCCTGTGGGGGGAAGGGTCATTGTCAGCCAGGTGCTCCTGCCTCACCTGCCCCTTCCCTCCCCTGAATACTCCCAAGTACTCACCAGGGGAGGGCAGGGGTCCAAAGGAGACACCCCCCAAGGGCCTCCGGGATGGTGAGTAGTTGGGCACTTTGATTCGAGCCCCAGAAAAAGAGCGGGGAGCTGGAGGAGGGGCGCTGCTTGGATCTGGCCGCAGAGTGGGGTCCAGGTTCTGAATAGGTGAGTGGTGCTCAGGAGCTCCAGGGATAAGGACATCTGTATTTGGTGGGGAGTTGACATGATCTGGGGGCTCTAAAGAGGCAATAAAATGACATCAGGGGTGGCAGGGGCTCTTTATCAAAGCCTTTTTTCACATACCCTCCCTTCTTTTAAGCCAAATGCATCTTCTCTACCCTTGCCCCAGACCCAGTCACAATGGGCACTGGTCCCAGTCATCAGCCAGGCCCCAAACCCCTGCATGGCTTCTGCAAAACCTCCACACACACCTGGGGTCACTTTGTGACCCTTCCTCAGCCATCCTTTGCCATCTCCCTACTTCCTGGCCACCTACTGCTTTGATTCAGGCCCTATATGCCCTGAGGGACACTGCCCTCTCTCCAGCCAGGCCAGTCCTACCACTTTCTTACCTGCTCTGTGCATCCCTGCCACATCAAACACATCCGCCCCATCCTGGCACTTTTGGCTCCCCATTACTTGCTCCACCCAATTTGTGCCAGTTGATCTTGCCACCTCCTCCCAACATTCCCTATTTCCATCCAAGTCAGCTGCACCCTCCTCCCCTCTCCATTTCATGTCAGACTCTAACCTGGAACAAACTCCTTACCTGCAAACACCATCCCAATCTTTCTCCTCCCATTCAGCCCCCAATGGCCTCTCCCTTTACCAATCTCCAAGCCCATTCTTTGCTCTGTGCCATCCAGTCCTCAGCTACATCCCTCAGTGTCAACGTGGCTGTGAAGGTGCCAGATTGGGAACTAAGCAGATCAGGTTAGAATCCTGGCTCCACCACTATGTTACTGTGGAGAACGACTACCCTTTCGAGCGGCAGTACAATGGAGCTGTGCCTTCCTCAGAGCTGTGGGGAGCATTACATAAGCATGGAGCCGAGTCAGGTGGCCCTAAAGGCTCCTTACATTTGTACAGTAGTTACCACCTCCCCCCACCCTAAAGCAGGTAGCATAGGGCCATCCCCTCACTTTCTGTGAAATCTGTGAAATGTTTAAAATAGCCCTTGTCACATGATGCATAGCCATTAAGTTATGTTACTGCCATTACAATGAGGGAAAGAATGCAAGCATCCTGGCGTTTCTTTAGGGAAGAGGAAAGTAAGAATTGAGAGGGTGGCATTCAGGGAAGAAAATGAAGTAGTTCTAAGGCCATACCAATGGAAGGGGCGGGGCTGTGCACAATGGTCTGGTTCTCCTCCGCTGCCTCCAGATGAACTGGCTCTTCCCTCGGCCCCCATGGCCGATACTCAAGAATTCGGCACCGATACCAGCAGCGCCGCCGAGCATCCACTGTGCTCCAGTACAGACGGGAGCATCTGTTGGGTGGGCATGTGGGACATACAGTCAGGACAACTTGGGAAATGAGATCTAGTCCTGGAGTCCCGAACCCCATCAATGCCCCGGGCTGCTCACTGGTAGCCAATGGGGAAGAGCCGTCCCTCGCAGTCCGAGAGATCAGACAGAGTACCCAAGGAGTCAATTCGAATGGAGCCTAAGGGCAGAGGAGAGTTCAGGAGGGTGGGCCCAGGCAGGGTCCGGAAGAACACGGTAGAGAGCAAGCAGCTTACCAATGAGCACATTGATGGCATCAGGCTCGAGCCCTGTCAAGAACTTTCGCTTGAAGTTGATGCCCTCAAAGTCTACATAGACTCGGCGAAGAACATCAAACCCATCGGGGGTTACGATCTCCTGGGAAGTGGGTGGCAAATGGATTGCTGGATTGGTAGGGTGTGAGAGGGATGGAAGGAAAGGCTCTGTAGGTAGGGACTTGTGGGCAGGTGGCTTGGCTTAAGGGCTCAAGGAGAACAAGGGACACACTGAGGCAGCAGGGCCAAGCCTGAGAGGCTATGGGGATCCCTAAGTGGAAGGGAGAAGAGCCGTGGGGAGCTATCTCCCCCACAGTAATGGCCCACCTTGCCATCTAGCAGATCTGTGTGTTTCTGACAGAAAACTTTCTTGTCGTCCTGGAAGATGCAGTAGCTGGCCCGGGCGCACATGAAGTGAAAGTTGCTGAGGCAGGAGGAAAGGCAGCAGCCCACCGTTGCTCCAGGCTTTAGGCAGAGCTCACAGCGCTGCAGGTGGAAGGGGCTGCTGAGGGGAGAAGCCAGTGACCTGGGCCAGGGCCTGGGCCTGACACTCAGCACCACTGTCCTCGAGATTCTGCTTGGGCTCTGTCTAGCCTAGCACTTCACAAAGGGCACTCACCAAACGTAACCTCTCACCTAGTGGCATCCAGGGTCAAGTTCATATCAAGCTACTTCAGATTTTTTGAAGCAGTGTTACAGTGGAAAGAAAAATAACAGCTAATACTTGGTAATGCTGGCACTTACCATCTTTCTCACATGATTCTAATGTAGAAACTGTACTATTTCACTTAATCCTCAACCTGCCCCCTGTAGTAGGTACCTCTATCATCCCATTTTCTGACAGTGAGCTTAAGCATTCTGCAGGTCCCACACTGGTGAGGGAGATTCTAACCCAGGCAACACCTCACTTCACAGGGATGTAGTAAGAGGTAAGTGCCAAACTGTATGGAAAGCACCCAGGACAGGATCAAACCGAGGTCTCCCAGGTCAGAGGGCTCAAAAGGGGGAACAAAGCCACTATGTCTCCTGCACCAGAGTCCTGGGACAACCAGGAAAGGTACGTAGGACCAGCAGTGAAAAGACATACTGTGGTAGACTGTGGAACAAGAGCTGTCTCCACTGAAGGAGGCGCCCCCAAGACCCCGAAGGCTGCCCACCTCTCCAGGCCCGTGCCCTCACCATCTGCCTCCCTCGAGCCACAGCAGCATGCACATTCTTGAGGGAACCATCATTTTCCTCAAATACTTCAGCTGACCAAATGGCACAGTTAACGTGTGTCCACTCATTCTGCCCGATGTACAGGAGCCGTCCCGCCTCCTGAGGGCAGAGGAGTGATGTGAGGAGAGGTCCCAGGGACCAGACCCCACAACCTGGGGCTTCACGCAGCAGCCCTCACCTTAGAATCTGCATCACCATACTTGAGGCAGAGTGCACACTGACGAGGGTCCTCCAGGTGCGAAAAGGCAACCGGATCCTTGCCCTGAAAACCTGGAAGGAGTGTGGGAAGGGAGGTCTAAGAATCAGGACCCAGATCACCAACTCAGGGGCTCTAGTTTCCAGCTCCCACTTCCCAATACCTGCTGAGGGGTCCCCTGGAGGCTGCCCTGATTCTGGCATCTCTGGTTCCTGCTGCCTCCACTGAGCGTAGACATGGTCCAAGGATGGGGGCAACACAGCATTGGGAAGGACTCCACTGTGGATAGGCTGGGTCAGCATCTGACATGTCTAACAAGGATGGCTGGACTAGACCCACCCAAAATCTCAGCCTAAACATGCCATGACACCCTTTGTCCTCTTCCCTCGTCTCCCAAACAAGCTAGGCCCTCTCATGCCACCTTTGGCACATGAAATGCTTGTTGTTCCTCACGCTTGGAATACTCCTCCTTCACATCTCAGCTCAGATGCCATCAATTCTAGGAAGTCTCAGGCCCTAGGCTCCAGTAGGCACCTGCCTTGGGCTTCCTCATCAGGATCCTGGACTGTCCAGGTCATCAGTCCCTGCCCAACCCCCAAAACACAGTTCACCCACTGCTGTCCCCCACAGTGCCTTGCACAGAGTAGAAACTGAGAGCCAACTCCACAGTCCGAATTGCTAGTCTACAAACACTAGGGACTGTCATTCTAGTCCTACCATTCTCCAGACCCGAACTCTGCTCCTTATCCCCTCAGGTGCCCTTGGCCTTTGCACTCACTCCCTGATTTCCCTCCTGCCACCCAGCCTTGCTCACTTTGGCAGCCGGGTACTCCGTCGCCAGTACTTGGGGTCGTGGGCGTCGAACCAGCCGAACGTAGACTCTAGCAGCTGGGGAGTGGGTAACAGGATGAGAAGAACTGGCTTCCCCAGTAGAGTTGGCAGGTAAAGGATCTGTGAAGGACCCACTTTCTCCCCACTACCACTGAAGCCACCCTATAAACATCCCCCAAGAGCTCACCTTCAATAGGAGCCCCTTCATCTGGCCTCCAGCCCGATGCTCTGAGAGCTCTCCTTCTTCCGAGTGCCCCATCAGGATGCTCACCACATCCTCCATGAAGCTGTGCTGTAAGGGGGCTTGTCAGGATCCAAGACCCTGCCCAACCCCAGCCCTCTCTCCTCCTGGCATCCAATTGTTCCTCTCAGTGTCCCACTCACCACAGACTTGTAGTGGCCTTCCTCAAAGCGCTGACTCACAGCTTGCAGATTGCAGGGCCCAGGGTGCAGCTGCTTTCCATCTTGCCCACACTGCAAAGAGGGGAAGTCAGCAGAGCTGGTGCTAGGCCTGGCCCCACCAGTCCTGCCACCTGAGCCCTCCAGACCTGGGTGCACAGCAGCAGTGGGACCGCCACTTTGGAGCTCAATAGGCCCTGGAGCACCTGTCGCAAGCCACCCTGCAAGGCCCCACTCAGGGCCTCTCGCCAGCGGGGGTGCGTGGCCCCAGCACACGGTCCACAGGTGTACAACACTGAGTCTGGCAGCCCCGAGAGGATCTCATAGTCTTCATCTAGAACAGCCAGGGTGAGAAAGGAGAAAATGTTTGGGGGCTCTTAGCAGCCCTTAGTTCAAAAAGACATTTAGCCCACCTCTCCGCTGAGGGCCTGTGGTGGGAGACAGGACAGGGATCCCCACAGGGTTGAGGTCACACCCCTGGTACACCCCCAACTCACCTGAGAGCCCCTCACACTTGGCATGCACCCAGTGGTCACACTGTGCACACTGCATCATCTTGCTCTCGTAGTCGTTGTCTTCATAGCAGCGTGTACAGATCGGGCAGTAGTTTCCTAAAGAGGGAAGAGGGCAAGTCAGAGTTTCTGCCATGGGGGCGGGAGCATCATCCCTAGACTACTACGTGGGCTGCCTCCATTATGCTCCATCTTGGGTCCCTACCACTCCCAAAAAGCTGGCTGAGGATAAAACCTCTCTTCTAACCCTGTAGCCCAATGCTTCACAAGGAATAGGGCCTGCTAAACATGATGCCCGAGTAAATGAGAAATGTGCAGGTTTTCAAACTTGAGGTTCCGGGAAGCATCTCAGGACCACCACCATGAGGGTGGGTTCCCAGGCCCTCCACTTCCATTGACCTCAGAGAGGCTCTGTCCCTGTTTCATGTACCGGAAGAGCCTCGATTGAAGAGTACTCTCAACAGAAGGACAAGAGTCCATGGCGAAAAGGGGGTGGAAAGCAACTAGAAAGGAGCATCTGTCCTAACTGCCTATGCAGGAGCCGGGCCCACTCCCCAGTGGACCCCCAGGACCCAGGGCCCCTGCCAAGTCCCCACCTTTCTCATAGAGCTGGGTGCACCTGGGGCAGAGGCTGTAATCTCCAGACCACTCGACGTCCCAGTTCTTGCCTGGAGTTGCCCCACAGCTTTTACAGCGCACACAGGCTGAGCAGATCTGGAGAAGCAGGGCAATATTAGGGGCAGAGCCAGATACCTGGCTAGAGCAGTGCAAGGGGAGGATGAGCAAAGAGAAGTGGATGGTAGGCAGGAGATAGGTAAGGAAGGAAGGGTAAGAGAAGGAGAACAGGAGAGAAATGAAGCAGGGAGACTGGTGAGGGAGAAACTGGAAGGAGTGGAAGTTAGGCTAGAGCAGGAGATTGAGCCTGGGATTGTGGAATCCATGAACCCCTGAAAAATAGTACATCTAATTTCTTGTCTATGTGAAATTCCTGAAGAAATGTAATGTTTATCAAACTCTCAAAAGAACCTCCAACCTTCCCCTCAAGAGTCCAGGCCTGCAGTGGCGGGGGGTGGGGGGGGGGGTGGGCGGGGAAGAGCATTAATTAGAATTCCAAAGCAAGGGGTCTGGGCCTCCTCTCTCACCCAGTGGCGCCTTTTGCGTGTGGCCCGGGTTGGGTAGCTGGGCCCCAGGCAGGCTGGGTGGTAAGCATGGCGGCAGCGCTCACACTCCAGGAGGTGCTGTTGGATGTTGGAGAAAGACAACAATGGCAGGACCTACTGGCATAGGGATACCCCTCTCCTCCGTTCCTCCATCCCCCCATGGCTCCAGTGCCTAAACCTTGGATCCCCGGCCTTTGCGCCCACAAACGTGGCAGAACTTGCAGCGGCGGCAGCACCAGGTGTCATGATGTTGGGGCAGGGGTCGCTCAGCTTCCTCCAGGCAGAATGGGTGGAAAGGGTCACAGCAGACTTGGCAGAACACCAACTGGGGGTGGAAGAGTGAACAGGGAACGATGAGCACAATGAGGCCAGGGTGTGCGACCCTGTTGGGAGAGCCCAAGAAGACAGACAGTAAGGCTAATGGAGACTTGAGGGGTTGTGAAAAAAGGCGAGGAACCAACCTCATGCAGGCCTTTGCTGGCACACAGCAAGCACACCATAGGTGGCCCTCCTGGCACGGAGGTCAGCACACTCAGTCCTCCCATCAGCCACACATTCTCCAGGTCACAATCCTCCTGAGGGAAGAGAGGACACAGGATCAGAGAGCAGTCAGGAACATAAGTCAGATCTATCCATCTTAAAGCACAGGCTTCTCAGACACAATCAATAACTTTCTTCCAACCACAGTTCTTGCCATCCTCCCCTCAAAGCCGTACCTTAAAATCCACACGGACCCGGTGCACACCGTCAGGGGACTTCTGTTTTCCAGTCCAGCCATTGGGAAAAGAAGGAAAGGGACCAGAGGCCAACGCATCCTAGGGAGGGATGGTGATGGTCAGAAGGCGGCCCACCCCATCTTTAGAAGCTTCTCTCCTTGCTGCCCTCTCGCCCAGCCTTCCAGACCCGATCTTTTGCCCAGCTCCTCTGCTTTCCAGGACAGACTGTCTCATCCATCAGGGCCTGTTTTCCGGTGTAGACACACCACGGCACTAAGGTGAGCCCGCTACCCTGACTTGCCAGGAAGCTCCTGGAAGGAAGGAGCCATGCCTTCCACGGGGCTCAGGTTTCTTGGGGTGGGGCCGTGCTAACCTTGTCTAGGCGCCTTCGGGCCTTGAGCTGCAACACAGGCTGCAGGGTGGGTTTGCGGGGCCGGCTCTGCTCCTCAGGTTCTGGCACTGGTAGCTCTAGGCAGGACACATGAGCAGTGAGGTTCCCTCTCCTGCCTGCTGCACCGTGCCTCTTTTACAACCCCAAAATGTCACCTGGATCCCCAGGGCCTTCTTTATACAACCAAGGTCTGTGAGGATGATCCTTAAGCCTTGCTCAATAAGCTACTAAACATCTAACATGCTAGTTCCCCATCCACCTAAGACTACCTCCTTCTCTGCACTCAGCTCCCCTATCACACAGATAGAACCCTGGGGTCAGAGCCCCATCACTTCCACAAAAAGACATAGGACTGACCGATAGAGGAAGCAACAAACAATTCGCACCATTCTCTCGGGGAGTCCGACGGCGGGGAGCAGGGGGACCCCCGGGCTCTGAGTCATCCGAGTCCTCGAAGATATCATAGGAGGGTCGCTGTTTGACGCAGCGCCTGGCTGACTTGCGCTGCAGTAGGAGGGAGTCCTGCTCCTCGGGCCCTGGCGGGGCCACCACCTCCTCCCGGGGCCCCCCAGCTCCCGCCCCCCGGCGTGGGCCTGGAGGACCAGGGGAGGCCTCAGGAGATTCATCGGAATCCCAGGGCAACAGCGTCTTCACTATCGTCCGGCCTGTGGGAACAGGGGACTTAGTAGGATCTGACTTCAGCCAGGGACATGGGACATTTGGATGAGAAAAGCCAGGAACAAGTGGGGCAGAAGAGAACAAGTACAGGAGAGATACAAAAGCACATGATGGGAAAAAAGACAAAGGTGGTGGACGGCAAAGATAAGGGGAGAAGAGCAAATAAAACATGGTTTCCTCTAGACAACGAGTCTAAATAAGGTTGTGTAAAGAAACGTTCCTCAAAACTCGTTACCTTTCTTAGCCAGCCGCTCCATCTTCCGAGCCTCTATCTTGTCGCACTTCCGGTATCTGGGGAGGGGAGCAGCACGTCACCAGGGTAGGGGACTGGTGGTCTGGGGGGAAGAGAGGAAGCTCTCCACAAGGGTGCCAATCCCACTGCTCTGGTGGGGCAGAGGCCTTGGTGATAAGACAACCATGGGTGGGAATGGAGGCTGAATCCCAGCTACTCACACACAGCACTGCTTCTTGGTGTTAGGGCCACCAAACTTGGGCTTGTCCAGGCAGTTGACACAGGAGCCACAGTCCTGCACACGCAGGCAGCCCCGACAGTGTCCACATCGTGCCATCCGCATCTTCTTGCCATGATGGGAGGGCAGTGAGCGCTGGGGTGTGTGGACCAAGGGTCCTCCTGACCCTGCAGGCTCTGAGTCTCCCCCCGGCCCTGCCGAATCCACCTTTCCCTGCTGTGACCGTGATGGGACACTCTCAGTCTCAGATGCTGATGATGTATCTAGAAAAGTGGAGGAGGGGATGGAGCTACAAAGCCACCAGGCCTTCTACTTCATCTCCCTTAAACCTCCTTCAACTGGCCCTCAGGCTCCTTTTGCAGTGCTCAGGTCCCTCGTCCCCAAACCCGCTCTAAGACCTAGCATGTGCTCCAACCCCCTTGCCACCTAGCCTTAAGCACCCAACTCAATTTCACTCTCCCAGGCTCTTGGTGCATTTGCTCGCTCCGACTTGACAAGGTTGTCAAATTTCCCCACAAGACACCCATCCCTACCCTCTGTGGCAAGGTCCTGCCGATCGCGGAGAGGGAGAGCACTGAGGCGGGGGACGTCTTCAGGCACCATAGCCCGGGCCTGACCCAGGGCCACAGCAGCATGACGGCAGACGTGTTTGATGCGGGGGCCTTGCACAGGGGACTCGGGGCCCTGGGAGAGGAGATACCAGGAATACATGTGGGCAGTTGCTAGTTGCACTCCTGCAACCACCCTCCTTCACAGGACCCTCCACCCACTCCATACCGATGGTCTCTCTCTCTTAGTTTCCACAGATTCATCTTCAGACCTGACAGGACCTCTATCTGAGATTTGCTTGACAGTCCCCACGACCTCCTCCATCTGCCCTCCAGGGCTTGGCTGGTGGGGAAATAATAAGTAGGATTAGAGGCTGGAAAGTGAGCAAAAACAGCGCCAGAAAAGAAATATAGGAAATTGTGGGACAGGCTCGGAAGGTTCCCTGCAATGTTGGAGACCGGATGCTAAGGGATTGCAGGGAATTGAGGCTGGATGACTGGGGGCAGGGGCCTGGCCAAAGCACCATGCTTACCGGCATCAAAGATGCCACCTTTTGCTGCTGCTGCTGCTGCTGCTGGTCAATCTTGAACAGCTGCACCTTGGCTCTCTTGAGAAGGCTGAACATTTTCTCCTCTACACCAGACAGTGGCAAGGAACCAAGGCCTGCAATCCGGGCCTTTTCCAGTGCTGGTGGCTGCGGTTGTAACTGTGGCTGCAGTGGTGGTAGTGCCTGGGGCAGCAGCTGAGTTTGCAAGGCCTGTAGGGGCTGCTGTGCCTGAGCCTGAGGCTGCCGCCCATTGCTCAGAGGTGGACTCCCAGATGGGGGCACCTCGACCTTAACAGGGGTGGTGACCACAGGGGCAAATCGAGGCAGGCTGAGATGGTTGGTGCGGCCCACTGCCCGTGGCTCAGGCTCAGCTGGAGATTCATCAACAGGAGGTGGCTCTGGCTCAGGGGCTTCAGGGGCCCCAAGTGGAGCAGTAGTAAGCACCGATTCATAGATCTTCAAGTGGGCTTCACTTGGGGTAAACTGAGGGGCCCGAAGGAGCAGGGGCCTCCGGGATGGATTCACAGGTGCAGGAGGTGGGGGTGGGGCTGGCGGAGGAGCTGGGGGAGGAGGGGGCAGTTCCCGGGTCAGTGAGGTCCAGCGAAATGTGGGTTCCCTTAGGATGGACCGTCTCTTTTCAGGGAGTGGGACTGGGAGAGACAGGGGATTTGGGGCACATGGTGGAGAGGGGGCTGGTGCTGGTTCCTGGGGGGCGAGTGGGGAGACAGCAACAGGAGGCCGCAGAGGTGAGACTTCCACCTTTGGGGGCTTGGGGGGATCTTCATCCATAAATCGCCGGGGTGTCTTGATGACACGGGAGGACCGGGCACTCACCACAGGCATAATAAACTGCCGGATATTCTTCAGGAAGGTGGTGCTTTTGGGGGCCACAGTGGGGCTGTCTTCCAGAGGGCTTCCTGTGATGGTGCTAGGGGTTGGAGTGGTAGGAGAGGTGCCCTCTGGCCCTGCCCGAGCAGCTTCCCGCTCCGCCCGTTGGCTGGGAGTCAGGGGAGGCCGGCCCCTCTTCCTGGAGCATGTAGCTAGGACTACGGGAGGAGATTCTTCCTGCTCCTCTGGGGCAGGAGGTGGTGGAGGAGGGGATGGTGGGGTTACAGAGGGTGGTGAAGGGCAAAGTGGGGATGGAGGAGACGTTGAGGGAGATGGAAGAGGTGGTGGAGGTGGAGGGGCTGGAGGAGTCAGGGGTGGTGAGGGCAGCTTTGCCTCTTCCTTTTCCTCAGCTAACATCATCTCTTCCTCAGTTAAAGCTCTCTCTTCCTTTTCTTCCCCTTCTTCCTTATCTTTCTCCTCCTCTCCCTCCGCCTCCAACTTCTGCTCCTTCCTCCAGCAAGGGCCCTCTCCCTGTCCAGATTCAACTCTTCCTTGGGGAGCATCCTGCCAGCTTTCCTCATGTTGATCCTGACCCTGACCTGATTCAAGTCCCAAGGACAATCGTCCCATCTTCACTCTTTTGGCCTTTGAAACAAACTTGATCACGAGGGGGAGTCCACCTCGGCCTCGGCCCCTGCCTCCACGGCCTCCTCGCCCAGACTGTCCTCCACACTTGGGGGTCCCAGGTCCTGGGCCAGGCCCCTCCTTGCACTTCCAGCTCCCAGTGCGATGTTTTACTGGAACCATAGGAGGTGGGGGCTCAGATTTGGGGATTGTCACAGCTGCTTCTGCCACCATTACTGCTTGTTGCTTCTTCCTGCATGGGCCTGCTGGCCGTCCTGGGGGCCGCCCCCGAGACCGACGGGGGGTGGAGGGCTCACATGCCCGGCTCCGGGGGGCTGGGGGTGCCTGGGCCCGCCGGAGAAGTTCAGTCAGTGCTTGCACCATCCGTTCTGTACCCTCCTCACCCCGTTTCCGGGCAGGAGTCTTTGGGGGAGTAGGAGTCACATCTGCTAGGCGAGGAGGCAGAAGGGGGATCGTCTTATGCTTGTGGCCGCGACCTCGAGGGGCTCGACCTAAAAGGAGAATAGGTGTGGGGAGATGGGTCAAGCTAGCCCTTTGGACCAAGGAAGGCGCTGTAGGAAGGTCAGAACTAGTCTTATTTGTCTGCTTCCCCCACAGCCCAGCCTAGCTTGGGCTTTGAACACGGAACACATCCGGTAACTGATGGAGACTCTAGTTGAACAGGGAAAAGCTGACACAAAGAGTGAGGAGTAACATTTCTTTAAAACTATAGAAGGACAGTTTCCCCATCACTCACCTCGTTGTGACCGGAGCGCAGAGCGCAGGGAACTGGGGGCCACATCGTCATCTGAATGAAAACCCTGAAATTCCTGATTTAGGGGACCAGGGGTGGAGGGGAGAAACAGCAGTCAGTGCCAAAGCCCTGGATCCACCTGAGACTCAGGTATTGAGGAATATGCCCAGCTTCCCCCTTAACGAACCCCTGACTACTTACAAAAGAACTAAAAAGACTAGAAGGTGAGGGCAGTAGGAAACAGGGTCTCTCCTTAGGCAGGAAGACACAGGGTATTTTGAACCTCCACCTCCTATGCCAGACCATACCAGCACAGAACACAAAACAGGGTCCTCTCAGGCCAGGCAGCAGGCACGACCCTGATTCCCTTAGACTCCAACACAGAAAAAAGTGGGGCCTCTGTGTACACCCTCTTGGGCCCTAGTTTCTTTCGGAACGAAGATGGGAACAGGACCACCCAAGCGTGGTGTGTGTGTGTGTGTGTGTGTGTGTGTGTGTGTGTGTGTGTACATCAAATGGTTCATCACATTTGGATCCCCACACCTTCCTGCCTTTTCTGAGAGGCTGAGGGTACATCGAGAGCTGAACTCCGAGACCTGCTCGAGTGCCCAGTCTCGGCTCTCATTCCATTTCTCTTCAACCTGTGCCCCTAAGAGGAAGCTCTCCACCATGCGAGCCTCTCTCCACGTTGGGTCAGAAGAGAAAATGGGGCACTAGTGAAAACCAGGGCTGTGTCAGGGGTTAGGGGCTGGGCGGGGCAGCTGCAGGTGAGCGCCCGGAGAGCCCCAGCCTGGGTCCACGAAAGCCAAGCTGCTGCTGTCAACCACCCCTGGGCGGGCCTGCGCTCGCCGCGGTCCCCTCGCCCAAACCTCGGCTGCCCTAGCTTTGCCGACTACCAAGGAGGACCAGCCCAGGGCACTGCAGGGAGACCCGCCAGGGGCCGGAGCCCGGCTGCAGCTCGGCTTCTCTATGCACTTGGAAAGGCCCCCTTTCGCCGACAGCTCCGTGCAGCCGACCTCCTCCCGTGCCTATTTCCAGGGCCCTTTCTCCCCGCAGGGGCCCCCGAGGACCCCGCTTCCCCACGTCACTCCTCGGGGCTACCCGGACCTCTGGAAGCCCCGGCCTCCGCCCCGCCCGGCGCTGGGGACGCCTCCGACCGCCTCACCTCATCGTCGGATTCCCCGTCACTGCTCTCCTCCTCCGGCATGCAGTCCCGGCTCGGCCCCCAGCCCCGGCCCCGGCCCCGGCCCCGCTGAACGCGCGGGCCGGCCCACAGGCGGCGGAGCCGGCGCAGGCCCCGGCGGAGCCCCAGCAAACGGAGCAGGGCCGTGTCCTCCCCGGGCTCGGCTGCGCCCGGCCCCGCCGCGCCGCCGCCGCGCCGCAGAGCTACCCGCACTCTCTCGGCCCCGCTGCCCCGTCCGCCGCGGCCCCCTCCCCCGCCGGAGCCCCGCGGCCGACCCGGGAAGCGGCCCCGCGCGGAGCCAGGCCCCGGGCAACTGCCGCCGCCCGCCGCCGCCGCCATCTTGGCACCGTGAGAGGGGCCGGGGAGGCCGGGGGAGGGGCGGCCGAGCGCAGGCGGGGGGAGGGGAGGGCGGGGCGGGGCGGCGCGGCGCGGCTGCGGCTCACGACAACTACCGGCGCCGCCGCGGGTCTGGCGGGAGCCGGGGGCTGGGCCGGCCACGCGCGGGGCACCACGGGAGCGGGAGTCCGCGGCCGGCGGGCCGTCACCTTAGACCGCGCCAGAGGAGCGGAGACCCCGCGTCGCGGCCGGAGAGGGGTGAGGCGCAGGGGCCTCAGGGAAATGTAGTCCAGGCGTCGCGCTCCTTCCGCCGGGAGCTAGGACCGCGAGAGCTGGGTCTGTGGGGGTCCCGACCCGACCCCGAAGGAAAGATAGCTCCCCAGCCGCCGGGAGGCGTGGCTTTCGCCCCAGACTCCTCCCATCGTTCCTGTGCCGGCCAGCGGCCGGCGTGAACTACCACTCCCAGGGTGCAGGCGGCTTCTTTCCCTGGGAGCCCCAAGACTCCGGGAGATGAAGTTCGCGGCTGCAGGAGCTGGGGCTGGGGCTGGGGAAGGGGCGGCGGCCAAGGGTTAGTCTCAGTTCCAGGGACGACCCGGCCGCCGATGCACGCAGCGTGGAGGAAAGATGCCGCAGGAGCCGGGGCCCTTGTCCTCGAGGAGAGGAGGCGGGTGGTTGAAAGCAGAGTGGAGTACGCGGCTCCTCGAGCCCGGGCCAGGGACCACCCCCAGACTCCGACTCCGTGCGCCTTTGCTTGCGGTGGAAAGGGCAGGAACTTGGGTTCTTGCAGCTTTCCCCCGCAGGGCTTGCTGCTCAGTCAGCCCGAACATCGAGCCCTCCCGACCCGCCGCCTCCGGGAGCACAGGGAGACCGAGGAGGTGGCCGCCGTGCCCAACAGCGGACGTGCGGCCACGAGGGGCCGCCACAGGACCAGGGGCAAGGCTGCGCGCACCCCTTAACCCGCGCAGACTAAATTCTGGACTCGGCTTTCTTGTCCTGAGAGGAAGGCACAGAAAACGCTTTATTTTAGTAATGAAACCAACAGTCCCCACACAGTTAAGATTCGCTTGTGCAAACTTCACTGCCCTCGCCCCACACGGGATCGCTAGTCCAGGCTTCTGCGGTCCTGGGTCATCCGGGGGAGGGTCTCTCGGGGCCCTTTCTGCGATGCTTCTTGGAGCCGAATTTGCTGGACTGCCAAAGCCAGGGTGGCGGATCAGAAGCCTAGCCAGCCCGCCGGCCTGTCTTTGTATCTTTCATTCATTAGCTGCAGCCAGAGAAGCCACTGACATCCCGTCAGGTGGAGGAGGCAGGGGACCTACTTGGAGGTGGAGTCCCAGGATGGCCTCGAGGAGGTAGAGGCGGAGGAGGAGTAGAGGAAGGTGGAGCGAATGGTCCATCCCGGCGGGAGCTGGCTGGGCGAGTGGCCCCGCATGTGTGCCTGCATGGAGGCCAGGCTGGGGCAGCCGGCCCCGCACAGAGGGCAGCGGTAGGGGGCAGCCCCGTGTGTCCGCAGGTGCTTGGTCATGGCCGAGAAGTCCCGGGAGCGCTGGGGACAGAGGCCACAGGAAAAGGGCTTCTCTCCTAGGGCGGGTGGAGGGGAAGGGCGGTGAAGATAAGAAGGGGGCGAAGCACTAGCCGGTTTGACTCAGTGGATGGAGCGTGGGCCTGCGGACTGAAGGGTCCCAGGTTCCATTCCAGCCTAGGGCACATGCCTGGGTTGCAGGCTTGATCCCCAATAGGGGGCAACCGATCAATGATTCTCTTTCTCATTGATGTTTCTCTCTCTCTAGCCCTCTCCCTTCCTTTCTGAAATCAATAAAAAAAAAATAAAAATTTTTTAAGAAGGCGGCCTAGGGGTAGATCCTGGGCAACTGGACAAGGAAGTTGTGTGGGAGCTAGGCAGCAGAGAGGGACTTAGGGGCAGGCAAGTCAGTGCTTGGGCAGGGTGCCCATACCTGTGTGGACTCGGTAGTGCGTCTCCATCTGATGCTTGAGTGAAAACCTCTTTCCACAGACAGAACAAGAATAGGGCCTGGACCGAGCAGGAGGAGGCCTGGAAGGCTGTTGGCGAGATGGGCAGCCTGCTTTGCCCCCAGGACCCACACAGGTTGCAAGTGCACCTGTGGGAACAGAGGAGGGCAGAGCTGGGAGTCCCAGGGTGGGATCACTGGAACACCCAGGCAAGAGGTCAGGGGCTACAATGAGACAGAGGCAAAAGCATCCTCACCCTCCTCACCTGTGTGCCTCTGATCAGACTCTTCCGTCTCCCCAGGGCTGAGCTTGGCGGGGCCCGGGGGGAGGGAACCTGGAGAGAACGGAGGGAAGTAGGGGCCCGACTCAAGCTGGACTCCTGCAGCCACCACCCCAGCAGAGAGACCATATTACAGGGTTCACGCAGGGCAGTGAAGGGCTTACCTGAGGTAGAGCTAGAGAAGGCCAACGGATTCTGGCTCCAGAGCCCTTTGTGGAGGTTCAGGGACAGTGGGATCCTTGGGGGGTGGGGGGGGGGGGGGGGAAGAGTAACAGAGTTGGCAAAACCTGGGATCCTGACCAACCCCATCCTGCAGAGGACGGTCACGTACATTCTCAGGTGCTGGGCTTTGGTTTCCCCTGTGGTGGGAGCTTTTTGTCCTATCTCCAGCTCAGGAAATGTACAATAGAGATAAAAGATGTGGTGCCCGCCCTGACTGGTTTGGCTCTGGATAGAGCGTCGGCCTGCGGACTCAAGGGTCCCAGGTTCGATTCCAGTCAAGGGCATGTACCTTGGTTGCGGGCACACCCCCAGTAGGAGGTGTGCAGGAGGCAGCTGATCGATGTTTCTAACTCTCTATCCCTCTCCCTTCCTCTCTGTAAAAAATCAATAAAATACATTAAGAGAGAGAGAAAAAAAGGATGTGGTGCCCTTTCACCAATCACCACTGCCTCACCTGAGCCACTCCCTCCCAGGTAGGCTTCCATTGGGCCCCTTCACTCACCTCTGATCCTGAGGCCAGACCTCTTGCCAGGCGGCAGTGATGGAAGTACTATGGGAGAAAGGAGTGCCATATCTGGGCGGAAATAGCAGGAGGCTCCACAGGGCAGGCTGGCTCTCCCTCAACCAAGGGGCCTCAGCCCACCGGGGCCTAGAGGTGATGCTGGTTTGGAGGGAACCTGGTGGGGGTGGGGGGCCAGGCAACTCCCCTAAACTTTCCTCAGAGCCCCCTGGACTCTCCTTCACCCACATGATCACTTCTTGTCTCCCACCTACTCCCCCGTGGTCAAAAAGGGATTGGTCGAGCTTCTCCTCTGACCGCATGTGCTCCCTCTGATCCTCCTGCGTTGCCTCTGCTATCTCAGGGCTCTCTCCCAGTGGCCTGTGCTCCTGCACCGTCTCCTGTTCTCTCCCACCAGCTCTAATAAACTTCTCTGGTCTCTGCTCTCCAAGGTCCCCCACTCCACTCTCAGAATCCCTTGTGGGTTTCTCTGGCTTCTGATGTTCCTTCAGCCCTTGACTAAACTCTGATGTTCCTTCAGCCCTGTCTCTTCGAGCCTTCCTGCATGCCTCTTCCAGGGACTGCACCCCCAAGGCCCTGGCAGCCTCCTCAAGGGGCCCCAGTTCCCCAGGTTGCAACTCAACACTCTCTCCGTAAACAAAGTACAGAAGCTGTGCAAAAGTGGAAGGGCTGATTCCTTTCACCAGAGTCCAGTGGCCCCTGCGGCCTAGCTGCTGGCTCACACCGGCCAGCACCAGGCTGTGTGCAGGGAACTCCTGGCTCCCCACGGTGATAATGGTATCACATAGCGCTGGCCTGAGCCTGGCTGCTAGCCGTACCAGCCGATCAGAGCCATAGGGGCTAGGCAGTCTTGTTGAGGACAGGGGCATTTTGCCTTGCCTGGGTCCCAATCTCAGAGGTTCTGAGACAAAGGCCACAGTTCGAGGTCCATGGTGGAAAGGGGAGGAAGGAACAGCATATTTTCAAGCCTGTGGAGATGAGGGGAGGAAGAATGAGTTGTTGGTTCTGGATCAGAGCTCTCTGTCCTGAATGGAGCAAATAAACTAACCCAAGAGAGGACTTGAGCTTATCCAGAACCATAACAGAGGCCAGGGGCCTAGAGTTCGGTGGCAAGAGAACGGAAATTACATCAAAGTCAGGACTTAAAAAGCAAGGATCGGGTAGTTAACCACTATATTACGTAGTGGGTTTAAGACTAGTGTAGATGGATTCTGCCAATTAGCAATCTCTGATTTAAATACTTGTTCTCTGAGCCCCTCTGAGCAGGCCGGGCTCCCTTCATTCGAGACAAAGAGATCTCCTCCAGACCCAGTCATCCCTGCAGTTAGGGATGGAGCAAGACACAGCTTCGTGGGAGAGTTTAGAGAGCTAGTGTGTCCCTTCACAAGTCCATCACGTGGAGCTGAGGGTTGTGAGAAGCAGCAAATCGGCAATACATGGGGTCATAGTTGCAGGAGGGCCGGCTCCAAGGCATCAATCATCTTGAGGCTGAAGCATCTAGAACACATCCTTAGAGAAGGAACTGGAAGAGACCGAAGATGCCTGTCTAGTGAGTTAAGAGCAGGTGTAGAAGTCCCTGGGAAGAAGGCTCTTGATCCAAGGATAGAGGTTTGGGAGAAGACTTTGACCCCTGAGGACGTGAGAGAAAGGGAAATGAGAAGTAGAGAGGAGAGGCTATTTCCTTTCAAGTTAAGATAAGAAGATGGTTTAATTTTGTTTTTCATAAGCCAAAGGTGAAGAATAAAAAGAACCCAACAAGACAGGAATTTCTCACACATCAAAATCACCACCTTTGCTTTTAAGCAGAGAACTGGAAACACAGATACGAAGAGACAGACCCAAGTGTCTCAATACCCAGCAGGCATATTCCTAGATGTGGTGAGGACTCTTGTGGGAGGCAGGATTATTACTTGGTCACCTCAGGGAGAGGGCTGTAGGTTGGCAGGAAGTGGACAGAAAGGGATATAACGGGAAGAAAGTCTCAGCTGGGGAGAAGAAACCACTCACCGGTTGTAGCTTCCTCCTGAACACCGCACGTTCTGAACTTCTGTTGGGCTCCTGCCCACCCCCTACCCCAATAACTCCGCCCCTGACCTCACAATCTTCCATTGGATGTCCCAAGTATCAGCCTGCCACAGTGCCCCCACAGGGTGTGGTTTTATCCTCCTGGCTCTGCTTCACCGCTCCAGGAGAGACCACCCCTTCCATTCTAGAATCCAGGCACTCTGCCTCCTAACCTGTCTCCTTATTTCACTTGTGAACTTCTAGAGTCAAAGAAGTGTATCTGAGGCAACAACAACAAAAAAACAACTCTGAACTAATCAGATCTGCATTTGAGTCTCATCTCTGCCATTTACTAGTTGAGTCACCTTGGGCAAATCATCTCTCTGAGCCTCCCTTACCTCATCCATGTAATAGGGTAAACCTCTGCTTATCTCATTTGGAGATGGGGGTGAAGTGATGAATGTGAAAGAGGTTTGTCAGTACATGGTATCACTCAGATGGTATTAATTCTGTTTCTTTCCAGCAGGTGAGAGCGGTTTCTACTATCTCAGAGGCAGAAAGGACTGAAATATCTGGATTCCGGGGAGAGAGTGAAGGAGAGCCGAAAGCACGCCTGACTTGACACGAGGAAGCCTTGGCTGCTTTGTGGAAGTGACCTCTGTCATTTGGGCCATCACTGAGGACTGGGTGTGTGAGTGACTCAGATCCTCCCATCCAACTCCGAAGCGGGTAACCCCAGAAAGGGTCTGTGGTGGTCTTCGAAGAGGAAAACTCCTTTTCTTGGGTTGATGACAAATTACGTTTCTCTGAAATCAGAACTCGGGCGTTTCTCTCACTTCCTGCCCAAAGAGTCAAGGTCCTTGGAGAGTTCCCCTCTTTTCACGTCAGCACTTGTTAACTTGGGAAAAGGATGAGGCCTGAGAAACTCAAATTTCTTTTTCATATTATTCCATGATCCCTCATCCTATGACAAATTTTCAATGATTTGACAAACAATAAATCCCTTATGTGAGCCTGGCATATCGTATATGCCCAATAAATAACAAAGATAAACAAGTCAGGCATTGGAAGGCTTCTCTGGTTTCCCCCCACTCTCCAGCCTTCTCCCTTAGATTCTGGGTCCTCTCCTAGACTCAAATATTATGTCTCTAAACTCCTGTTTCTCCCTTTGGCCCCAGGACCCCAAAATATTCAGACCAGCCTTCTACTTTCTCCCTCCAGACCTAATATGTCTTCCCTCTACTCCTCGTTCTAGCTTGGGTGCAGGCAGATGTTAACCCTTCCTAGATCAGACAGGGTGTGCCATTGGGTGGGGCTGGTAGAGGGGCAATAATAGGGTGGGGAGAGGGGAAGATGAGTCAGAGTGAAAGGGAAAATGCAAATGGGCAAGCTGTATTCATTTGCTACTCTGAACATTAAATGTTTTTCATTTCTGAGCTTTCTAACTCCTCACACCACCACACCCAGGGACTCATGATACATCCATACAAAAGACACTTGGCCTAGACACATAAAAGCTCTAATGGCTGATATTTCTACAGATTGTGTATACAGAGGAACACACAATCCCTGAAGATATGGAATACGTGGGGAAAGCCATGAGGGAGAAACCCTAAGTGTAGAAGGAAAGGTAGAGTGGTCTGGAAGACCCAGTGGTGTGCGGTCCCCCTCACCTCCCAGCCCCATGTCATGTGTCTGTGACTCAACATCCCCACTGGTATGGTTTGCCCGTTGATGATCAAGAGAGTTGGAGACAGCTCAAAAGGCAGTGTCCTCTGTAAGCCACCAAATGTAGTTGGCAGGCAGTAGTCAACAGGCTTTTTAGGAAGTCTAAAAGGGAGCAGAAGAGGCAAGGGATCTCCCCGTTCAGTGAATAAAAGCCCCCCAAGAATGGGAAACTTTTTAAAAAGGACATTTTATTGATTTTTTACACAGAGAGAGGGATAGAGAGTTAGAAACATGAGAGAGAAACATCGATCAGCTGCCTCCTGCACTTCCCCCACTAGGGATATGCCTGCAACCAAGGTACATGCCCTTGACCGGAATTGAACCTGGGACTCTTCAGTCTGCAGGCGGACGCTCTATCCATTGAGCCAAACCGGTTAGGGTAAGAGTGGGAAACCTTATCTTGCCTCCCACTTGGTGTCTACTTCATCTAAGGATTTCCCTTTTAAGACTTCCTCCCTCCTTAGGGGTATCTCTAGAGCTCTCTACACCTCAGCTCTTAGGCTGGTAACACTCTAGACCAGGGGTGGGGAACCTTTTTTCGTCCGAGGGCCATTTGGATATTTATAACATCACTAGAGGCCCAGTGCACGAAACTCGTGCACGGAGGGGGGTTGTCCCTCAGCCCAGCCTGTACCCTCTCCAATATGGAACCCCTTATTGCCTGTCGGATATCCCTCTCACAATCCAGGACTGCTGGCTCCCAACTGCTTGCCTGCCTGCTTTCCTGATTTCCCCTAACTGCTTCTGCCTGCCAGCCTGATCACCCCCTAACCACTCTGCTGCCAGCCTGTTTGCCCCCACCTTCCCTCCTCTGCCGGCCTGGTCACCCCTAACTGCCCTCTCCTGCAGGGTTGATCACCTCCAACTGCCCTCCCTTGCAGGCTTGGTCCCTCTCAACTGCCCTCCCTTGCAGGCTGGGTGCCTCCCAACTGCCCTCTCCTGCTGGCCATCTTGTGGTGGCCATCTTATGTCCACATGGGGGCAGGATCTTTGACCACATGGGGGCAGCTATATTGTGTGCTGCAGTGATGATCCATCTGCATATTACTCTTTTATTAGATAGGATAGAGGCCTGGTACAGGGGTGGGGGCCAGCTGGTTTGCTCTGAAGGGTGTCCTAGATCAGGTGGGGTTCCCTTGGGGTGTGGGGCGGCCTGAGCGAGGGGCCTGTGGTGGTTTGCAGGCCAGCCACGCCCCCTGACAACCCAAGCAGAGGCCCTGGTATCTGGAATTTATTTTCCTTCTACAATTGAAACTTTGTAGCTTGGAGCGGAGCCAAGCCTGGGGCTCCCTCCAAGGCCAGCAGCCATTTGTGTTGGGGTTATAATTGAAACTTTGTTGCCTTAAGCAGGTGGGCCCTGCCAGGGTGTGCGGAAAGCTTTGCTTCCCCTGTTGCCAGCAGCAACCCTGGCCTGCTCTCTCAAGCTCCATTCTGCCGCTATTTGTTTGAATTTGTTTACCTTCTATAATTGAAACTTCGTAGCTTGAATGGAGGCTTAGGCCTGGCAAGGGCAGGTGGAAAGCTTGGCTTCCTCTGTTACCTAGGAAACCTTGCTCTCTGTGGCTGTAGCCATCTTGGTTTGGATTAATTTGCATACTCGCTCTGATTGGATGGTGGGCGTGGCTTGCGGGTGTGTCGGAGGTATGGTCAATTTGCATATTTGTCTATTATTAGATGGGATTTGTTGGCCATACAAAATTGTCAACTTAAAAATTAGCCTACTATATTTGGTCAGACATTTAATTAACCCAGCCCCAATGCTTCAGATCAAATTATTTCGTGGGTTTTAAATGGCCTAAGGGGGTCAGACGTTCCCCACCTCTGCTCTAGGCCTCTCTCTCCCTCTCTCTCCCCACCCCCCTCTCTCCACATACAGTATATATGATTTTTAAATTGGTTTTGAGAGAAGAGGAAGGGAGAGAAACACTGATTGATTGCCTCCTGCATACCCCTGCCAGGG
The DNA here is from genome assembly GCF_027574615.1 of Eptesicus fuscus. NCBI lineage: Eukaryota > Metazoa > Chordata > Mammalia > Chiroptera > Vespertilionidae > Eptesicus > Eptesicus fuscus. The sequence continues at coordinate 20,286,917 of NC_072493.1, forward strand.
ATTGAGCCCACAACCTGGGCATATGCCCTGCCTGGGAATCAGACCAGCAATCTTTTCTGTGCACATGCCCAACCAACTGAGCCACATCGGCCAAGGCTCCCGCTTTACATTTTTTACTGCACCGCCCAAGCCACCCTGCATGGAGTGAGCAGTGACACGAGAGCAATGGAAGGACAGGGACACTGCCCTTTTTATTTTTGAGAGGTCTCTTCTCCCCAGTCTCAGAAACCTTGTTCACCTTCCACTTTCCGACCTGACTCAGTAGGAATCACCTGCAGTTTTCTCCCAGAGAACCACAGGTTATGAGGACACAAGCCTGGACCCTGGGAGAGGGTACAGTAGGTAGGAGAGATTAGTCAGGGCATAATTGGAAGAGAAGTATGTGGGGAAAAGGAGGTATGACGTTGGCTTTCAGCCTTTTATAATACTCGTATTTCTAAGGAAAGTTTGAAATCTGGTATTTTTTATTCTCACTGATAAGCTTAACCAAGAGCCCCTTCAGGCACAACCCATCTTGATATAAATACAGGGTGTTCACCCGCACCCTCCAAAAATGTATACACTGCTAGAAGTTGATAGCTCAGTTTGTTTCATTCTTTTCAGGTTTAACTCATTGGAATTAATAATTACTCAAAGTGTGTATACATTTTTGGGACACCTGATATTATAATTAATATTAATCAGAATAGAGGGATGGTTATTTTATGAAAAACATTCTTCCTTTATCTCACGTATTTTAAATGTTGAGTAACTCCAAAGCTAAGTTTTAACAAAATTCTATTCAGGAACATTCTATGAACTTTCAACTCTTCCCAGGAACACATTTCTTTACCCAAATTAAGGTGGTTAACACTCCTCCCCATATACACACAACTTTTTTTGTTGTTAATTCTCACCCAAGGATATGTTTCCCTTGATTTTTTTTTTTTTTCAGAGAGAGTGGAAGAGAGAAGGAGAGATAGAGAAACATTGATGTGAGAGAGACACATCGATTGGTTATCTCCTGCATGCACCCTGCCAGGGCCAGGGATCAAGCCTGCAACTCAGGTATGTGACCTTGACCGGAATCAAACTGGAGCCCTTCAGTCCTCTGGCCAATGCTCTATCTACTGAGTCAAACTGGCTTGGGCACACGCAGTATTTTTTATAGATTAAGACCAATTATCCAAATCTTACATAAACTTTTAAATGTTCAAACATTCTGGTTAAATACATCCAACACATACCAAACACCACAAAGCAAATTCCTTTTTCTTCCCTTAAATCTATAGTCTACACAACCCAAGAGCCAGATATAGGCATAGCCAGGTGAGCTAAATCTAGGTCATAGAGAGCCTATCTTAGCACATCTTAATTATTTTTTATTTTTATTTTTGTTAATTCTCACTTGAGGATATCTTTCCATTGATTTTTAAAGAGAGTGGAAGGAAGGGGAAGAGACAGAGAGAAACATCAATGTGAGAGACACACATCAACTGGTTGACTCCTGCACCAAGACCAGGGATCCTGCCTACAACCAAGGTACATCCCCTTGACCAGAATTGAACCTAGGACCCTTCAGTCCGAAGGCCAACACTCTATCTACTGAGCCAAACTGGCTAGGACTCAAAGCACATCTTTTGAGAATTAAGTGGAAAAAGAACTAGACTAGATGTAAAACAAAACACAAAACTCAGGTTTCACAGCATCCTCACATCCTTTTTCTTCAGCCCTAATATGGGCCTAAGTCTTCCAAAACCCTCAACTTCCTCACAGGGACTGTTTTCAAGAACAGTATTGAATACCAGTATTGCCTAAACCCAGGGAGGGCCCCATTCTGACATCTTCTGGCTGCGTCCCTCCCATGGGCTGAGAAGTCCAAGGGAATCTAGAAGTGCCCACCTGGAACCTGTGCCCACCCCTCAATTCTAGACATGTTCTGGGAACTCAGAACCCTGGACCTCCTAGCCCAAATGGCCCAATTCCAGGGCCTACATGTGCCTCAACCCCAGATCTATACTCATGAGAGTTGACTTCAGAACTGATGTAACTTAGACCCTGACTGTGTGAGAGGCAGGTAGACTGAACTTGGACATGCAGGCTAGTATGTGAGATACCTTAACATGTACGCCAACAGCAGGTCTGGAAGAAAAAGGGGAATCTTCATTTCTAGTCATATCCAGGCCCCATAAATAATATGGAAGCCTGTTTGGCTCCGTGGATAGAGCGTCAGTCTGCGGACTGAAGGGTCCCAGGTTCGATTATGGTCAGGGACATGTACATTGGTTGCGGGCACATCCCCGATGGGGGGCGTGCAGGAGGCAGCTCAATGTTTCTCTCTCATTGATGTTTCTGGCTCTCTGTCCCTCTCCTTTCCTCTCTGTAAAAAATCAATAAAATATATTTAAAAAATAAAATAAAATAATAAATAATATGGAAGCCTGTTTTAATCCAATAGTCCTTAACCTCTTAGGTCAGTTACCATTCCTTTGAAAATATAAACTATGGAGTCAACTCTTTACATCAGAAAATTGTAGTCTCATATTATTTTGCATATGAATGATAAGGAATTCACAATCTGCTCTAAAGCCCATTCTGGAACAGGTCACCTACTCCCCACTTATCCCTGTGACCACTTTTGCCCCCTCTCTCCCAAAAATCCAACATGCATAGTTTTCTTATGATTTCCAAGAGTTCACAGACTCTTGAAATCCACTCATAGACTACTACTTGTATCCCCCACCCTTGGTTTAAGAACTCTGGGTGTGCCCAGCCGGTGTGGCTCAGTGGTTGAGCATCAACCTAGGAAGTCACCGGTTCAATTCCTGGTCAGGGCACATGCCTGGGTTGTGGGCTCAATCCCCAGAAGGGGGCGTGCAGGAGGCAGCCGATCGATGATGTTTCTTCCTCGTTGATGTTTCTATCTCCCTTCTTTTAAAAACATATTTAAAAAGAAAAAAAGAGCGGAAACCAGTTTGGCTCAATAAAATATATTTTAAAAAATAAATAAATAAAAGAAAAAGAAAAAAAGAGAACTATGGGTGTACATGAAAGCACTCTGAAAGCTTTAATACCAAGTAATGCTGGAAAAAGCTGAGTGAAAGTAGATATTAACACCCACCCTGTCCCATAAGTATAAAAAAATCTTCATAAAGACAACCTGGGTGGTTTCCTAAAGAGCAGGCTATTTCATAGACCACTTCCTGTGCCCAGTACAACATCCATCTTTCCCATGCACCTGCCCCATGCTTACAGCCTGATACCTTCTGACAGTGACCAGGAAGGGTTTGGGGAAGAGATAGGGACAGGTACTAAAATGCCCCAGACATGACCCAATCTGGGTTTTATCTCAAGTCACCACAAGTCAATGATACTTCATGGAGGGCAAACAACTTGGCTGGGGTTTGGAGACACCTCCCCCATTCCCCAGAACGTCCATAAGACTATGGGCCTAACCTCCTAGCCACACTGTCCAACCTGGACCCAATACTGTAAGATCTGCCGAGAGCACCTCAACCCCGAATCCAGAGACCTCTGAAAGCCTGCATAGCCTGGATGCAGTGACTCTTGGCAACTTCCCATTGGGCTTTTTTTTTTTTTTTTTTTTTTTTTTAAATTTCTTTATTGATTGTGTCACATATTTGTCCTCATCCCCCCATTCCCATCCCACCCCTCTCCCCACGATGCCCCAATCCCCTGTTGAACTTAACCGTTGGATCATATGCATGCATACAGGTCCTTTGGTTGAACTCTCCCCCTCCCCCCCACCCTCCCCCTACCCTCCCGTATCCTCCCTCTGAGGCCCGATAGTCCGATCGATGCCTCCTTGCTTCTGGTTCTGTTCTTGTTCCTCAGTCTATGTTGTTCATCATTTCCTCTAGATGAACGAGATCAAATGTCACTAGATATATACTAATAAGAACTGAATGTGAGACGAGCAATAATATTTATGCTGACAGGCAAATGAATCAATCTGTAGCGAGCTTCCCCCTGGACCAACAGTTCTTTTGAGACCCAATTTCGATGTCCAGTAGTTCCTTATGTGTACATGTCAGCACTGACCCCTCAGCTCTGGATGGTGGACAAATGGTGGTAATGGAGGTCTGACTCCCTCTGGTTTGGTCTCGGCCGATCCCAGGGGCACGGCGTCACCCGGACTAAGGGGCACGTGGCCTCACCCATACCCAAGGGGCGCGTGGTCTCACCCGGGCCTGGGACCCAGGCTCACCCGGATGGATCCAGGGGCGCACGGCCTCACCCGGACCCAGGATCTGGCTTCACCCGTACCCAAGGACGCTTGGCCTCTCCCAGACCCAGGGGCACGTGGCCTCACCCGGGCTTAGTTGCACAAGGCCTCACCTGGATCCAGGGACACATGGTCTCTCCCGGACCCAGGGACGCTTGGCCTCTCCCAGACCCAGGGCCACTTGGGCTCACCCGGGCCTAGGTGCACGAGGCCTCATCCGGATCCAGGGACGCATGGTCTCACCCGGACCCAGGGACGCTTGGCCTCTCCCAGACCCAGGGGCACGTGGCCTCACCCGGGCCTAGGTTCACGAGGCCTCACTCGGATCCAGGGACACATGGTCACACCCAGACCCAGGAACGTTTGGCCACTCCCAGACCCAGGGCCACTTGGGCTCACCCGGGCCTAGGTGCACGAGGCCTCATCCGGATCCAGGGACACATGGTCTCACCCGGACCCAGGGACGCTTGGCCTCTCCCAGACCCAGGGCCTCTTGGGCTCACCCGGGCCTAGGTGCACGAGGCCTCATCCGGATCCAGGGACGCATGGTCTCACCCGGACCCAGGGACGCTTGGCCTCTCCCAGACCCAGGGCCACTTGGGCTCACCCGGGCCTAGGTGCACGAGGCCTCACCCGGATCCTGGGACACATGGTCTCACCCGGACCCAGGGAGGCTTGGCCTCTCCCAGACCCAGGGCCACTTGGGCTCACCCGGGCCTAGGTGCACGAGGCCTCACCCGGATCCAGGGACACATGGTCTCACCCGGACCCAGGATCTGGCTTCACCCGTACCCAAGGACGCTTGGCCTCTCCCAGACCCAGGGGCACGTGGCCTCACCCGGGCTTAGTTGCACAAGGCCTCACCTGGATCCAGGGACACATGGTCTCTCCCGGACCCAGGGACGCTTGGCCTCTCCCAGACCCAGGGCCACTTGGGCTCACCCGGGCCTAGGTGCACAAGGCCTCATCCGGATCCAGGGACGCATGGTCTCACCCGGACCCAGGGACGCTTGGCCTCTCCCAGACCCAGGGGCACGTGGCCTCACCCGGGCCTAGGTTCACGAGGCCTCACTCGGATCCAGGGACACATGGTCACACCCAGACCCAGGAACGTTTGGCCACTCCCAGACCCAGGGCCACTTGGGCTCACCCGGGCCTAGGTGCACGAGGCCTCACCCGGATCCAGGGACACATGGTCTCACCCGGACCCAGGGACGCTTGGCCTCTCCCAGACCCAGGGCCACTTGGGCTCACCCGGGCCTAGGTTTACGAGGCCTCATCCGGATCCAGGGACACATGGTCTCACCCGGACCCAGGGACGCTTGGCCTCTCCCCGACCCAGGGCCACTTGGGCTCACCCGGGCCTAGGTGCACGAGGCCTCACCCGGATCCAGGGACACATGGTCTCTCCCGGACCCAGGGACGCTTGGCCTCTCCCAGACCCAGGGCCACTTGGGCTCACCCGGGCCTAGGTGCACGAGGCCTCACCCGGATCCAGGGACACATGGTCTCACCCGGACCCAGGGACGCTTGGCCTCTCCCAGACCCAGGGCCACTTGGACTCACCCGGGCCTAGGTGCACGAGGCCTCATCCGGATCCAGGGACACATGGTCTCACCCGGACCCAGGGACGCTTGGCCTCTCCCAGACCCAGGGCCTCTTGGGCTCACCCGGGCCTAGGTGCACGAGGCCTCATCCGGATCCAGGGACGCATGGTCTCACCCGGACCCAGGGACGCTTGTCCTCTCCCAGACCCCGGGCCACTTGGGCTCACCCGGGCCTAGGTGCACGAGGCCTCACCCGGATCCTGGGACGCATGGTCTCACCCGGACCCAGGGATGCTTGGCCTCTCCCAGACCCAGGGCCACTTGGACTCACCCGGGCCTAGGTGCACGAGGCCTCATCCGGATCCAGGGACACATGGTCTCACCCGGACCCAGGGACGCTTGGCCTCTCCCAGACCCAGGGCCTCTTGGGCTCACCCGGGCCTAGGTGCACGAGGCCTCATCCGGATCCAGGGACGCATGGTCTCACCCGGACCCAGGGACGCTTGTCCTCTCCCAGACCCCGGGCCACTTGGGCTCACCCGGGCCTAGGTGCACGAGGCCTCACCCGGATCCTGGGACGCATGGTCTCACCCGGACCCAGGGATGCTTGGCCTCTCCCACCCAGGGCCACTTGGGCTCACCCGGGCCTAGGTGCACGAGGCCTCACCCGGATCCAGGGACACATGGTCTCACCAGGACCCAGGGACGCTTGGCCTCTCAGACCCAGGGCCACTTGGGCTCACCCGGGCCTAGGTGCCGAGGCCTCACCCGGATCCAGGGACACATGGTCTCACCCGGACCCAGGGACCCATTGGGCTTTTGACTGCATCAATGCTCACTCTTCAACCCAGGCTGGATCCAAAGACCCAGGAAACCCCTCAAGTGCACACTAGTTTCATCTCTCGGCCAGTGAATCCCAATAACCTATGGAGATTCACAAGCGTCTTCCTCTAGTCACCAGATCCAGACTCAGTCCAGAGACCCCAGAAAACCTCTCACAGTTCAAAGGCCATGCCTCATGGCCAACGATGCCACACACGGCTCCAAGGGCCTCCAACTGCCCCACAGCCTACTTCCAAATCAGGCTGGCATCAGGAACCATGGACCAACTCATAGGGCAAGCTGGCCTGGCCTCTACCCAGCCAGGGCCCTACGGTGCCCAGGAGGCCCCATTTCCAGCCCCTCCAAGGCAGAGGGAGTTCCCATGGCCTCAAGGCCTCAGCCCTCACTTCCTGACCCTCACGGTAACCATTCCATCACCCATATCCCAGTTGTGCCTGGGCCAGGCCCAAGCTCAAAGAAGAGTCAGAAAAAAACATGGCTCTTACCAGCTTCAGACCCTGTTCCTCTTCCCACTCGGCCTCACATGCACTTTGGGCGGCGCCAGCCTGGGTGACCGTTAGAAAGTGGGGATCGTTGCTAGGCCAGGAATGGGAGACTGGGGCGCGAGCTCTTCGCACCTGGAGCCCGAGGCGGATGCTGATTGGTTGCAGCGCTGGCTGCGCCCTCTTTCCCGGCCTCCACCGAAGGAGCGAAGGAGCGTGCCTCGCAGCTGGGAGGCCCCCAGGACAGCTCCAGATCTGCCTCGCACCCGCACCCGCCGCTGATGGGCTGTGGGGCTCGCGCTCGCTAAGGCTCTGAGGAAGGCAAGGTATCGAGTCTGGTCTGCGGACTGATGCTTCCGGCCTCTGGGGCTTGAGATCTAAACCTCCAGCCTGGGCCCAATTTTGATTGACTGCGGAATTTGCTCTCCCCCACACTTTCTATAAAGAGACTGGGACCTGAACCTCCTTCACCTTGGAGGCTGCCTTCGCAAGAGTTCAGGGAAACCACCGCTTTCTCGCTTCTGTCTTGCCAAGGTGAGTAGCTCTAGTTGCAAACCCGAATTTCACCTTTTTCTCAACTCCTTGCAATCTATGGAGAAGTGTGTGTGTGATTGGCTGGGAGGCCCTCAAGAGCCGGCCAGACTTCAGGTGCCTGTGGGCAGCTCCCCTTTCCCGCCTCCTGCCCTGTCCCACCTGGGACTGGCTGCAGAGCGCACCCTGCCTCAACGGGAAGTATGCGGGGACAAGGAAGGCACAAGAGGAGGCAGCCTCGACCCGTGAATGGCCTGGGCCTAGATACTCTTCAAATGCTCAGGGACACCTCGACTGCCAGCTGAGCCGGGATTACCTGCGTACTGCGAGTACCAGACCCCACCGCCCTGTAGAGGCAATGTCCCATTGCACCGCCCTGCCGTTAGTTGGCCCGGTCTTAGGGCCCGGCCAGCGGACTTTCTGCCTAGGCAGGGTTTTCGGTGCTGACGGACCGCAAGCTCGCGACGCGACAGCCTGCAAGGGCCAACGGCCGCCTTTCTCCCACCAGCTTTTCTGCGGTTGCATCGCTGATTGGCTGGCCACCTGCTCTCTTCTAAGCGACTTAGCCTCGGATTCTGACTCATCCAATGAGATACAAGGGCGCTGTGAGGAGGCGAGCATTGCTCAACCGCTTCCACTTCTGATTGGTCCCGAGGCTTGCTCCTTCGCTTTTAATCAATGAGAGGCCCGGGAGGCAGAGCCCAGCCCAGCGGCTTCAGGCGGCTGAGGTTCTGTCCCAGTGCTTCGGCTCAGCTCCGGGGCTCCGCGGGAGCAAACCCCTAAAAAAGTAGGGGAGCCCTGACCGGTTTGGCTCAGTGGATGGAGCGTAGGCCTGCGGACTGAGGGGTGCCAGGTTCGATTCCGGTCAAGGGCATGTACCTTGGTTGCAGGCACATCCCCAGTGGGAGGTGTGCAGGAGGCAGCTGATCAATGTTTCTCTCTCATCAATGTTTCTAACTCTCTATCCCTCTCCCTTCCTCTCTGTAGAAAATCAATAAAATATATATAAAATCAATAAAAAAAAAAGTAGGGGAAAAGACAGTCTTTGTAAAAAACAAACAAACAAAAAACCCTCATTTATAGATGAGGTAAACCAGGGCCAACTGTGACCACATCAGACCCCATCCCACATCTACAAGATCAACTCTACTTAATCACAGTATACCTTGACTGCTGGCCTCTCACCAGAACAAGGTCGCAGTCTCAGCAATGGCCATACTCGCTGTGGGACAAGTGACTGCTTCGGACAGAGGCTAACCTGGCATAGCAATCGGGATATTTAGGAGTCAATGAGATGCCACAGAAAGCATGGTGCAAGTCAAGGGCTCAGTAAGCAGAGCTGCTATCACGACGTTTTGGACTTGAACCTGGTCCTGAAGGCCCCAGCACTCGGCACATACTTGCAACTCCTCAAACAGTTGGACAAATGCATTTGAATTCTGGAAAAGGAAACTTTAAAAATCAACCTCGTATCGTTGCCGCTTACACAGAACCGGGCCAGTTTTAAATGCTTTACATGCATCACTTGATTGAATCCTCATAACAAGTTCTATCAGATATTCACTGTTATATTTCTCACTTCGCAGATAAGCAAATTGAGGCTGAGAAGAAAAAAAAATTAATTTCCCTGAGTTCTCACCAGAAATAATTGCCAGAGCTGGAATTTGAACTAGGTCTGTTGCACTCTGACTCAGAGCCTAAGCTCCTAACCATTGTTATACACTGCCCACCATCCTAACAGCTACAGCGTCCACAGTGTGGGCACACATGGTTCCGGGCAATCCTCAGTCAGCCTAGGAAGAGGAATGATGACAAAACCCATTGAAACAGACAACCAAGGTGCAAGGAGGTGAAGACACTCAGCTTATATAGCTGGTCCTTGGCAGAGCAAGGAATAGAATGATACATAACCATCTGAATTCAATCCCACATTTTTAAAAATGTATTTTATTGATTTTTTACAGAGAGGAAGGGAGAGGGATAGAGAGTTAGAAACATCGATGAGAGAGAAACATTGATCAGCTGCCTCCTGCACACCGCCTACTGGGGATGTGCCTGCAACCAAGGTACATGCCCTTGACCGGAATTGAACCTGAGACCTTCAGTCCACAGGCCGACACTCTATCCACTGAGCCAAACCAGTTTCAGCCAAACCCACATTCTTTTTTTTTTTTCTTTTTCTTTTTTAAAAATATATTTTATTGATTTTTTTAAAGAGAGGAATTGAGAGGGATAGAGAGTTAGAAACATCGAAGAGAGAGAAACATCGATCAGCTGCCTCCTGCACACCTCCCACTGGGGATGTGCCCACAACCAAGGTACGTGCCCCTGACCGGAATCGAACCCGGGACCCTTCAGTCCACAGGCCGACGCTCTATCCACTGAGCCAAACCAGTTTCGGCCAAACCCACATTCTTAATCACTCCTTGCACTGCTCCTTTCCCACTTGACAGATGAAGATAATGAGGCTCTCAGGAAAAATCAAAACTGAAATTCAGACATAGGTCTATCAGACCCAAGAGATCGTGCCCTGAACCACACTGCCTCCAGGAAGTACTTGTCTGGTAGATAGATCCTGGGTTGGATCAGGTGAGAGGTCTTTTCACCCAGCCAGCCTTGTCTGCAAACAATGGGTTCATCTGGTCCCAACTTTGGCCCAGTGGTTGGGCGTGTATTTTACAGCCTCAGGACCATTGGGGGCTTCTCATTGTGAAGCCCTACTCATCATTGCTACCATTTACCAAACACTTCTTATGGGCCAGGCAAGGTAGAAAGCATTTGCATTTTACAAGTGAGGAAACTGTGACCCAGGGAGGGATATAACATTTCTTTGTTTACAGAGCTAGGGAATGGTAGAAACTGTGGATGAGAACCTCGAGAGCCTTACTCTAGAGCCCTGAAATCCAGCTACCCAGTATGTGCACGCATGAGAAGATGACGTGAGGGACCCTGGACTCTGGCAAGGCGGAGTAGGAAGGGCTGTTGAGGGTTGGATTGTAAGTAAGATAAGGAGAGTCAAATGTTTGAGAACAGCAGAGAAATAACTATTGCTTACTGTGTAACTACCTTGTGCCAGGCCCTATGTTAAATAAGTTTAAATTTAAAAATTTTTTTTTTATTGATTTCAGGGAAGAAGGGAGAGGAAGAGAGAGATGGAAACATCAATGATGAGAGAGAATCATTGACCGGCTGCCTCCTGCACGCCCCTATTGGGGATTGAGCCTGCAACCTGGGCATATGCCCTTGACTGGAATCGAACCCAGGACCCTTCAGTCTGCAGGCCAGTGCTCTATCCACGGAGCAAAACCAGCTAGGGCTAAATAAGTTTTAATATACATTGAGAAGCAAAGAGCCTTGTAGTTAAGCTGTACACTAGATTCCAAACTTCCTGGATTCATATCCTATTCCTGGTACTTAATAGTTGTGAGACCTGCCCGGCTAGTGTTGCTCAGTGGTTGAGCATCGACCTAGGAACCAGGAGGTCAGGGTTTGATTTCTGGTCAGGGCACATGCCTGGGTTGTGGCCTTAATCCCCAGTGGGGGACGTACAAGAGGCACCCAATCAATGATTCTCATTATTGATGTCTCTCTCTCTCTGTCTCTCTTCCTCTTTGAAATCACTAAATATATTTTTAAAAATATAGTTGTGAGACCTTTGGCAAGTTACTTAACTTCTCTTGGCCTCTATTTTCTTATCTGTAAAATGGGGATAATGATAGTAAATACCTACCAAGGCTATTGAGAAGATTAAATGAACCAATAGAACTGTTGCATCTCTGCCCTGAAGCTGAGTTGCTTCCTCACAGTCACCACCACCTGATTTGACTCTGGTGAAGACACTGAAAATTAGGGCCACATATTTGCCATAGAAAAGTCTGGAGGAAGTGTGCTCCTAGAAGAGGTAGCAAGTGCAAAGGCTCTGAGACAGGCGTAAACTTAGTATGTTTGAGGTACAGCAAGAAGTCTGACCTGAGCCAGGCAGATGACTAAGGCTCAGGAGTTCAGCTCAACTGCACAAGTATTCCTAACAGACACAAAAATGACTCTGTACTATTTCGGAACATGAGGACTTTCTCCAAGCTTTGATTTCCTGATAAACCCAAGGCCATGATTACTTTTGAGGCTCATAAAGCTTAGAACTCAAGTCTTCTTACTCCCTACCCAGCGCTCATGTGTAAGGGTCAGCAGACTTGCATTCACTCAAATATTAAACTCTGTCAGCATTTGCCATCTATGCTGAGCCCTGGAGAAGACCAGCCCAGTGGTCGGCAAATTGCGGCTCGAGAGCCACATGTGGCTCGCAAGCCGCAGTTTGCGCTCTGTTGACTAATGAGTTTGCCAACCGCTGATAGGGGCTTAATCACAAGGAACAACAACAGCCTGTAATTATTAGAATTGAGAGTCTAGGTCAGCGGTCGGCAAACTCATTAGTCAACAGAGCGGCAACCCTCGGCTCGCGAACCGCATGTGGCTCTCGAGCCGCAGTTTGCCGACCACTGGATTTGAAATCTTTAAATTCAAAGATATAACCTTTTTAAAATATATATGTTTTTATTGACGAGAGAGAGAGAGAGGAAGGGGGAAGGGAGAGATAGAAATATCACTGAGAGAGAAACATGGTTGGCTGCCTCCTGCATGCCCTCTATTGGGGATCCCTGGGCATGTGCCCTAGCTGGGAATTGAACTGGTGACCTCCTGGTTCATGGGTCAATGCTCAACCACTAAGCCACACCAGCTGGGCTACCTAAACTTTTTAAAAAATTCTTATTTATTTTAGAGAGAGAGGAAGGGAGAGAGGGAGAGTGAAAAAAATCAATTTGTTGTTCCACTTATTTATGCATTCATTGGCTGACTCCTGTAATACCCTGACTAGGGATTGAACCTGCAACCTTGGCATATAGGAATGATGCTCTAACCAAATGAGGTACCTGGCCAGGACCAAAGATTACCTTTTAGAAAGAAATTATCCTTCCAGAACCAAATGAAAAATATAGCAACTGAAACCCAGACGGGGCACTTAAGCCAGGGAAGGAGTGGGAGAAGGTTGAGGGAAGACTTTTCAGAAAAGGTGGTGACACCGGAATATATATTTTTGGAGTACTTACTGTATGTTAGACATGGTGCATAGTACAAAATATATAATGGCAAGCAAGAAGAGACAATGTATTAGTCTGCTATGGCTGACCTAACAAAAATACCACAGACTGTGTGGCTTAAACAACAGAAATTAATTTCTCACAGTTCTGGAGGCTGGAAGTCCAAGATCAAGGTGCTGGCAGGGTTGTTTTCTCCTGAGGCTTCTTTCCTTGGCTTGCACATGGCCTTTCCTCTGTGCACGCACACTCCTGATGTCTCTTCCTCTTCCTATAAGGTGCTAGAGAATGAATGTTTGTCCCCCTCCACCCCCAATTCATATGTTAAAATCCTAATGCCCAATGTGCTGGTATTAGGAAATGGAATCTTTGGGAGGTGATTAGGTCACAAGGGTGGAGTCTTCATGAATGGATTAGTCCCCTTATAAAAGAAGACAGCCTTATACCATGTGTTACAGTGAGAAGACAGCCTTCCATGAACCAGCAAGCAGATCCTCATCAGATCCCAAATCTGCTAGAGCTTTTATCACGGACTTCTCCGTTTCCAGAACTGTGTGCAATACAATTCTGTTTATAAGTACCCAGCCTGTGGTGTTCTATATAGCACCCCAAAAGGGCTAAGACATAAGGACACCAGTTCTATTGGATTAGGGTCCTACCCCTTATGACTTCACTTCAACCTTGATTTCCTTCTTAAAGGCCCTATCTCCAAATGCATTCACAGTGAAGGTTAGAACTTCAACATCTGAATTGTTGGTGGAGAGGGTCACAGTTCAGTTCATAACAGTGAACATCTGCCATTGAGGGGATCATAGCCTGGTAGGGGAAATTCATATTATTACTTCAGAGGGAGGGAGAAGAGCAGAATGGTTAAGGTGTCAGCTCTAATAGGGTTTGGGTCCGACCTGTACCACTTACCAGCTGTGTAACCTTGAGCAACTTGCACGTTCTGTGCCTTGAGAAAATCAAATGAGTAGACGCCCATGACGTTCTTAGAACAGCTCCAGCACAGAGTACGTGCTAATTAAATGTTGGCTATTTTTATTAGTTGCAAGTAAAACTGCACTAAGTGCTGCTTGGAAATAAACCACAGATAGATCTGGTCAGGGTTTTTAAGGATGCCTTCCGGGAGGAAGCAATGCCGGCACTGAGATCTGAAAGATGAATACTCACTAATTAGACGAGGGATTGGAGTCTTCCAGGCAGTAGAAAAGTAGGTTCTAGAGCTCTGGGGCAGAAGGAAGCATGGCCTGGAACAGGCGTCCTCAAACTACGGCCCGCGGGCCACATGTGGGTGTTTTTGCCGTTTTGTTTTTTTCACTTCAAAATAAGATATGTGCAGTGTGCATAGGAATTTGTTCATAGTTTTTTTTTAAACTATAGTCCGGCCCTCCAACGGTCTGAGGGACAGTGAACTGGCCCCCTGTTTAAAAAGTTTGAGGACCCCTGGCCTGGAAGTTCAATGTTGATGGAGCAGAGAGAGTAAAGCAAGGGGTAGCAGGGGAGAGTGAGGCTGGGGGTGGTTGGCAGGATGTGGCCTAGTAGGCCATGCTCAGGATTGCTGCTATTCTTCTAGGATCCATGCAAAGTCACAGAAGGAGGATGGTTAAATGAATTCAGAGGATGGTTAAATGAATCCCTATGTAACTATCACACAGTGATACAGGCGTGAACTTAGTATGTTCACACCTGTATCACTGTAGGTCCTTAGGTCCCTTAGAATCGATGTTTCTAACTCTCTATCCCTCTCCCTTCCTCTCTGTAAAAAATCAATAAAATATATTAAAAAACACACACAAAAAAAAAAAAACTTACAACTAAAATGCAGAACAACCATCACTCAGAACTGCCTGAAAGCTGGATGAATGGAAGTGCTACAATTAGAGAAGTAAAAAAGAAAGCACACTGAGACTGGTAGGAGGGGTGGAGGCGCAGAATGGGCTGGTCTGACACCCATGTGTGCCATTTTCTTTAATCAGGAGAGAGCTGTCTCTTTGGAGGCCACCCATGTGGAGCAAGGGGTCCCAGCTCCACATCAGACCTCCAGATCAGGGTTCCCGAGCTGAAAAGAGAAGTCTCCTCAACTAAGGGTTGTAAAAACCAGTGGAAATTGTGGCTGGGCGACATGAGGATGTGGGAGACCCAGGAGACCCAGCTGTTTTATTTAAAGGGCTCATGCATGAACTTACTCAGACTTCCAGCACTGGGTGGCTTTGGGGGACCCAGACACATATGGGGAGGAACTGTCTGGCATTGGGACAGGAACTTGGGAGCAGCTTTCTCTAAGAGAGGGGTGCTCACAGGGGTCATTGTTCCTGTGCTGGGACCTTCCCTATTGCAGGGCTGACTGGAAGCCATATCTGAGTCTCCATCGGCCTGGAGCACACTATTCTCTCTGCACTGGGACCCCACCCCATCCAATTTCCAGCCCCACCCAAGCAGTTTTTCATATGAATGGCCTGTCCTGGCTCAAGCTTCAGACTTTGCTAAATCTCTCAAACAAGCTGCAGTTGGTGTCAGTGTGTCCCAAACCTATCAATAAATGGCCTAAGACCTGGCACTAGCACCAGCCTGCCTTGCTTCACAGCTGGGCCTCACTTTGGGCACCTCCAAGCCCAATACAAATAGCAAATAGCTGTCTGCAGTTCCCTCTGTAGCTCCTGCCGGTTGGCCCCAGGCAGTGGCTGACTTTGCACCTCCCAGGAGGCCCTAGAGCCAGTGCACCCAATGAGTAGCTTCAGACCATAGCAGATTACAGCTCTACACATCCACTAGCGACGCACTCAAGAGGCACTCATGACCACCAAAGCCCCACTGAAGCAAGTCCTGCCCAATGGCGGTGTTTTCTGCACAGCAGCTCTTCCACTGTAGTTGTAGCTGGTCCTCACAGCCAATTGTCCTGGAGGTCAACTCCTCCTAGTGACACCAACAGCAATCAAGGCTCAACTACAAGACTGTGCACATAGCCACACAGGGGCACACCTAGAGTGCCTAGCTCAGGTGACTGGGGAGGCTGAGCCACTGGGCCCTATAGGACACCTACTACATAAGGCCATGCTACCAATTCCAGGAGACATAGCAGCTCTATCTAATACATAGAAACAAAGACAGGGAAGCAGCCAAAATGTGAAGATAAAGAAACATGTCACAAATTAAAGAAATGGAAGCAAGCAAACTACTGGATACAGAGTTCAAAACCATGGTTATAAGATTACTCAAAGATCTTGATGAGACTTTCAAGGATCTTAGTGAGAATGTCAAAGACATGAAAAAGGACCAGTCATAAATTAAGCATACACTAACAACTGAAATAAAGAATAATTTACAGGGATTCAACAGTAGAGTAGAGGATTCTGAGAATCAAATCAACAATTTGAAATATGAGGAAGCAAAAATCAGAAGAGCAAAAAGAAAAAAGAATCCAAAAATATGAAGACAGTGTAAGGAGCCTCTGGGACAACTTCAAGCATGCCAATATTTGCATTACAGGGGTGCCTGAAGGAGAAGAGAGAGAGAGCAAGATATTGAAAACCTATTTGAAGAAATAATGACAGAAAACTTTCCCTATGTGGTGAAAGAAAGATTTTCAAGTCCAGGAAGCACAGAGAATCCCAAATAAGAGAAACCCAAAGAGGCCCAAACCAAGACACATCATAATTAAAATGCCAAGGGTTAAAGACACAGAGAATCTTAAAAGCAGCAAGAGAAAAGCAGTTAGTTACCTACAAGGGAGTGCCCATATGACTGTCAGCTGATTTCTCAACAGAAACTTTGCAGGCCAGAAGGAAGTGGCAAGAAATATTCAAAATGATGAATAGCAAGAACTTACAACCAAGATTACTCTACCCAGCAAAGCTATCATTTAGAATTGAAGGTAAAAAAAAAAAAAAAAAGCTTGACAGATGAAAGAAAGCAAAAGGAGTATTCTTTAAGAAGAGGAAGAGGAAGAAGAAGAAGAAGAAAAGAAGAAAAAGAGAAGAAATATGAACATTAAAATGGCAATAAATACATATCTATCAACAATTGAATCTATAAATCAAAATAAATGAATAAGAAATCTAATGAATAAACTAAACTGGTGAGTAAAATAGAATTAGAGATACTGAAGCATAGAACAGACTGACTAATCTCAGAGGGAAGCGGGGGAGGGGGAGGTGGGAAGAGATTAACCAAAGATCTTACCTATGGACACAGACAGTAGGGTGGTGAAGGTCTGGGGCAGGGTGAGAACCATGTGGAGACAGGCAATGAGGGGAAAATGGGGAAATACGTAATACTCTCAATAATAAAGATTTAAAAATAAAAAATAATAAATAATAAAAGGATTTGTTCTCAGGGAAAAAATCACACCAGAAACAAAGGGGACATCTGTAATACTTTCAACAATAAAGATTTAAAAAAAAAAATGCTGGTTTGATTCCGGTCAGGGCACATTCTGGGTTGTGGGCTCCATTCCAGGTCGGGGGCATGCAGGAAGCAGCCTATCAATATCAGGCTCTCATATAGATGTTTCTCTTTCTCCCTCTTCCATTCTCACTCTCTAAAAATCAATAAAAAATATATTTTTAAAAATCAGTATTTTAAGCCATTGTGTTTTGGGGATGGTTAGCAAAAGCTAACTAAGATGCCCCAGACCAGAGTAGTTTCTAGGCAACAAATATCACTTGCCTTGACTCTGAGTATAGATCTTTTTTATATATTTTTTTTTATTGATTTTTTACAGAGAGGAAGGGAGAGGGATAGTTAGAAACATCAGTGAGAGAGAAACATTGATCAGCTGCCTCTTGCACACCCCCTACTGGGGATGTGCCTGCAACCAAGGTACATGCCCTTGATTGAATCGAACCTGAGACCCTTCAGTCCGCAGGCTGACGCTCTACCACTGAGCCAAACCAGTTAGGACTGAGTATAGATCTTGAAAGTTAAAAAATTCCTTCAATTTCCAGACTTGTTTCCTTAATTTTCTTGACGAATTTTTATGAGATGAGCTTTAATACCATGGATCTTTTTTTTTCTTTAAACATTTTCCCAGCAGGGCTGGAAATGGCTCTTTGAAAAGATCCTTGTCTCTGTTCTGCATCTTTCTATTTCCATTTGCAGAACATCCGAAAAGACAGTCAGTTCAGTGAGAAATCCTGATTCTATTCCCTGTTTTCAATAGATGTCTTAACTTGGGTTAAGTGCTGTGTCCCTAGCTGAGCTCAAAAAGGTGATGAGCTACAATGTGGAGGAGAATAGCAGCCACCTACTGGTCACAGCGGAGGAACAAGAACAAAGCATTGGAACCTGGAGAGAAGCCCCTAACTTCCGCAATGTCCTTCTAGCGCCCTCTACTGACAAGGCCTAACCTGTGTCATCTGATAAATTTTTGGAATTATGAGGCAATGAATTGGTAACTGACACAGGTGAGAGATGGGGCCCCCTGATATTAACAAAAATGACAGCAGTGCCCTGACCGGTTTGGCTCAGTTTTTGCTTTCTCCCTTGCCCCTCCTAACCCCCACCTTGCTCATCCAGCGGGACCATTGCATGAGGCTGATTCCATCCCAAGGCAGGCATACGCCCCAGGAGTGGCCCATCAGAGCTCCCCGCCACATGGCGACAGGACAGCACAGCATCCAACCAGAACCATGGGAAACAATCCAGAGGGAGGGGTGCATGCCACTGCTGGAGGCTCACACATCCGGTTGGGATGAGAATGTGGTGATGACCATCCCTGCCTCCCTTCCCCACTAGTTTTAAAAATTCTTTTATTTTTACATTTTATTTTTCTCTTTAGCACTTACTACTCTAACATGTCCACTTCCCTTATTGGTTTTCTCTATCTCCCCCTCCAGAAGGTAAGCTTTATAAAAGGAGAGCGGGAGCTCTTGATTTGTTCCCTGCTGGATCCCCAGAACCTAGAACAATGCCTAATGCACATGATAGGCGACTAATATTAGAATGAGTTGATGGTATTCACAATTTTACTAGAAAAATAGTCACAATTTTACCACCTGGGACAGGGGTAGAAGCAACCTATCTCAACAAGACTTCCTGGGCCTTCTGGGACATGGGTATCGTGCATAAGGATCTGGAAAGTTGGTTCTTGTAATACTACAGCCTTTGAATCCCCAGGACTTATATCACCATTCCGGAAAACCTTACATAACAATGGAAGCGTTTCCATATAAGGTAGGTTAACCCACCCTGCACTCCTGGTTCTCACCCATAACTCAGGGTCAGCCATGCCACAGTGGGAGCCAGCAAAGTCAGTGGCCAGATTTCCTGAAGACTATTGCTGCCTTCAGGTTCTCACCCTTCTGAGAAGCCCGTTCCCTGCTGTCTGCTCTGCCTTTGACCCAGGACACTTTTAGCTCCCTTGCTCTGAGGGGACCTAAGTGAAGAAAATTCCATTTCCCTACAATCTGTTAAGCCATTTTGGTTAACACTGTTAAAAGCATTTTTGTTCAATTCAATGAGTGGGCCATTTGGTGATATGAACATTTTGTGAGTTGGTTTCTAGTGAATTGCCCTGTTTCTTTACTTTCACTCCATTCCTCAGCCATGTGTAATTTCTAACTTGGATCCAAAACTAAGACATTGGATTAAAAATAATCCCATCAGATTAAAAATGTCAAAGAATGACATTGGCACTCTGAAAAAATCATGATGCAAGTGTGTGTGTGTAAATTATTTTTATTTTATTTATTTATTTTTATATATTTCATTGATTTTTTTACAGAGAGGAAGGGAGAGGAATAGAGAGTTAGAAACATCGATCAGCTGCCTCCTGCACACCTCCCACTGGGGATGTGCCCGCAACCAAGGCACATGCCACCGACCGGAATCGAACCTGGGACCCCTCCATCCACTGAGCCAAACTGGTCTCGGCTATTTTTAAAATATTCATCAATTATCAAACTGGATAATCATTCCAGAATTAAGAAAAAGTAATCATCATAAGAAAGGATGTATTCTGTGAATACACAAACTTGTTATTTTTCCTCCTCTTTAGAGATCTACAAATATAGAAACATACAGTCAATTTTTTTTCAAATGAACTTTTATGTTGCAAGAATTTTAGATTTACAAAATAGATGCAAAGATAGTACTTGTATACCCTTCTCCCAGTTTCCCCTATTCCATAGCCATTGTAATGTCTTGGTCAAAACCAAGAAATTAACATTGGTACAATACCATTAATTAAACTCCAGATTTTTTTTCAGATTGTACTAGTTTTTCCACTAATATCTATTTGTGTGTGTGTGTGTGTGTGTGTGTGTGTGTGTGTGTCAATCCTCACCTGAGGATATTTTTTCCATTGAATTTTTTAGAGAGAGAGGGAGGGAGGGAGAGAAGAAAGGAGGGAAGGAGAGAAAGAGAGAGACAGACAGAGAGAAATATTGATGTGAGAGAGACACATCGATTAATTGCCTCCCACTTGTGCCCGGATCGGGGCCAGGGATCGAACTTGCAACCCAGGTATGTGCCCTCGACTGGGAATCAAACCCGAGACCCTTTGGTGCACAAGCTGACACTCTAACCATAGAGCAACACTGGTCAGAGCACTCTAATGTCTTTTTTATTCTCTTCCAGGATCCAGTCTAAGATTGCATTTAGCATACATTTAGTTGTTTGCTTGTTTTTAATGATTTTATTGATTTCAGAGAGAGGAAGGGAAAGGGAGAGAGAGATATCCCTCTGAGAATCATTGATCAGTGATGAGAATCATTGATCAGCTGCCTCCCGCATGCCCCACACTAGAGATCAAGCCTGCAACCCGGGCATGTGCCCTGACCGGGAATCGAACCATGACCTTCTGGTCATGGTAACGCCCTTTAAACTTAACTGCATAGTAGTCCATTATGTGAACAAATGAATTGTATAACTAGTTCGCTTTTGACATGATTTAGGACGTTTCTTAGTTATCACTTTTCAGTTACTTCTGTACATAGGTCTTTGTACAAACTTGTACGTGCATATGTAGGATAGAGTCTCAGAGGTGGGATCGGTTGAATCAAAGGAATGTGAGTTTCACATGTTAGTGAATAAGCCAACTTGCCCTTATGGAAGGTACAGTGGTTATAGCTTGATGGCTATATAACATCGTGGTTTATTCTTTCCGTTCTAGGATCTCAGATGGTGAGAGGAAGATTGGGTCAGTGGGGCAGGAGGAAGAGGTAAGCCTGGGGAAGTGGCAAGGAGACGAGCCATAAGGGCCCTTCAGGGCCTGACTGAGGAGTTAGACTCTGTGTTGAGGGCACTGGGGGCCATGGAGGGCTAGAGGCTGGACTGAGTCATGGACAGACGTGACCATAGCGCAACAGTCATTAAATGGCTGCCTTTCTCCTGGGTGCCCTGACACTCATGTGTTTGCTCCCCTCTCACCCACAGGAGTGGGCCTCTGAGTGGAGGGACCAGAGCAGACTAACCTGTCCTACCAGCTGAGGCCCGCCTTGGACAGGTCACGCCGGTGCCACACTGTGACAGGCATGTGGCCAGACGGAGCCAGAGAGGTCGTGGCAGACCTGCGACAGAGGTGGAAGGGCCTGCCTAATTGCTGCACCGAGGCTAATTTGATCCCAAGGCCTGACCCGTCTTGACTGCTCAGTTAAAGTTCGGAAATATTTAGTGGGTAACTTTTTTCAATGCACTTCTCACATCCAGCAGTGACATTTTTGTAAACATTTATTTCTTGATTTTTGTGGGAGGACAAAAGCAATAATCATCATAGAATATTTGGAAAACACCAAATGCTCAAGGAATGAAATAAAAATCCCCTGCAAGTGTCTCCTCTTTCTTAAGGACTAATGTTAACCTTTGGGAGACTTTGCTAACAATTTTAACGCAAATGTGCACATATATATGTTAACCCTCACCCGAGGATATTTTCCCCCCCATTGATTTTTAGAGAGAGTGGAAGGGAGGTGGAGACACAGAGAGAAACATCATGTCAGAGAGACATTGATTGGTTGCCTCCTGCACGCACCCCGAGTGGGGGGGCTGGTGGGGGCAGGGGTGGGGGGTAGGGATCCAGCCTGCAACCAGGTAGGTGCCCTTGACTGGAATCAAACCTGAAACTCCTCAGCCTGAGGGCCGACACTCTAACCACTAGGCAAAAACAGCCAGGGCCACATATCTATATTTTTTATCAGAAAAGCAATCATGCCTAGCATGCTATTTTGTAATCTTTTTTCCCCACATAATTTTATAAGTATTTTCCCATGACCGTTTAAATATTTCCTCAGCAGACAGTTTAAATATTATTTTGCAGTGTGATTTTTTTAAGGCAAAAACTGATTTTATGCATATGAGTCTCCATTAATTCCACATTCTTTAAAGACCCTCAGGCAAAGAAAGAAAAACAAAACATATTAACTTGAACATATGCTGAGCCCTCCCCTCAGAGAAATCACCAGCCATTTTCAAGTACGACTTCACTTTTATAAGTACAAATATCTGAGTCACTTCAAAGAAACAGCTTCTATATGAGCATAGGAGAGCCTCAAACATTTGAAACTGGGGTTTACCAGAGATAGGCGCAGCCTCAGAGACAGGTTATTTCTGCAGGCTGGATTACACAGGGTCGAGAAAATTCCTGTTTCATAACAAAGAAGTCTACTGGCTCCTGAGCTCTGAGACTGCTTGGGCTGTATGCTGTGAGGTAGGGACTGTTGGAAGCCCATTTTACAGAAGGGCACATGGAGGCCCAGAGTGTGGTGGGGCTGGTGAGGACACAGTGGTGCCTCTTCTCCTCTCTCAGAATCCGGTCACAGCCTAGGTCACTGTAAACGCTCATGAGGACATACCTGAATTTAAAAGTAAGTACGTTAGGCCGGAATGGACACATTTACAAGGCAGCCAAATATGTGCCCAGGATGGAGAAGTCTTATTCCAGGGCCTGAAGAAAAGCCAGTTAGGCCAGTTAACCTGGAGGGGCCCTTGTGTGTTAAAATAGGTGCATATCGCCCTAACCGGTTTGGCTCAGTGGATAGAGCGTCAGCCTGCAGGCTGAAGGGTCCCAGGTTCGATTCCGGTACCTTGGTTGTGGGCACATCCCCAGAAGGGGGTGTGCAGGAGGCAGCTGATTGATGTTTCTCTCTCATCGATCTTTCTAACTCTCTATCCCTCTCCCTTCCTCTCTGTAAAAAAAATCAATAAAATATATTTTTAAAAAATAGGTGCATATCACATCTAAGTGGTGTTTTAAATTTTGGCTTCATAAGTAAAGGTGTATATTGTTTAGTATTTTAGAAACCCTTTTACTAGTCTTTTGCTTTTGAAAAGTAATAAATAATCTTTACAAAAAAAATAATCTTTACAAAAGTATTTTTAAACATAAAAATATATATGATGTGAAAATTCTTCCTCTTCAGCCCTCCATCCTACTCTCACTCTCAAATGAGTCTTTCATGGGAAATCTGTACACATAATTTGTTTAAAAATATATTTTATTGATTTTAGAGAGGAAGGGAGAGATAGAAACATCAATGATGAGAATCATTGATTGGCTGCCTCCTGCACGCCCCCTACTGGGGATCGAGCCCGAAACACAGGCATGTGCCCTTGACTGGAATCGAACCTGGGACCACCTCAGTCTGCAGGCTGACGCTCTATCCATTGAGCCAAACCAGCTAGGGCTGTACACATAATTTTTATAAAAATGAAATAATTTATGCATACTATTCTTCCCCTTGTTTTACTTGCTTAACAATAGATCATAACAATCTATGATACATCTATACTCTGAAATACATTGCAATCATAAGAAAAAAAGAGGTGAACTCATATATACTGACAAGAAAAGATGGCTATAATATATATAGGTAAGTGAAGAAAGCAAGTTGCAAAGCAATATTTAAAGCATGTTCTACTAAACATATGTGTGTACTTTTATAAGTAAATATAGATCTGTCTATATAAACTTTTGAAAAGTTGAAAAGGAATTTTACTAAGTGTTAATAGCAGTTATCTAGGTAGGGAGTTGGACCAGATTTGGGTGGGAGGAATTTACTATGGAGTGAAACGTGGGATGCTTCTAAAGCAGGATAGTGAGAGGCTAGGAAAATGCCTGGGCAAGTGGAATGGGGAAACTGAGACAAAATAATTAAACAAGACCAAACAATTTGAACAACTTACAGCCAGCCAGCGAATCACAAAACCTTCCCTTCCCTAATCAAGAACACTTGAGAGCAAATGGTTTATATCCTCCTCCCTAACCAGAGAATAAACAGCTTAAGTCACCTTTGTTGGGGAGATAGGTAACAGAGACCCAATTAGTACCATTTGTGCCAGCAAAACCCAAGGACGGATGAAGTCAGGGGAACAACAAACAAAAAACCTGATTAGCACCAGACAAACCCAAGATGAAAGTAAAACAGTGAAGCTGACCAGAGAATAATCCCAAACTCCCCTATACGCTCATTTTAATGAATCAGCATATTTTAAATGTACCTGGAAAGCTGATGAATATGCTCCTGAAACCCTCACCTAAGATTCTCGTCCACAGAAGAAGGATAAAAAAACCCAAGATAAAGACCTGGTGCAGGCTCGCTCTAGAGCGTGCCCATGCCCCTTCTTGGGGATGAACTTTTTACTTCCTCCTAACTCTAAGGGTCCCCACAAGACTTGCAACCAGGAGAGCAGTAGCCAGCGGCAATCTGTCCGGGCCTCACCCCCTGATCCCGTCTCCAAGGCCCCCTTTGTCTTGACTTCCCAGTGAGCTGAAAGCAGCCCCGCCCTGGCTCGCTTCTTTCCTGGAACGCTTCTAGGGAGCCACAGCAGAGCACTGGCTAGGCTCTCTCCTGTGGCTTCTTCCACGCTCGTCCTTCCTTTGTGGCACTGTCCCCAGCGTAATAAATGGGCTCTCAAAACCACCTGAACTTGTGTTGTGAAAACTTTCCTGCATGAAATGAAGAACCCACACACTATAGGCTGTCCCGAGGCAGACCTGCTCTGGGCCCGAGGCCCCGTCCGGTAACACTTCCATTTCTAAATTTTTATACACTTTTAAGTGAAAGGGTTACACATGAGTTTACTTTTTTAAAATATATTTTTATTGATTTCCAAGAGGAAAGAAGAGAGAGAGAGAGAGAGGGAGAGAGAGAGAGAGAGAGAGAGAGAGAGAGAGAGAGAGAGAGAGAGAAATATCAATGATGAGAGAGAATCATTGATCGGCTTCCTCTTGCATGCCCCACACTGGGGATCGGGCCTGCAACCCGGGCATGTGTCCTGACCAGAAATTGAACAGTGACCTCCTGGTTCATAGGTTGGTGCTCAACCACTGAGCCATGCCGGCCAGGCTGATTTCCTTTTTAAAAAGTATTTTCCTGCCATAGCTGGTTTGGCTCAGTGGACAGAGCATCAGCCTGGCGGATGAAGGGTCCCGGGTTCCATTCCAGTCAAGGGCACATGCCCGGGTTGTGGGTTTGATCCCCAGTGTGAGGTGTGCAGGAGGCAGCTGATCAATGATTCCCTCTCATCATTGATGTTTCTATCTCTCTCTCTCCCTTTTTCTCTAAAGTCAATAAAAATAGTTTTTAAAAAAGGGATTTCCCTATTATTTTAAACTTTTAAAAAATATCTTGACCCATTTTTAAAAAATCTAACCCTACATATGTATCTACAGGAATAAAAGTACTGTATGCAGTTAGCAAGTTTTTCAACTTTGCATTTCTTAGAGGTTTTTCCATGTTAAAACATTATTTTTTTATTACTCTGTGGTGTTGTAAAGTAAAGATATAGCATAGCTTCCCTAGCCAGTTTGGCTTAGTGGATAGAGTGTTCGGCCTGTGGACCAAAGGGTCCCAGGTTCGGTTCCGGTCAAGGGTACATACCTTGTTTGGAAGCTCCTACCTGGCCCGGGCCCTGGTCAGGGTACTAATTAGAACTAATCTACTGATGTTCATTTAGGTTACTGTAATGAACATCCTTCTACAGTAGGTCCTCGGGTTACATCGGAGATCCGTTCCTACAGCGCTGGCGCGACGTAACGCGATTTTCACCATAAGCACCTACGTCACTCACACGGAGCACATACACAGCAGTAATGAAGTGAAACAGTAAAAAAAATTTAAAAGAAAGGTAACAATTCCTGACCTTTACTTGTGGTAAATAAATTATAAAAAAGCATAAAGCACATATGTACATACGTCGAAATGATGGTCCTTTTTTAAAAATATATAAATAAATGAGAGATGGCGACGTAACCACAAAACAATATACATCGAGTCCAACATAACCCGAGGACTGCCTGTATATGCTTTCTGGTTATTTATATCATTGTGACATCTTTTGATATAAGCTCACATAGATCTATCTTATTTTTTAAAAACCCATACAGATTTTTATTCATTTTAGAGATGGGAGGGAGAGGGAAACATGGACTTGCGTTCCACTTATCCATGCATTCATTGTATGTGCCCTGACCCAGGATCAAACCCGCAACCCTCGCATATAGGGACAATGCTCCACCCATCTGAGCTACCCAGCCAGGGCAGGTCTGTCTTCTTTTTAACAGCCACTGAGAATTCCAGTCCAAGGATACAACATGCGTTGTGCAACCCATCCCCTGCTGGTGGATATGAGGTTGTTTCCAATTCTTTCATCCCAACAGACTTCTTCGACCATTACAGACTTTTTAAAGCTGCTATCTGAATCTAGCACCTGCAGAGCATCAGTAGACCAGTGGACCCCGAGAAACTCCATTTGATGGGGAAGGAAGCCAGGTTTTCCTGGCAGGGCCTAATTGCTGTAAAATGGCCAGAGGATGAGCTTGCTTCAGAGAGGACAAAAAGGCAGTGAGGAGAGTCTTAAAGTTTGCTGTCTGTCATGTTAAAATATTATTTTTATTACTTAGAGAACTTGCTGGAAGCTCTAGTCCCTAATAGGAGGGTGTCTGTCACCTCTACTGGCGCCTCGGCCCTGTTCCCTGATTTTCCCTTGATAAACAACCCCTTCTCAACACCACCCGGGGATGCATTCTTAGCAGGGTCATTAGTTCGAAGCTCTCCTTTCCCTAACCAAAGGGTGGGCCTAGAACCTAAACCAAGATGGTGAGACTTAATCCTTGACCTTGGGGACAGAGGCCCTTCCTCAGTGCTGTGTCGCTTAGCTATCTAGTGTTGCAGAGAAATCCTGCCTCCGAGTGAAGCCGGTTTCCTAGAAACCTAGTCTGAACTCCTGGATCCAGCCCTATGGACTCGGTTACATGAGCCAATAAATTTCATTTTATATTTCAGCCAGTGCCAGTTGGGTTTCTGCCATTTCCATTGGAAGAGTCCCCGTTCATTCACCTTTGTCCCAGAAGAAAACAAATTAACTCATGCAAACAGTGTTTATTGAATATCGATGCTCAACCCAGGGCTGGGCGAAGCTGGGGATAATAAATGGCCATGACAGAACACGTCCCTCCCCTCATAGCTACCCCAGTCTACCAGAGCGTCAATGGACTATCACAACCCACTCAGTAATAATGGCCATATCCCCCAGGAAGGAGGCATCTGTGAAGGGGTGGTGAGATCTAAGGGTAGGAATTTAAGTTGCCACTGATAGATGGGCCAGGAATCAACCAAATGAAATGAGGTTAAGGGCTAAGGGCCCATGCATGCATGTCCAGGGGGTTCAGAGTCCTAGCAGAACTCAGAAACCTGGTAAAAGATCTTGGGAGGAGGAGGGAAGGGTGAGGAGGTGGAAAGGGGAAGGTGAGGCAGCCAGCCAAGCTTCAGCTGGAGGAAGCAGGAGCAGGAGGAGGGGGAGGCCAAGGTGTGCACATGGCCATCCCTTCTCGTTCCTCACAATGTGGTGTAGAAATACATGGCTATCAGCATCACAGGGAGCTGGAGGAGAAGGCGGTCGGGTTAGGGGTGCTCCAGCCCCACACCCACATCCCACCCAACCTATAGGCTCCCCGCCTCTCACCGTCCACATCAGGATGGCAAACCCAAACCACGAGATGCCCCACGTGTAGCTGTCGATGGCATGGCCAATGTGTTCGAAGCAGCCCTGGGCAGGGGGAAAATGAGGGTTTGAGTACATTCCCTCAGGAGGTTGGCTGCTAAAAGCAAGAGTCACTGTATGCCCTCAGGAAAGTCACTTCCTTCCTTGAGCCTTGGTTTTTCACTTGTGCAATGGGGATTATGGCAGTGTCTACCTCCCAGCGTGGATTCAGGGCGCAGGGATGTGACCTTGAATCCAGGACCTGTACAAGTAGGTGCTGCCACGATGGCGATTACGGCAGCCTGAGGGCGATGTTATCTAGAGCAGGCTTTCCATGCTGCCCACAGGTGCCAAGGGTTGGAAATGTGCCTTTAGGATCAGCCCACTTCTGACATCTCCTCATTTAGAGATGAAGCTGAGTGAGTCCGGAGCCCACCCTTCAGGTAGACCACTGCCCCAACTTGGAATCAGCCAAGAACAAAGGTGCCCTGGAGTTAGGCAGGGCTGAGGCGATGCACTAGCTCTACCACTTGTTCTCTGTGGAGCCTGAATAGGAATCTGACCCTCTGAACCTCAGTTTCCCCATCTGCAAAGTGGTGGTCGGAACAGCACTGCCCTCTGAAAGCAGTTGTGAAGATTCCATGGGGATGCCTGTAAGCACTCTGCCCAGGGTCTGGGCTGGAAACATGGCTGTCTGATTCTGCGCGTGGTGATGGTTTGCACACCTGATCTAAGACGTGCTGCTGAAGGGCCCCAGGCAGCCAAGAGGAACACTGGGACCAGTTCTCCTAGTCTAACCTCTTCTGGTTTCTTTTTCTGCCTCTGCACTCCCCTCACAATAGTTAAAGCATCTGGTTGGGGCCTGCCTGCCTGAAATCAAACCCCAGCTCCATCCCTCACTAGCGAGTGACCCCTCAGTTTCATCATCTGTAAAAATGGGATCATTATCATCTTTACCTCAGGCTGTGGTGAGAAATAAGATAAAAACTTAGAGCACTCCGAAGGATGCCTGGTACAAAGTATAAGCTCAATAAATGTGGGTGGTTATTGGTGTTGTGCTCCTGCTATTATCGTTGTTGCTCCTATTCCCAGACAACCTGAGAAAAATTGCAGGTGCCAGGTCTAAATCAGATAGACCCTGTGTGCATCCCGCTAACTTTCAGAGGGAGAGAGAGACAGATGGAGGGACAGTTGAGAGAAGAGAGAGAGAGAGAAAGCCAGAGAGGGGAGAAGGAAATAATAGAGAGTGAAAAGGAGGAAGAGATAGAAGAAAGCAGAGAGGGCCAGGGAGACCACAGACAGGTGCAGCAGGAGGGAGGGGACATACCTTGGTGAACAGGTAGTCCACGTGGCCCAGGCGGCAGCCTTCTTCATTGAGGGGAATGAAGTTGCCAGTCCGCCGGCAGCACAGTGGGGGCCAGGGAAACACCACCTCCGGGGTGGCCGCCCGGAAGGTTGATGTAAAATTCACCCAGTCCATGGGACCAGATGTGCCACAGCACTCTTGCTGGAGAGAAAAGCAAGGGGTCAGGCTCCAGCTCAGAGCAGACCACTGCTTGCCTGAGGTCAGACAGTGAGAAAGGGCAAGGTTGTTCTGTGCCCCTGCTGGGCTCAACTTCCCCATGTCCTGGGCCTCAGGGAGAAGGGCAGTGTCTGTGTATGTGAGCGATGACCAGAAGATATTTGTTCCAGAACCAAGAGGCTGATGGGGGATTTGGATCAAGCCCACAGTCATGATTTATTTGAAAACTAGAGGCCCGGTGCATGAAATTTGTGCACAGGAGGGAGGGGGTCTTCAGCCCAGCCTGTGCCTTCTCGCAGTCTGGACCCCTCGGGGGATGTCCGCCTGCTGGCTTAGGCCCAATCCCTAAGCTGGCAGTCAGATATCCCTCTTGCAGTCTGGGGCTCTCGCAGTCCAGGACCCCTTGCTCCTTACCTCCAGCCTGCAGCAGAGGCAGGAGAGGTTTCTGCCACCATCACTGCACTCACCAGCTATGAGCCCGGCTTCTGGCTGAGTACACTGACCACCAAGGGGCAGCTCCAGTGTTGAGTGTCTGCCCCCTGGTGGTTAGTGCACGTCATAGCAACTGGTCGGTCTGCTGTTCAGTCGATTTGCATATTAGGGTTTTATTATATAGGATTCTTTTGAGTTCACAGTCAACAAAACCTGAGCTAAATGACACCAAAGTTGGATTCTGTGTTGTTTTTTCTAGTCATATGGGTGTTTATTTTGTGGTCCCTGAAAGATTAAAACATAGGCCCTTTCAAACATGGGTTCCAATCCTGGCTAGCTATATGACTTAAGCTGAACTGGGACCTCAATTTCTCTTGAATCCTCAATATTCTCCTCTGTGCTGCCATGTCAAGAATGTGGCTTCTGGAACGCAGCAACCTGGGTTTGAATCCTTCTGGTTCTGTGAACTACCAGCTGTGTGACCTTGTTCAAGCTCCTCAACCTCTTGCCTCAGTTTCCTCATCACTAAAAAGCTGATCTCCCTTTGCAGGTCTGAGGATTAAATAAACTTTCAAAGTGCATTGAACAGTGCTAAATAGAAGTTAGTGCTCATTAAATGTTTGCTGTTAATATAATATATGCTGCCCTGGCCGGTGTGGCTCAGTGGATAGAGCGTCGGCCTGCGGACTGAAGGGTCCCGGGTTCGATTCCAGGTCAAGGGCACATGCCTGGGTTGCGGGCTCGGTCCCCAGTGGGGGGCATGCAGGAGGCAGCCGATCAATGATTCTCTCTCATCATTGATGTTTCTATCCCTCTCTCTCCCTCTCTCTTCCTCTCTGAAATCAATAAAAAAAAAAAAAGAGCAGGGATTCTGGGTTTAGGCTGCCAGGTTTGGATTCCAGCTCAGCCACTTACTCTGGGCAAGTGACTTTCCCGGTTTTGGGGCCAGTGTAGTCATCTGAAAAATGACACTGACTAAGAGCCTCCCTCATAAGAACCAAGTAAGTGGATATCATATACCTGTGGGCATAACGGGAGCCCTATCTACCTCTGTAGTCAGAGCCTCAGGTCCTCCAGGCCTCCCTGCCACCACTGCCCATCCTCGCTCACCTCAATCATGATACGGTCCCAGAGGCGAGTCAGTTCTTGGCCCTGGTCTGTGTCTGCACTGTAGAATGTCAGCATCTGCTTGGTAATCAGGGATGGGTTGGACACCATCTGTGGAGGGCCAGGAAGAGTAGGGTCCAGTGGGGTTGGGTGGGAAGAAAAGTCAACCTCCACCCTTAGCCTGAGACCCTCAACACCCTCCCCGCAGAAGTCATGCCCCTCCCCTGGCCTCTGCCTGGCTCACATAGTCTCGGTGGGTGTAGGATGTGATGCAGGAGGCGCACTCGAAGATGTAGACGATGAGCATGAGCACCAGGTACTGGGGAGAGATAGAGACAGGGGCAAACGAACAGCCCAGTCAGGGCAAAACCTGTGGAATGACACCCCCTCAAGGGAAGTGAAAAATACTTAAAAACGTATAGAACAATGTGAATGGTAGCATCTATGTGATAGGCATGCAGGTGTTCGCTGTTCAAGTCTTCCCCCTTTTTTGTACGTTTGAAATTTTCCATAATAGAAAGTTAGGGGGAAATGGAATGAAAATATATGTAAAGTATTTCCTGAAGTTAACGAATATGCTTGGATGCCGTAAAATAAATGTCTACTCTAGAAAGGAAAAAAAGAGAGAGAGAGAGAGAGAGACATTCTTGAGGTAACCAGGGACATTTGAACACAGACTGAGTATTGGAAGATAGATTTGAAGGAACTAGGGTGAGTTTTGCAGGTGTGCCAGCAGCATGATAGTTGCACAAAAAAAAGAAAATTTTATTTGACTGGTGTTTAATGTAAATGATATTCCTGTCCTCACCTCTTCCCGTCACCCTTCAACCAACAGGGTGTGGGGCGTGGATTTGCTAACTGTACTGCTGAGAGATGAGATGCTGTGGCATTAACTTGCCTGACGGCTTTAAAACAATGTCCTTATCACTCAGAGAAATGTGCACTCAAGTATTTATAATGACTTGGTGTCTGGAATGTGCCTCAAAACACCCCAGGAAATAAAAATGCGGGCAGGCAGAGAGTGGAGCAGAGGAGACAGACTTGGCCGTCTGTGACTGACCGTGTTGAAGCCAGGTGATAGGTACACAGGGTTCATCAGGCCATTCTCTCTGCTCTCATCTGTGTTTCCAATTTCACATACTGTGTTTTGTTTTGTTTTTAACTTCTATGAGTTATTTAATGACAAACTAATAGACAGACACAAACTTTTTTTTACTGTTTGGGTGAACTTTTAGGGCTTTGGTTAAATTGTTATGCCGGAGAATTAAATGCAGGAAAGAAATTTTAAAAGAAGGAAAACAGGAGAGGAAAGAAAAAGAGTCTTTCCGTGGCTCCGTCTCATGGTGAAGCCGAAGTCTTTACCAAGGCCCATAAGGCCCCCTTCCCTTTCTTCCCTCATCCTCCATGCCACCGCCCACTATTCTCTCCGCCACCCCATCTGCCCTCACCTCGGCTCCTCTCTCATCCCACCCCCACTTGGCTCCAGCCACACTGGCCTCCTGGCCTCCTCTGGCTTCAGAGCCTTTGCTCTTGCTGTTCCTTCCACCTGGAATGTTCTTCCTGCAGATACACACACAGGCTCATTCCTCACCTCCCCCAGGCCTTTACTTTCTCAGGCTGCAAGGCCTCCCCGCCCCCTTCCCCAGTTTCAGCTCACCCTTCCCTGGTCACCGTCTTCTCCCCCTCGGAGCACCCTCCTCTATGACAAGGGCTTTATGTTCTGCTCACTAGATGGCTTCGGTGCCTAGCATAGGGTTTGGCTCATGGTTCTTGCTCAATTAGCATTTGTTGATTGAATAAGCAGGTGCTCCTGGGAATTTAAAAGGCCCTCAACTACAGAGGAAGCACAGTGTGGGTTCTGTGTCATTGAGGCTTAGAATCCTTGCTTTCCCTGCTACCTGGGCTTTGGGCTCTTTGAGCCTCAGTTTCCTCATCTAGTCACTTCAGAGGGCTTCTGGAGAGAGTTCATTTTCTAAGCTGCTTAGCCTAGCATCAGGCACCTGAGAGGCCCTTGGGAAGTGTGGACACTGTTGATGCAATTATTGTTGGCAGAGACTGAGAGCACAGGCTCAAGTTTAAATCCTGGCTCTGTCACTCACTTGCTGTGTGACCTTGGATAAGTGACTTCACTTCTCTGAGCCTCAATTTCAACTGTCAAGTAGGCTCATGACGATGATGATGGTGGTGATGGTGATGATGGTATCTCATATGGAGTTGTGAGGAATAAATGAACGAACCCATGTAAAGCATTTAGAAAGTAAAGAGCACTCACTAAATGCTGGTTGTGCTATTATTATTGTCATTATCGACAGCACCACTTATGAGCACAAACTCTGGAGACCAATTAACTGAGGTGCAAATCCCAGTCCTGCTACTCAAGAGTTGTCCTCCTGTGTAGAGAGCTTTATGCCCTTCCTCCCCCGTGTCCAAGTTTTCTTTTTGAAATTATGGTGACAGCCGAGCCTACGTTTTTGGGTTACGGGGAGGTGAAATAAGATGATTACCATGAGGCCTGGGTGTAGGGCCATGATGGACACACAATAGTGGCTGCAGTGGTGGTGGTTATTATGAATCTATGAGGATGACCTTTGTGCCTACGTGTCCCCATTCCCTCCTCCTGGGGCCTCACCGTGAGGATCATGGACCGCCGGCGGCAGAGCGCTGCACCCACACCAAAGCTGGCCACAACGAAGAAGGAGAAGCCACAGAAGATGGCGATCCAGGCACCAGCGAAGACATCATCCTTGCCTGAGACACCCATCAGTGGGTACACACGGTACTGGTCAGCTGTCACCCATACTGTCTCAGCAAACAGGGCCAGGCCTGACAGCTAGAAAGAGCAGCAGGATAAAAAGACCAACTCAGGGACAACAGCCCCAGCTGCCTGAGTCTCCGTGAGCAAGTTCCTTCCTCATTCTGAACCTCTACTGCCTGCTCGGTAAAGTGGGCATGTAATAAGAGAGGCAAAGCATCGCCTTTCATGAACCGGGATGGGGCTAGACAGAGGCCAGAAAGGAAGGAGGGCCCCGTCAGAAGTGCCCCTCTCCCCTCACTGCCAGTTGCGTTAAGGGCAAAAGGAGATGCCACAGGCAAGCCTAGAGGAGATGCTTGGCCAACCTGCCCTTCCTTACTAGTGTTATTCTCTGAATAGGGGAATCTGACCATTCCCAGAACAATTACAAATACACCAACTCTTAGGTTCAGCAATTCCACCTGCAGAAATCAACCCCCCACACACACACGTGCCCATGCAGGAAAATCACAAGCCACAAGGTGATCCCCTGTAGCACTGTGGGTAGAGGAACCAGGATGCCACACAATGGAGTGCTATGCCGTTGTGGAAAAGGACAGAGGGGCTCTCTTGAGGACTCCTGGGGAGTGGCCTATAGGATATGGGAGCAGGAGAAAATGGGAGGCACGAAAAAGGATATGGGATGAGTGACATTTGGGGCAAAGGGAGGAAATAGGTGTATACTTTGAGTGGCCAGATTATTATGATCTCTGAACACATAATAATCTGGCCACTCACCCTAACCGGTTTGGCTCAGTGGATAGAGCGTCAGCCTGCGGACTCAAGGGTCCCAGGTTCAATTCTGGTCAAGGGCATGTACCTTGGTTGCGGGCACATCACCAGTAGGGGGTGTGAAGGAGGCAGCTGATCGATGTTTCTAACTCTCTATCCCTTTCCCTTCCTCTCTGTAAAAAATCAATAAAATGTATTTTTAAAGAAAGAATCTGGCCACTCAGTGTATATCCTATATAACAAAAGGCTAATATGCAAATTGTCCCCTCAACCAGGAGTTCGACCAGCAGGCAGGCCAGCCAACTGCCCATGTCCCCTACCCCTGGCCAGGCTGGCCGGACCACACCCATGTACGAATTCATGCACCAGGCCTCTAATATATATATGTATATGTATGTATGTGTGTATATGTATGTGTATATGTGTATGTGTGTGTATGTATATGTGTGTGTATATGTATGTGTATATGTGTATGTGTATGTATATGTATATACTGAGTAACCAGATTATTATGCGTTCGGAGATCATAATAATCTGGCCACTCAGTGTATGCTCCTATTGCTTGCATTTGTTGCATGTTGGAAAAACTAAACATCTAGTTACCTGCAGGATAAGAAATGGGGAACAAAAGAGAGGAAATTTCTTGGTGGATTTGTTTGACAATAATCAAACTAACACTCCTACAGTATTTCCTGTGTGCCAGGCATGGGACCTCGTAATTGGTTTCTGTGTGATGATTATTATTGTTACCAGCTGTAATGTACATTGTTGTTATGACTAATACAAAGAGTAACCACATGGGCCAAACTGGTCTAAGTACATTAATCCAGTAACTCCTTTTATTCTCTCAGCATTACTATTTTATCTCCATCTTACAGATAAGAAAATTGAGGCTCAGAGAGGTGACCCCAGGTCCCACAATAGAAAATGGCAGTGCTGGGATTTGAACCCAGGCTGTCTGGCCCAGAGCCATGTACAGGCATGTACATATTTTTTAAAAAACATTAAATGTTAAGGAAAAGACATTGTTATTATTTTATCATGGGCTTCCTGTGTGCCAATCAGGCACTTTATATCTGTAATCATATTAATGTTGATAGCTAGCATTTCTTTTTTTAAATATATATTTTTATTTATTTCAGAGAGGAAGGGAGAGGGAGAGAGAGAGAGAGAAGAGAAACATCAATGATGAGAGAATCATTGATCAGCTGCCTCCTACATGCCCCCCACTGGGGATCGAGCCTGCAACTCGGGGATGTGCCCTTGACTGGAATTGAACCTGGGACCCTTTAGTCCACAGGCCAATGCTCTATCCACTGAGCCAAACTGGTCAGGGCAGCATTTCTTAATTACTTTTTCTGAGCTGAGGGTCATACAGGATTAATCCACACAAATATCCCCATAATGAGGACATAATCTATAGATGGAGAAACAGGCACAGAGAATTAAAGTCACTTGCTCAAGACCACACAGATGGGAGAGGCAGAGCTGAGATTCGAATGCAGGCTGCTCTGACTTGAGAGCCTGCAGCACTGGCCTGCTGGGGAGCCTTGGGCCCTCAGCCTCCACCCTCAGGCTCAGGACTGCCCCCTTCTCCCCACCTCCCACTCAGCTCCCAGCTCTGGGGGATGTCTCACCAGAATGATGATGTTGCCCAGGACCAGCAGCCCCACCACAATCGGAGATCCCTTCTCCGCCTCCGCTCCTGCAGAAGCCATAGTCGTGCCTGGGACACATGAGCAGGGATGAGGCCAGGCAAAGGTCAGGAGAGGAGGGAAGGACCAGCTGGACCCACTGCCCCCCAACTGCCATGGGCTGCTCCTTGCTCTCTGCTGGGCCTAGGCTGGTACTGAGTGCGCCCAGCTTCCCACAACCCCGATTGATGGGCCATTTTACAAAAGAGGATAGTGAGGACCAAGCAGGGCACTCCCCGTCCAGAGCTCAGCACTGGCCCTCCTTGCGCCTCAGACCACCCCAGTTCCCTCTACCCATCCAGACCCCCAGAGTCCCCTCCTCACCTTCTCTGCCTGCAGTTTCTCTGGCCAGCCCCTCCCACAGTGGCTCCCTATATATGCCCAGGCCCCTCCTTAGGAAGGGAGGAGAGTGTCTGGAAAAAGGGACAAGAGGTCAAGCAGGCAGACCAGCATGAGAGAACAGCTTTGTGGGCCCCACCCGAGTGATTTATAGACCTGATATTCCAGATTGTGCTAGTATCTGGCCACATGGGCAGGGTGATGTGGTCCTGATAAGGCTGCTGTGGCAGGAGGGGGCGGGAGGGGAAGTGAGTGAACCACCTGATATCTCTCCTTAAGACATAGGCCTTCCTGGGAGCAGAAGAGAGATCCAAGTTGGACCTGTGTGTGAATCCTGAATCCCAGGACTGCCTCTTCTGCTGGTGGTTACACCTTTCCAAGTTTAGGAACCCAGGGGGACACCCAGGTAGAGACTTGACAGGTGAGGACAGGGCTATACCAAGGCAGGGAGGTGGGGAGGAGAAGAGGGGGCAGGTGGCTCAGAGGCTGATTGCATGGGCTGTGGGCTGAGGGGAGGAGATGGCAGGAGATGGGTGTGTAAGGGGGGTTTGAGATGAGTGTACAACAAGGGCAGAAGAGAGGTATGCTATAAAGGGGAGGGGGCACACTGAATGGGCTTGGTGGGAGCAGAATTGCTGGGTCATGGATATGTATGTGCCAGGTTGCTTTTCACAATGGCTGTCCCT
Source organism: Eptesicus fuscus (assembly GCF_027574615.1). NCBI lineage: Eukaryota > Metazoa > Chordata > Mammalia > Chiroptera > Vespertilionidae > Eptesicus > Eptesicus fuscus. Next base: position 20,323,860 of record NC_072493.1, read on the forward strand.
AGTGTCCTCCACCCAAAAATTCATGAGGGTTCTGTATCCTTGGCTTTTTGACAGATTAATTCAGTGTAAAGTGATACCTGCCATTATTTCAATTCTCACTTATTACTAATGATTTTAAGCATGTTTGTTAGCATTTTGAGTTTTTACTCCCATATACATTTTCATTTTTAACATATATGTATATATGCATCAACAAAGTATAGAATGGTTTTAGACGTTTTAATAAACTTTATGCATATAATTTGTACATATCCTCATGAAATGGATTTTTTTTCTTCACTTCGACATTATGGTTTTGAGATTCATTCATCACATATGTGGCTCTAGCTCAGCTGTTTTTCTTTTTTTTTTTTTTTTTTTTTTTTTTTTTTTTTTTTTTTAAATTTCTTTATTGATTAAGATGTCACATATTTGTCCTCATCCCCCCATTCCCATCCCACCCCTCTCCCCACGCATGCCCCAATCCCCTGTTGAACTTAACCGTTGGATAGGCTTATATGCATGCATACAGGTCCTTTGGTTGAACTCTCCCCCTCCCCCCACCCTCTCCCTACCCTCCCCTATCCTCCCTCTGAGGCCCGATAGTCCGATCGATGCCTCCTTGATTCTGGTTCTGTTCTTGTTCCTCAGTCTATGTTGTTCATCATTTCCTCTAGATGAATGAGATCAAATGTCACTAGATATATACTAATAAGAACTGAATGTGAGACGAGCAATAATATTTATGCTGACAGGCAAATGAATCAATCTGTAGCGAGCTTCCCCCTGGACCAACAGTTCTTTTGAGACCCAATTTCGATGTCCAGTAGTTCCTTATGTGTACATGTCAGCACTGACCCCTCAGCTCTGGATGGTGGACAAATGGTGGTAATGGAGGTCCGACTCCCTCTGGTTTGGTCTCGGCCGAACCCAGGGGCACGGCGGCACCTGGACTAAGGGGCACGTGGCCTCACCCATACCCAAGGGGCGCGTGGTCTCACCCGGGCCTGGGACCCAGCCTCACCCGGATAGATCCAGGGGCGCACGGCCTCACCCGGACCCAGGATCTGGCTTCACCCGTACCCAGGGACGCTTGGCCTCTCCCAGACCCAGGGGCACGTGGCCTCACCTGGGCTTAGTTGCACAAGGCCTCACCTGGATCCAGGGACACATGGTCTCACCCAGACCCAGGAACGTTAGGCCACTCCCATACCCAGGGCCACTTGGGCTCACCCGGGCCTAGGTGCACGAGGCCTCATCCGGATCCAGGGACGCATGGTCTCACCCGGACCCAGGGACGCTTGGCCTCTCCCAGACCCAGGGCCACTTGGGCTCACCCGGGGCTAGGTGCACGAGGCCTCACCCGGATCCAGGGACACATGGTCTCACCCGGACCCAGGGATGCTTGGCCTCTCCCAGACCCAGGGCCACTTGGGCTCACCCGGGCCTAGGTGCACGAGGCCTCACCCGGATCCTGGGACACATGGTCTCACCCGGACCCAGGGATGCTTGGCCTCTCCCAGACCCAGGGCCACTTGGGCTCACCCGGGCCTAGGTGCACGAGGCCTCACCCGGATCCAGGGACACATGGTCTCACCCGGATCCAGGGACGCTTGGCCTCTCCCAGACCCAGGGCCACTTGGGCTCACCCGGGCCTAGGTGCACGAGGCCTCACCCGGATCCAGGGACACATGGTCTCACCCGGACCCAGGGACGCTTGGCCTCTCCCAGACCCAGGGCCACTTGGGCTCACCCGGGCCTAGGTGCACGAGGCCTCACCCGGTTCCAGGGACGCATGGTCTCACCCGGACCCAGGGACGCTTGGCCTCTCCCCGACCCAGGGCCACTTGGGCTCACCCGGGCCTAGGTGCACGAGGCCTCACCCGGATCCAGGGACACATGGTCTCACCCGGACCCAGGGACGCTTGGCCTCTCCCAGACCCAGGGCCACTTGGGCTCACCCGGGCCTAGGTGCACGAGGCCTCACCCGGATCCAGGGACACATGGTCTCACCCGGACCCAGGGACGCTTGGCCTCTCCCCGACCCAGGGCCACTTGGGCTCACCCGGGCCTAGGTGCACGAGGCCTCACCCGGATCCAGGGACACATGGTCTCACCCGGACCCAGGGATGCTTGGCCTCTCCCAGACCCAGGGCCACTTGGGCTCACCCGGGCCTAGGTGCACGAGGCCTCACCCGGATCCTGGGACACATGGTCTCACCCGGACCCAGGGACGCTTGGCCTCTCCCAGACCCAGGGCCACTTGGGCTCACCCGGGCCTAGGTGCACGAGGCCTCACCCGGATCCAGGGACACATGGTCTCACCCGGATCCAGGGACGCTTGGCCTCTCCCAGACCCAGGGCCACTTGGGCTCACCCGGGCCTAGGTGCACGAGGCCTCACCCGGATCCAGGGACACATGGTCTCACCCGGACCCAGGGACGCTTGGCCTCTCCCCGACCCAGGGCCACTTGGGCTCACCCGGGCCTAGGTGCACGAGGCCTCACCCGGATCCAGGGACACATGGTCTCACCCGGATCCAGGGACGCTTGGCCTCTCCCAGACCCAGGGCCACTTGGGCTCACCCGGGCCTAGGTGCACGAGGCCTCACCCGGTTCCAGGGACGCATGGTCTCACCCGGACCCAGGGACGCTTGGCCTCTCCCCGACCCAGGGCCACTTGGGCTCACCCGGGCCTAGGTGCACGAGGCCTCACCCGGATCCAGGGACACATGGTCTCACCCGGACCCAGGGACGCTTGGCCTCTCCCAGACCCAGGGCCACTTGGGCTCACCCGGGCCTAGGTGCACGAGGCCTCACCCGGATCCAGGGACACATGGTCTCACCCGGACCCAGGGACGCTTGGCCTCTCCCCGACCCAGGGCCACTTGGGCTCACCCGGGCCTAGGTGCACGAGGCCTCACCCGGATCCAGGGACACATGGTCTCACCCGGACCCAGGGATGCTTGGCCTCTCCCAGACCCAGGGCCACTTGGGCTCACCCGGGCCTAGGTGCACGAGGCCTCACCCGGATCCTGGGACACATGGTCTCACCCGGACCCAGGGATGCTTGGCCTCTCCCAGACCCAGGGCCACTTGGGCTCACCCGGGCCTAGGTGCACGAGGCCTCACCCGGATCCAGGGACACATGGTCTCACCCGGATCCAGGGACGCTTGGCCTCTCCCAGACCCAGGGCCACTTGGGCTCACCCGGGCCTAGGTGTACGAGGCCTCACCCGGATCCAGGGACACATGGTCTCACCCGGACCCAGGGACGCTTGGCCTCTCCCAGACCCAGGGCCACTTGGGCTCACCCGGGCCTAGGTGCACGAGGCCTCACCCGGATCCAGGGACACATGGTCTCACCCGGACCCAGGGACGCTTGGCCTCTCCCCGACCCAGGGCCACTTGGGCTCACCCGGGCCTAGGTGCACGAGGCCTCACCCGGATCCAGGGACACACGGTCTCACCCGGACCCAGGGACGCTTGGCCTCTCCCAGACCCAGGGCCACTTGGGCTCACCCGGGCCTAGGTGCACGAGGCCTCACCCGGATCCAGGGACACATGGTCTCACCCGGATCCAGGGACGCTTGGCCTCTCCCAGACCCAGGGCCACTTGGGCTCACCCGGGCCTAGGTGCACGAGGCCACACCCGGATCCAGGGACACATGGTCTCACCCGGACCCACGGACGCTTGGCCTCTCCCAGACCCAGGGCCACTTGGGCTCACCCGGGCCTAGGTGCACGAGGCCTCACCCGGATCCAGGGACACATGGTCTCACCCGGACCCAGGGACGCTTGGCCTCTCCCAGACCCAGGGCCACTTGGGCTCACCCGGGCCTAGGTGTGCGAGGCCTCACCCGGATCCAGGGACACATGGTCTCACCCGGACCCACGGACGCTTGGCCTCTCCCCGACCCAGGGCCACTTGGGCTCACCCGGGCCTAGGTGCACGAGGCCTCACCCGGATCCAGGGACACATGGTCTCACCCGGATCCAGGGACGCTTGGCCTCTCCCAGACCCAGGGCCACTTGGGCTCACCCGGGCCTAGGTGCACGAGGCCTCACCTGGATCCAGGGACACATGGTCTCACTCGGACCCAGGGACGCTTGGCCTCTCCCAGACCCAGGGCCACTTGGGCTCACCCGGGCCTAGGTGCACGAGGCCTCACCCGGATCCAGGGACACATGGTCTCACCCGGACCCAGGGACGCTTGGCCTCTCCCAGACCCAGGGCCACTTGGGCTCACCCGGGCCGAGGTGCACGAGGCCTCACCCGGTTCCAGGGACGCATGGTCTCACCCGGACCCAGGGACGCTTGGCCTCTCCCCGACCCAGGGCCACTTGGGCTCACCCGGGCCTAGGTGCACGAGGCCTCCCCCGGATCCAGGGACACATGGTCTCACCCGGACCCAGGGACGCTTGGCCTCTCCCAGACCCAGGGCCACTTGGGCTCACCCGGGCCTAGGTGCACGAGGCCTCACCCGGATCCAGGGACACATGGTCTCACCCGGACCCAGGGACGCTTGGCCTCTCCCCGACCCAGGGCCACTTGGGCTCACCCGGGCCTAGGTGCACGAGGCCTCACCCGGATCCAGGGACACATGGTCTCACCCGGACCCAGGGATGCTTGGCCTCTCCCAGACCCAGGGCCACTTGGGCTCACCCGGGCCTAGGTGCACGAGGCCTCACCCGGATCCAGGGACACATGGTCTCACCCGGACCCAGGGACGCTTGGCCTCTCCCAGACCCAGGGCCACTTGGGCTCACCCGGGCCTAGGTGCACGAGGCCTCACCCGGATCCTGGGACACATGGTCTCACCCGGACCCAGTGACGCTTGGCCTCTCCCAGACCCAGGGCCACTTGGGCTCACCCGGGCCTAGGTGCACGAGGCCTCACCCGGATCCAGGGACACATGGTCTCACCCGGACCCAGGGACGCTTGGCCTCTCCCAGACCCAGGGCCACTTGGGCTCACCCGGGCCTAGGTGCACGAGGCCTCACCCGGATCCAGGGACACATGGTCTCACCCGGACCCAGGGACGCTTGGCCTCTCCCCGACCCAGGGCCACTTGGGCTCACCCGGGCCTAGGTGCACGAGGCCTCACCCGGATCCAGGGACACATGGTCTCACCCGGATCCAGGGACGCTTGGCCTCTCCCAGACCCAGGGCCACTTGGGCTCACCCGGGCCTAGGTGCACGAGGCCTCACCCGGTTCCAGGGACGCATGGTCTCACCCGGACCCAGGGACGCTTGGCCTCTCCCCAACCCAGGGCCACTTGGGCTCACCCGGGCCTAGGTGCACGAGGCCTCACCCGGATCCAGGGACACATGGTCTCACCCGGACCCAGGGACGCTTGGCCTCTCCCAGACCCAGGGCCACTTGGGCTCACCCGGGCCTAGGTGCACGAGGCCTCACCCGGATCCAGGGACACATGGTCTCACCCGGACCCAGGGACGCTTGGCCTCTCCCCGACCCAGGGCCACTTGGGCTCACCCGGGCCTAGGTGCACGAGGCCTCACCCGGATCCAGGGACACATGGTCTCACCCGGACCCAGGGATGCTTGGCCTCTCCCAGACCCAGGGCCACTTGGGCTCACCCGGGCCTAGGTGCACGAGGCCTCACCCGGATCCTGGGACACATGGTCTCACCCGGACCCAGGGATGCTTGGCCTCTCCCAGACCCAGGGCCACTTGGGCTCACCCGGGCCTAGGTGCACGAGGCCTCACCCGGATCCAGGGACACATGGTCTCACCCGGATCCAGGGACGCTTGGCCTCTCCCAGACCCAGGGCCACTTGGGCTCACCCGGGCCTAGGTGCACGAGGCCTCACCCGGATCCAGGGACACATGGTCTCACCCGGACCCAGGGACGCTTGGCCTCTCCCAGACCCAGGGCCACTTGGGCTCACCCGGGCCTAGGGTCACGAGGCCTCACCCGGATCCAGGGACACATGGTCTCACCCGGACCCAGGGACGCTTGGCCTCTCCCCGACCCAGGGCCACTTGGGCTCACCCGGGCCTAGGTGCACGAGGCCTCACCCGGATCCAGGGACACACGGTCTCACCCGGACCCAGGGACGCTTGGCCTCTCCCAGACCCAGGGCCACTTGGGCTCACCCGGGCCTAGGTGCACGAGGCCTCACCCGGATCCAGGGACACATGGTCTCACCCGGATCCAGGGACGCTTGGCCTCTCCCAGACCCAGGGCCACTTGGGCTCACCCGGGCCTAGGTGCACGAGGCCTCACCCGGATCCAGGGACACATGGTCTCACCCGGACCCAGGGACGCTTGGCCTCTCCCAGACCCAGGGCCACTTGGGCTCACCCGGGCCTAGGTGCACGAGGCCTCACCCGGATCCAGGGACACATGGTCTCACCCGGACCCAGGGACGCTTGGCCTCTCCCAGACCCAGGGCCACTTGTGCTCACCCGGGCCTAGGTGCACGAGGCCTCACCCGGATCCAGGGACACATGGTCTCACCCGGACCCACGGACGCTTGGCCTCTCCCCGACCCAGGGCCACTTGGGCTCACCCGGGCCTAGGTGCACGAGGCCTCACCCGGATCCAGGGACGCATGGTCTCACCCGGACCCAGGGACGCTTGGCCTCTCCCAGACCCAGGGCCACTTGGGCTCACCCGGGCCTAGGTGCACGAGGCCTCATCCGGATCCAGGGTCGCATGGTCTCGCCCGGACCCAGGGACGCTTGGCCTCTCCCAGACCCAGGGGCACGTGGCCTCACCCGGGCCTAGGTGCCCGAGGCCTCACCCGGATCCAGGGACACATGGTCTCACCCGGACCCAGGAATGCTTGGCCTCTCCCAGACCCAGGGCCACTTGGGCTCACCCGGGCCTAGGTGCACGCGGCCTCACCCGGATCCAGGGACACATGATCTCGCCTGGACCCAGGGGTGTGTGGGCTCTCCCTGACCCAGGGGCGCTTGGCCTCGCCCGGGCACGGGATCCAGCGTCATCCGGGTCCAGGGGTACTTGGCCTCACCCGGACCCGGAGTCCGGCCTCACCTGGACCCAGGGGCATGTGGCCTCACCTAGACCCAGGGACGTGAGGCCTCACTTATACCCAGAGGCGTGTGACTACACCCGAGCCCAGAGGCGCGCAACCCCGCCCGCACCCGGGTCTCAGTGGGGCCCCGTCTTCCCGATCCCAATTCCTGCCGGTCAATCCCCCCTCAGCAATTCCCCTGGCCATCCTTCCGGAGCTCCAGTATGGCTGCTGCAGAACTCGTCGGGCGGCGGCTCGGCGAAGCTCCGGTGCACCCGGTGCATGGCGGCGGGCCAGTCCGGCGTCGCTGCGTCGGCCCTTGGGTCTGCATCGGTGGCCGGTCGCCGAGCATGCGCACCTGGCCGCTTCCGGGGCGTTGAGATTCTTGACGGACTCAGAGGTCAGCAAGCGCGGAGTCTCCCACCCCATGTCTCATAGGGGCTCGTCTGTCCGTGCTCGGCTGCCAGTGGAGCCGTCCCCTCAGCCGGAGACCGCCGGGGGAACTGCGCCGAGCACGTTCCAGGCCGCCGTTGTATCGCCTGAGCCATAGTTCTTTTGTGTCGCCTGAGCTGTAGTTCTTAAAGTGTGGTCTTTGGGTCACCGGCATCAGCATCATCCCACATCCCCCTCTTTTATTCTAGTTGTAGAGCATCTACTCAGCCAGCCCTATGGTGGTCTTGGATGGTGTCTGCTCTGCTCTCTTGTCGTAGTCTCAAAGTTGTTGTGGTAGGCAACAATCAGGCTTCCGCCCTATGCCTCCATCTTGGTCCTCCTTTGTATAGTTAAGTCTTGATTGGTGTTGGTGTCACTGGGGGGCTCTCTTTGTCTATAAAGGAAGAGTTGCTGTGCAGGAGATACGTTTATGGGCCGGGTCTTGGTGCAGCAAAGCTTTGGCGCTCACTGAATATTCCCGTTGAATGTGTCCCTTATGCACGTGGTTGAAATCTGGTGTCATCTCCCACAGACCACTAGATGCCCTCGTTTCTGGGTCTCCAATGGGGTGTAGATCAGCTACTGCCTTAGGCACTCAGCAAGGATTACAGCAAAAACTGTAGTTTCTTCCTCCTGTCTGAGTGGCCCTGGAGCAGTCCGACTAGAACAGCAGATCATCTGGTCCGCTGCCAGAGGGCAGTCCACCCACATGCATAAGCCGTTGCTTGGGGCGCAGGTGTGCCTGCAAGACTTGCGGGGCAGGTCTTCAAGACGTGCGGGGCGGGTCCCAGGGCGGGGCGGGGTCTCAGGGCGCCAACAGGCCATGGTGCGGCGAGCCTCGATGGCTGTGAGTCTGGTCCTTCTGCCTTCCATGTATCTAAGTCCCCTCGTTCCGCACTCCAGCGCAGCAAACACTGATTGCTGGGCGCACCTCTGCAAGAGTCCCGCCTCTCCCCGCAGGCATCTGGGTCTCCCGGGGTTCGCCAGAAGATGGGTTTCAGGGTGATGGAGAGCTAATCTCCCTTAGGTTTGGAACAAAAGCCCCTTTCCCCCGCCACCAGCCAGACCCACGCACCTCCACACCTCATCCCCTCCGATTTCGTTGGGTGCAAGGCAACAGAACAGCCTTTAACCTCCGCCGCCATCTTTTTCAAACTTCTCAATTTGTACTTCTTAATCCCTTCATTTCAGTCAACTTTACTGAAGTCTAGCGCCGCCGGAAGGTGCACGGAAAGGGCGCCCGGGCCTCCGTCCGGTGCGCGGTGCGCGCGTCCCGCGGAACCAGGCGCGTGAGGGCCGCGCGGCTGGGACGGGCGCTGGGCGGCCGCCGAGCTCCAGGCACCGCCATCGCCGTGTTCCGGACGTCGCCGCCGCGGCGTCCCCCCAATTTATACTTTTTAATCCCTTGAATTCAGTCAACTCTACTGAAGTCTAGCGCCGCCGGGAGGTGCACGGAGAGGGCGCCCGGGCCTCCGTCCGGTGTGCGGGGCGCGCGGCCCGCGGGACCAGGCGCGCGGGGGCTGCGCGGCGGGGACGGGTGCTGGGAGGCCGCAGGGCTCCGGGCGCCGCCGCTGCGGCGGCGTCCCCAGCGTCCCGGGCCGGGCAGCCTGCGGGGTCGGCGGAGTTGCGAAAGTGAGTTTCCCAGGGTTTCGCCCGGAATGGGGTTCAGTGCAATCGGAGCCGGTGCTCAGCGCACTCCGGAGCCTTTATCTCCTTCCTGCCAGTGAACTCCGGCCAGGTCATCAGCCGCCCCCTCCTCTCCGGTTCCATCCTCCCCGCAGGCACGTGTGCTCGTGTCTCCGCCCGTTTCTCCATACCTCAGGCTTTTACGGCTTCCCCGACTGTCCCCGTGGCCTTCTCCTTCCCCCCAGCTGTGGGCATTTCAGTCCGCCAGCTCTCCTGTGGTTCTGGACGATGTCCGTTCTGACCTCTAGTTGTATTTTTGAAATTGTTGTGCCCGGCTGCAGGTTAGGTGTTTAACCTATGCCGCCATCTTGGTTTCTCTCAGCTGTTTTTCTTTGCAAGAATACTTCATAGGTTAAACTTTCCTTTCCAAATGAATTCATTTTAGCAAAGATGTCATCAATGGCAGCACAGAGGTATGCAGACTTAGCAACACTCTGAAAACCCAAGTTTGAGCCAGCAGGTAAAAGGCAAGAAAGAACATTTCTGACTGAGGGCATGTGGAATATGTAAAGGCTGGAATCTCAGATGCTCCTTTGGGTCAGCTGAGCAAAGGAGAGTCTGAAATTCATGGGTAGGCGTGGGACAGCTGAGTATTGTGCTCAGAAAGGGAAACTTTGGAGCTAGGTAGGACCAGTGTGAAGTGTGAGATGAGTAGGTGAGAGGAAAAAAGGGAAGGGAAAGAAAGATCTGGGGAGACAAGTACGTGGTGTGTGGTGGTGAAGCAAAGAGGAAAGCACTGCCTGACTGGCATGGCTCAGTGGTTGAGCATCGACTTATGAACCAGGAGGTCAGGACACATGCCCAGGTTGCGGGATCGATCCCCATTGTGGGGCCTGCAGGAGGCAACTGATCAATAATTCTCTCATCATTGATGTTTTTCTCTCCCTCTCCCTCTCCTTTCTGCTTTGAAATCAATTAAAAAAAATTTTTTTTAAGGGGAAAGCGGCCTAGCCTGTTTGGTTCAGTGGATAGAGTGTCAGCCTGTGGACGAAAGGGTCTTGGGTTCAATTCTGGTCAAGGACATGTACCTCAGTTGCAGGTTCCTCCCTGGCCTGGGCCCTGGTCTGGGTGTGTGCAGGAGGCAACCAATCTATGTGTTTCTCTCACATTCATATTTCTCTCTGTCTTTCCCTTTCTTTTCCACTCTCTGTAAAAATCAATGGGGAAATATGCTCAGGTGAAGATTAAAAAAAAAAAAAAAGGAAATCACTAGTGTGGGATAGTCCGAAGGTCTTTTTATTTATTTATTTCTCAAACTTATCGAGTACCAAGTACCTAAACTAAGTATTAAGGGTGCACATAACATAACTAGAGGCCCGGTGCATGAAATTCACCGGGGGTCCCTCAGCTTGGGGTCCCTCAGCTTGGCCTGCGCCTTCTTGCAGTCCGGGAGCCCTCAGGGGATGTCCAACTGAAGGCGGGGAGCAGGCCTAAGCTGCAGTAGTCGGACATCCTTAGCGCTTCCGTGGAGGCGGGAGAGGCTTTCACCAGCCATGAGCCCGGCTTCTGGCTGAGCGGTGCTCCCCCTGTGGGACTGCACTGACCACCAGGGGGCAGCTCCTATGTTGAGAGTCTTCCCCCTGGTAGTCAGTGCGCATCATAGCGACTGGTCGTTCCACCATTTGGTCGATTTGCATATTAGCCTTTTATTATATAGGATGAGCTTTCTCATATCCAGCCCTGCGTGGTGTGTGTGGAGGGGGGGGGGGAGGGGAGGGGGAGGGGAGTGCAATGCTGGGAGCACACTGGTGATTAAGACAGCTCTGTTCCGCCCTGGTGGGTGTGGCTCAGTTGGTTGGGCATCATCGTCTTGTGCACTGAAAGGTTGCTGGTTTGATGCCTGCTCAGGGCACATGCCTGGATTGCGGGCTCAATCCCCAGTAGGGGTTGTGCAGGAGGCAGCCGATCTATGTTGCTTTCTCACAGTGATGTTTCTCTCTCTTCCGCTCCTTTCCTCTCTAAAAACAATAAAAAATATTTTTAAAAGACAGGTTTGATCCTGCATTCATAGGAAACAGACCTTTACCAGAGTGTGACAGCCCAGAGTGGTCAGGGGAATGCTGAAACAACCAAGGCGTTGAGAGAGAAAGCACACCAGACTGATCAGGGCCACAATGGGGAAGACAAGGGTGACTGTGTGAGTTCAGAGGAAGCACCTGACCCAGCTGGGGGCATAGGGGGAGGCTTCCTGAAGAAAGGGACGTTGGAGGAAGAATCTGAGACCAGCAGGTAAAAGGCAGGAAAGAACATTTCTGACTGAGGGAATGTGGTATATACATACAATGGAGTAATTCAGCCTTAGAAGAGAAGGAAATACTGCAATATGCAACAACATGGAAAAACCTGGAGGACGTTGTGTTAAGTGAAATAAGCCGGTCTCAGAAGGACAAATAGTGCATAATCCCACTTGTATGCGGTTTCTAAAATAGTCAAACTCATTAAAGCAGAGTAGAATGGTGGTTGCCAGGGGCTGGGGAGTGGGGGAGATGAGGAGTTGCTAAACAATGGGTATAAACATTTCAGTTGTGCAAGATAAATAAGTTCCTGAGGTCTGCTGTATAACATATGCCTATAGTTAACAATACTTGTACACTTAAAAATCTGTTAAGAGAGTAAGTCTCATGTTAAGTGTTCTTTAAAAAAAGACTGGGAGAGGGAAATTTCTTTGGTGTGTCACAGCCTAGAAAGGAGACGGATGTGCGGGGAGCAACTAATATTTAGAGAGTATTTCCAACATATAGGGAACTGCTCTAAGCACTTTACATATAGTATCAGGCACTGTTCTAGGCACTTTACATGTAACATGTCATTAAATCTTCAAAAGAGCTCTATGAGGAAGGTGTCATTAATTTCATTTTATAGATGAGGAAACTGAGGCAGAGAGGTCAAATAATTTGCATAAGTTCTCACAGGTGGTAAACGGTAGAGCCTGAATTTGAACACAGAGAGTGCCTACCCTATAACCACTATACTCTACTGCCTTTCTGTGTGTATACTGACACTGTTAGAGTATTCCTCCCCCACCTTTTTTGTTGTTGTTGTTGCCAGGAGAATATATTAATATATTACTTGTAAAACCTGAAAAAGTTTAAGAGTATCAGGTTAGCCCGACCAGCATGGCTCAGTGATTGAGCATTGACCTATGAACCAGAAGGTCATGGTTCGATTTCCAGTCAGGACACATGCCTGGGTTATGGGCTTGATTCATGCAGGAGGTAGCTGACCAATGATTCTCTCATCATTGTTTTTCTCTCTCTCTCTCTTTCTCTCTGAAATCAATAAAAAAATATTTTTTTAAAAAGAGTATTAGGTTGACAATAAATGATTTCTAAGTACTATTATTAATGGACTAGAGGCCCAGTGCACAAAATTCATGCACTGGGGGGGGGGGTGTCTCTTAGCCCAGCCTGCACCCTCTTGCAGTCTGGGAACCCTTGGGGGATGTCCCACTGATGGCTTAGGCCTGCTCCCCACTAAGCCGTCAGACATCCTTAGCACTGCCACGGAGGCGGGAGAGTCTCCCACCACTGCCGCTGCGCTCGCCAGCCATGAGCCCAGCTTCTGGCTGAGTGGCGCTCCCCCTGTGGGAGTGCACTGACCACCAGGGGACAGCTCCTGATTGAGCATCTGCCCCCTGATGGTCAGTGTGCGTCACAGTGACTGGTTGTGCCTGCGTTTGATCAATTTGCATATTAGCCTTTTAGTATATAGGACTAGAGGCCCAATGCATGAAATTCGTGCAAGAATAGGCCTTCGCAGCCGTGGCTGCCTGGATTCCTCCCTCACACCCTCGATACCGCAGCAGCTCTGGCTTCGTCCTGGAAGGGCATCTGTCTAATTAGCATATTACGCTTTTATTATTATAGATAAAGGCAAGGTTCAGAACACCAAGAACAGCAGGCTACTATGGTGGGTAGGCAGGTAGGAGGAAAGCTCTGCTTGCAAATGGATAAACTATCTTTGGAAGGACACACAAGAAACCAGTAATAGCAGTCATCTCCTTATGGCTAGAGGAGAAGGTGAGGGAGGACTGATTTTTCCTGAATTTTTTGTGCCTTTAAAAGGGTTGAGGTGCGCTCTCTCAGGAGTGCACCCTCACTTTTCTTTCCCCACAGGCACGCATCTCCTAAACTCTTACAGTCCCCACAAGACCTACAACCAGGGGAACAATGAACAGTGGTGGCTTGTACTGGACTAAAACCCTGAACCTGTCTCCAAAGCCCCCTTTTTAAAAATTTAATTTAAGTTCCTTATTGTTTAAAGTATTACATATGTCTCCTTTTTCCCCCATTGACCTCTCCCCAGCTGCTATCCAAAGCCGCTTTCCTCAGACTTCCCAGTGAGCCAATGCAGCCCTGCCTAGACTTCTTTCTTTCCTATGATGTTTCTAGAGAGCCAAGCAGCCCCGCCCAGGCTCTCCTGGTGCTTCTTCCATCCTAAGCCCTTCCTGGTTCCACTGACCCCAGCTTTAATAAATGTATTCTTAATTTTAAAAAGGGGTTGAGAAATTGATGTTATCAAAATGGCTAAATGGGAATTTTTCTACCATCTTCCCCTTGAAGAACATCGATTTTGAAAATCACCCAGGGATGAGAAGTCCAGGAGTCCAGCAGAGAAGTTCCAGCATACCACTGAAGGAAAAACATTGAGATTGGATGCATTGAAGAGGAATATTGAGAGTTCTGTACAACTGGGGGAGGGGGAAAGAAGCTGTGAGGATAGCAGCCAGGGATCTCAGAAAACATTAGAGGGACTCAGATCCTACTAACCACATCACACACATCAGGAAGATAGTGCATGCACCACTGGGAATGGAATGCCTTGCCTGTGGATCCCCCCAACTGGTCCATAGACACCCCCAGCACTCTGTGCACCTCACCTGCACCTGCCCCCACCCCATGGCTGGCTTCCTGTGCACACTGCTGAGGGCTGTGAGAGTGTGCCTTTGCAGATGGTTAATGAGCATGTACAGAAAGTCAGCCAACTCTGCAGGAGTGGGAGGAAGCATGCAAACTTGAGCATTCAGCACAGCACTAGGGAAAGCAAATGGGAGGCTGTCAGCATTTGCTCTGGCTTTGCAGAATTGAGAGAAGGCATTCGATCTTAAGAATTCCCCCTCCCCGAGAGGGAACCAGATATGGGGAGCAAGTACCCATGGAAGGGTTCTGAGAGAGCCTTAGAATCCCTACCAGTGCTGATGAAAAGTGTCTCTCACCCAAAGGCAGTCAGTAAGACTGGAGGAGACTGATTCTTCAAATGTGAAGGCAGCATTGCTAGACATCAAGGAATATGGAAAATCAAGGAAGCATACCACCACCAAAGGAACAAAATACTTTTCTAATAACCAACCCCAAAGCAATGGAAATCTGTGATTTTCCTGATGAAGAATTCGAAAGTTGGCCCTAGCCAGTTTGGCTCAGTGGATAGAGGCACATTCCTTGGTTGCAGGCTCGATCCTCAGGTGCATGTGGAAGGCAACCAATTGATGCGTCTCTCTCTCCATCTCTCCCCCTCCCTTCCACTCTCTCTAAAAAAAAAAAAGTAATCAATGGAAAAATATCCTTGGGTGAGGATTAATAAAAACAAAAAAGAATTCAAAAGTTGTTTTAAGGAAGCTCAGTGAGCTACAAGAAACACAGGAAGACAATTGAATGAAATCAGTAAAAAAATTACAAACAAAATGAAAGGTTTAACAGAGAGATAGAAATCACTTTTTAAAAAGCTAAACAGAAATTCTAGAGCTGGCCATAGCTGGTTTGGCTCAGGGATAGAGCACTGGCCTGTGGACTGAAGGATCCCAGGTTTGATTCCAGCCAAGGGCACATGCCTGTGTTGTGGGCTTGATCTCCAGGAGGTGGTGTGAGAGGCAGCTGATCAAAGATTCTCTATCATTGATGTTTCTATCTCTCTCTCCCCCTCTCCCTTTCTCTCTGAAATCAACAAAAATATATATATATATTTAAAAATTCTAGAGCCAAACCAGCTATGGCCAGCTCTAGAATTTCTGTTTAGCTTTTTAAAAGTGATTTCTCTCTCTCTCTGTTAAACCTTTCATTTTGTTTGTAATTTTTTTACTGATTTCATTCAATTGTCAGGAGGTGGACCCTGCTAAGGCCGAGGCCTGCTTATTGAACCTACAGGTCATGTCCGTGGTGGGCGGCTCCGATGCCACCTACCTCTGGCACATGGGCAGCGCGCTGGGCCCGGAGGACCCCAGGCCAGGGCTGGGATGTTGTGCTGTCGCCTGATGACTTGTGTGTGATGAGGCTCCAGAGTCCAGCCCAGGGGCAGGACCTGACCCAGTGGAAGCTGAGCTTTCTGCAAACTTCCCCAACAGGATATGGTGTCCAGCTGGTCCCTGGGGACACAGCCCTGCTTAGGAGGGAATTCAGCATCCTCTCTTATTCTCCCTGGAACTAAAGAGGCAGAGGAGGGTGACTTGGCAACTGGGCCAGAGTTCTCCACCCAAGGACAGGGTCCTGGCTTCACTGGGACCTGCAGCAGTGGGCCCAGGGGGATGGGGAGACCCTGGGCCCTGGGGAGCTGCCCTGTCTCCAGCCCCTCAGTCCAAGGCCCTGGAAATGAGGGATGAGACCCAAGAGACCCCCAGGCTGCCCCAGGACATCAGAGGCTGGGAAGGACTGGCAGCTGCCCCTCCACCATAGCGAGGGGAGCTGTTGGCAAAGGATGGGGACGTGGGCCTGTGGTGGGAGAATGGGGGATGGCCTAGGGACTGAAAATGGCTTCTCAGTGGGAAGCAACACAAATGTCCTTAGCTGGAGAATTTCTTTTCTGTCAATGGTCATGGAGTTCGCAATGTGACTGTCCACCTGCCCTGCCCTGACCGGGGAAAGAGATGTCATATGGGAGGTGTCTTGGTTGCAAATGTTGGCTATTTTGTGCAGTTTGGCCATTTAGTTCCTGTTTCTTTGTATGTTGTTTTTCGTTAAATAAAACAAGTGTTTTTCAAAAAAAAGAAAGAAAAAGTAAATTAAGCCTGTTAAAAAAGTATGTAAATTATGACATCAAAAATATAAAATAGCCCTGGCTCAGTGGATAGAGCGTCGGCCTGCAGACTGAAGTGTCCCAGGTTCGATTCTGGTCAGGGCACATGCCCAGGTTGTGAGCTCAATCCCCAGTGGGGGGGGTGTAGGAGGCAGCTGATTAATAATTCTCTTTCATCATTGATGTTTCTCTCTCTCTCTCCCTCTCCCTTTCTCTCTGAAATCAATAAAAATATATTTAAAAATATATATATATATAAAATAGGGGGGAGTAAAAGGGTAGATTTTTTGTATGCAAAGTTAAGTTGTTAAAGCAACTTTACTGAATTTGTGAATTAGTTCTAACACTTTTTTGGCGGAGTCCTTAGTACTTCTTATACGCAAGATCATCATCTTCAAACAGAGACCATTTTAATTCTCCCAAAGACATAATCAGTCGTTCACGGTTCAATTCCCAGTCAGGATACATGCCTGGGTTGAGGGCTCGATCCCCAGTAGGAGGCATGCAGGAGACAGCCGATCAATGATTCTCTCTCATCATTGATGTTTCTAAATCTCTCTCCCCCGCCCCGTGCTTCCTCTCTCTGAAATCAATAAAAATAAAACATTTTAAAACCCCACAAACTTCCATATTCTTAAAATATATATATATGCCACTGTGGAGAACAGTATGGAGTTTCCTCAAAAAACTAAAAATGGAACTCCCATTTGACCCAGTGATCCCACTTCTAGAAATACTAGTATATCCCAAGAAACCAGAAACACCAATCAGAAAGGATGTATGCACCCCTATGTTCATAGCAGCACAATTTACAAGAAGGACAAGGAGTGGATCCCTGTCACCAAGCTCGGCTGCCTGTAGTCAGTGCGCTCCCACAGGGGGAGTGCCGCTCAGCCAGAAGCCGGGCTCACGGCTGGCAAGCACATGATTTGGAAACAGCCTAAGCGCCCATCAGCAGATCAGTGGATTAAAAAACTGTGGTACATCTACACAGTAGAATTCTACGCTGCGGTAAAAAGGAACTCCTACCATTCGCAATAGCATGGATGGGCCTAGAGAGCATTATGCTAAGTGACATAAGCCAGTCAGAGAAAGATAAATATCACATGATCTCATTCATTTGTGGAATATAATGAACAACATAAACTGATGAACAAGAACAGATCCAGAGACAGAGAAGCATTGATCAGACCATCAAAACTCAGAGGGACTGGTTAAGGACAACAGGGGGGTGAGGGCATCCGTGGGGAGGGGTGTGGGATGGGAATGAGGGGATGAGGACAAATATGTGACACCTTAATCAATAAGGAAACAAAATAAAATAAAAACTCAGAGGGAAGGCAGGGGAGGGTGGGGGTAAGAGGGAGAGATCAACCAAAGGACTCGTATGCATGCATGTAAGCATAACCAATGGACACAGACACCAGGGGGGTGAGGGCATGAGCTGGGGGTGGGGGTGGTGGGGAGGGGTGTGGGGGGAAGCAAAGTGGGGATAAGGACACATATGTAATATCTTAATCAATTAAGGGGAAAAAAAGTACAGACAAGGGAGTCCTGGCCAGCCTGGAGCAGAAGCTGAAGGAGTGTGGGATGCAGGAGAGCAGGTGTGTGGACCTCAAACTCACCGTGGAGGTGAAGGATAACTTGAGAAGGCTGAGGCCACGCCATAGCACTGGGTACCACTTGGAGAACATGGACACTGCCCCAAACTGTATCCCAGTCAACTCTGCAACAGCACTCAAGAACAGACCTCTTTGGCTCAGTTGGTTGGTTGGGCATTGTCCTGTGCACCATACGGCTGCTGGTTTAATTCCTACTGAGGGCACATGGCTGCGGTGGGTTGTGTGCTCGATCCCTGATAGGGGGCGTGCAGGAGGCAGGTGATTGATGTTTTGCTTTCACACTGATGTTTCCCCCTTTCTCCCTCTCCATAAAAATAAATCTTCAAAAAAAAGAAAAATAACAGACCACTTTCTGTCACAGTCACAAGCAAAGGCACTGTCCTCCAGAAAGTCAAGGAATGGGAGAAGGAAGGAAGGAGCCTGCAACCTAGGTACATACCCTTGATCAGAATCGAACCCGGACCCTGCGGTTGGCAGGCCAAGGCATCATCCACTGAGCCAAACCGGCTAGGGCAAGATATGACATTTCTTAGCCCTCCAGCAGCGGACCTTCGTTTTTTTCCTCCAGGAGTGTGGTGGAAAAACCCCAGATCACCTTCTTGGATTCTTATTACCCAAGTTACCAAGAACACTGCGAGTGGCATACTGGGAGCTTATCCAATGAGCTGTCAGAAAAGGTGTTTCCCCCCATAGCGCCCCTTCACCCGATTACCACCCCACCCTCTGTCCTTATCCCCACCCGCCCACAGATTAGCTGTGTCTATTGTACACCTGTCATCCATAGGTGTACAATTTTTGTCCAGTTTCTTCCCGCACCGCCCACACCCCTTTCCCCCAGAGAATTGTCAGTCCACTCCCTTTCTATGCCCCTGATTCTATTATATTCACCAGTTTATTCTGTTCATCAGATGTTTTATTCACTTGATTTTTAGATTCACTTGTTGATAGATATGTATTTGTTGTTCATAATTTTTAGCTTTACCTTTTTCTTCTTCTTCCTCTTCTTAAAGAATACCTTTCAGCATTTCATATAATACTGGTTTGGCAGTGATGAACTCCTTTAGCTTTTTCTTATCTGTGAAGCTCTTTATCTGACCTTCAATTCTGAATGATAGCTTTGCTGGGTAGAGTAATTTTGGTTGTACGTTCTTGCTATTCATCACTTTGAATATTTCTTGCCACTCCCGTCTGGCCTGCATAGTTTCTGTTGAGAAATCAGCTGACAATCGTATGGGTGCTCCCTTGTAGGTAACTGTTTTTCTCTTATTGCTTTTAATATTCTGTCTTTTGCTCTTGGCATTTTAATTATGATGTGTCTTGGTGTGGCCCTCTTTGGATTCCTTTTGTTTGGGGTTCTCTGCGCTTCCTGGACTTGTAAGTCTATTTCTTTCATCAGGTGGGGGAAGTTTTTGGTCATTATTTCTTCAAATAGATTTTCAGTATCTTGCTTTCTCTCTTCTTCTGCCACCCCCATAATTCGGATGTGGTACACTTGAAGTTGTCCCAGAGGCTCCTTACACTGTCTTCATGTTTTTGGATTCTTTTTGCTTTTCCGGTTGGGTGTTTTTTGCTTCTTTGTATTTCAAATCTTTGACTTGATTCTTGAGATCCTCTAGTCCAGTGGTTGGCAAACTCATTAGGCAACAGAGCCAAATATCAACAGTACAATGATTGAAATTTCTTTTGAGCCGAAAACCGACTTCTGTGCATGGGCCACGAATCGCACTGTACACGGGCGCCCGCACGTGGTATTTTGTGGAAGAGCCGCATGTGGCTCACAAGCCGCAGTTTGCAGACCACTCTCTAGTCTGCTGTTGGATGTCTGTATATTATTTTTTATTTCAGTCAGTGTATGCTTAATTTCTAGTTGGTCCTTTTTCATATCCTCAAGGATTTCACTAAATTTATCGGCCTTTTCTAGAAAATTCTTGAAAAACCTTATTACTGTGGTTTTGAACTCTATATCCATTCATTTGCTTTCCTCCATTTCTTTCAGTTGTGACCTGTTTCTTTGTCTCCGCATTTTGGCTGCTTCCCTGTGTTGATAAGAGTGGCTTTGTGTGCTAGGTGTCCTGTAGGGCCCAGTGGCTCAGCCTCCCCAGTTACCTGAGGTGGACACTCTTGGTGCACCCCTTTGTGGGCTGTGTGCACAGTCTTGTAGTTAAGCCTTGATTGTTGTTGGTATCACTGGGAGGAATTGACCTCCAGGCCAATTGGCTGTGAGGATTAGCTGTGTCTACGATGGGAGAACTTCTGTGCTGCAGACACCCTTATGAGACAAGCCTTGCTTCAGTGGAGCTTTGGTGCTCACTGAGTCTGCCCCCTGAGTGTGTCCCTTATGGATCTGAGGAGTTGTAATCTGGATGGTCCTACCCTGACCCTTGGGTACACTGGCTCTTGGATCTTCAAGGAGGTGCTAATTTAGCCTCTGCCTGAGGCCACCCAGCAGGAGCTACGGAGAGATCTGCAGATTCCTCTTCTTTGTTTGGGTTTTGGAGGTGCCCAGATGAGGCCCAGCTGTGAAGCAATGCAAGCTGCTGTGGGGCCTTGGGCCTTCTTTTTAATTTCTGGGTCTGACTCAGCTGCAGTGTGTTAGGTAAGTTTAGAATTCAAAGGACCAGGCCATTCATATGCAAAAGCCTCTGCGCTCAGCTTGGATGGGGCGGAGTCTCAGGGCGGAGCAAACAGCAATGGCTTCCCGTCAGCCCTGCCCTAAGAGGCCCCTGGAGCTCAGTGTCCGGTGGTAATCGCTGCAAGCACCTCTGAGAGAAAGCCGCCCTTGAGTTTCACCCACTGCCAGACAGTCCAGTTTCTCCCCGTATGAGTCTGGGTCCCCAGAGTCTTGCCCAGAACTGGAGTTCAGAGCAGTCGGGAGCTTTTGTCTCCCTCCGCTTGAAAAAGCCAGCCATGTACTCAGTTGCCAGCCCTCTTCGCAGCGTGCGTGTCTCCGTACCTCTGCCTTTACTTCCACAGCTCCTGTGAACCTCAGTGTGCTTTCCTCTCCCCTTCTAGTTGTAGAATTTCCACTCAGCCAGCCTTCCTGTGGTTCTGGATGATGTCCGTTTTGTCGTTTAGTTGTAGTTTTTAAATTATTGTGTGAGGCAGCAGTTCAGGTGTTTACCTAGGCCGCCATCTTGGTTTCTCTCCCCACATATGTGTTTTTATTATACTATTTTCATTACCTAAGAAAAGTTTAAAAAATTATCTGACAATTAAGGGAACATACTAGTACACATAAACTTCAGCATATACAGCGCTTAAGGCTATTTCATATAGTCATTAATTCTACTGTCTGGAACAGAAAAGGTGGTCAAATTTTGATAAAACAAAAATTAAAAACAAAACAAAATTAAAATATACTCACTCTGAAGCCCCTCTTACTGGTCCAGGTACTATTTCCAACCCAGATTCTTGCCCAGTAATCCAGCTTTTTACACATACACAGTCTTACATTTTTCCAACAAGTATTTATTATTAGTTAAGCCATGATTCAGGATTCTAGGGTGGGGTGTTCCCAAGCCCCCCTTCACCTCCCTGGGAGAAGGATGGAGGATGCCCAGTTCAGATCTTCCCAGGAAACGTGCCTTCTGCCCTGCGGTCATCCCAAGCCGAAACCTGTGGAAAGAAAACCAGTGTTACTTACTCCCTTCCTCTATGGGGAAACCAGATGGGTGGACTTAATTTTTCTCACTTTGCCTACCTGTTCATTTCTTCAGTCAATCAACAAATAACCCCAGTACCTACAGGAGCTGGGGAACCAGCAGTGACCAGAAAGATAAGAATTACTGTGCTGTTTGGCTGGCATGGCTCAGTGGTTGAGCATCGACCCATGAACCAGGAGGTCACAGTTTGATTTCCATTCAGGGCACATGCCCAGGTTGCGGCCTCCATCCCCAGTGTGAGGCATGCAGGAGGCGGCCAATTAGTAATTCTGTCTCATCATTGATGTTTCTCTCTCTCTCTCTCCGTCTCTGAAATAAATATATATTTTTTTAAAAAACACAAAAAAACAAAGAATCACAGTCCTGAATGAGCTGATACAAGCTGAACCACTAAAAGGGTGGGGGGAGGAAAAATAACACACAGGAAAATCCCCAACTTCCTGCAGGGCTGTTCATGGGAGATATGTAAGGTACAGAGCTTCAAGAGAGTGGCTATGCCCTGCTTCAGGAAACCTAGTCAACACTCAATGATGTCTGTCAGAATAGAGGAAAGAAGAAATACTAGGCAGCTGTGAAAAAGGTAAGGCTGATCTATGCTCCAGCACAAATAGATCTCCAAGACATAGTCAAGTGCAAAAAGATGCCAAATGGAATCAAGAGTAGGATACTAGTGTTAATCACAGATATAGTCAAACAATTAGGCTCTCGACCAAGTTGTTCATAGATATAATGTTGAACAAAAACTTCAGTCCTGACAACCCTTTCATGCTGATATGTCACCATGAAAAAAGGCATCTCTCAGGCCATAAACTAAGGAGAAAATGTGAATTAGTTTACTCCTAAACCTCACTGCTTCTTAACATCTCAGGAAATCGTGCTGTGAATATATATTTAATATTTTGCTTTTTAAATTTTATTTTTATTTTTATTGATTTCAGAGAGGAAGGGAGAGAGAGAATCATTGATGGCTACCTCCTGCATGCCCCCTACTAGGGATCAAGCCTGCAACCCGGGCAACTAGAATCCAACCCGGGATCCTTCAGTCGAAAGGCTTACACTCTATCCACTGAGCCAAACTGGCTAGGAGCGTACTGTGAATATTTTTGTTTTTGCTTTTGTTGCTGCCAAAATGGACAATTAGCACAATTTAAAAACATAAAGAGGCCATCAAGTGCTAATGTTGTTCAATCTCCAGATAGGGCACATACAACAAGCAACCAATGAATGCATAAATAAGTGGAACAACAAACTGATCCCCCCACCACCATCCTTCTCTCCCACCCTCAAATCAATCAATAAAATTAGCCCTGGCCAGTGTGGCTCAGTTGGTTGAGCATAGACCCATGCACCAAAAGTTCACCAGTTCACCAGGGCACATGACTGGGTTGCAGGCTCAATCTCTTGTAGGGGGCATGCAGGAGGCAGCCAATCAACGTTTCTCTCTCTCCCTCACTCTAAAATCAATAAAAACATATGAAAACAAATTAATTAAAATAAAGAATTTCAGTTATCAGGGCTAAAAGGACTGACTGCCTTAGTGTCCATATTTTTTAGATACACACTGAAGTAAGGAGGGGTGAAATGACATGCTGGGATTCATCTCAAAATGCTTCAGCAACAAAGGAAAGATGAAAAAGAAAAGGGATAGATGAAGGAAATGTGGAAAAATTTTGACATTATTCAATTTGGGTGATGGGTATATTTTGTGGTATATTATCCTACTTTTATGTATATTTGAAAATGTTCACAATAAAAGAGGACAGGATGGCACAAAATGGTGAGCTCCACAGGGACAGGAACGCAGCACCGAGTATATATCTATAGAGTGCGTGAGCAAGATGGGTTTAGCAAGAAGACAGCTCTGGTCACCTTGGCTGAGAGCCCTGACTTACTGAATGTATCAGTGAAAGAAGAAAAGGAAGGCAATTATAGGAAGAAAAGGACAAGTCCCATGACAGTGCGATGCCCTGTCTTCCCTCCACCTCTTGCAGCTGACCTTCCACCAAGTCACCAAACTCCCCTCTCCTAAGACCCCACCCGTGTATCCCAAGGGCCCCAGCAGGAGTCACTTACCCAGGATAAAGGGCACAGGGACTTGTACACACGCCGGTACCATTCACACACAGAGACATCACCCCCTTTCGCAGTCATTGCCTTCTCACAGCGGTGGAAGTCTGAAAAAAGGGGTTCAGGTTCAGCTCAGACAAAGGGCTAGGACACATTTTTTTTTTTTAAATGCTTTTACTGATTTCAGAGAGAGAAAGAGAGAGATAGAAACATCAATGATGAGAGGTTGATCGGCTGCCTCCTGCACATCCCCTACTGGGGATTGAGCCTCAACCTGGGCATATGCCCTTGTTGGAATTGAACGTGGGACCCGTCAGTCTGCAGGCCAATGCTCTATACACTGAGTCAAACCAGCCAGGACTAGAACACATTTTTTAATAAAACTCACAGAAATACCCTTTTACCAGTCACACACACACACACACACACACACACACACACACACACACACACACAATTTTGCAAAGAATGTATACCCTTACAAGTGGACTAAAAAGGGTTAGATATAACTCACTAAATTGACTTTGCAACCTCTAGAGAACTGCTGTTTAACTGGAAATCTCTGGGGTCAGACCCTAGCAAGTTTCACTCAGTAGGTAAGAGCATTGGCCCATGGACTGAAGGGTCCTGGGTTTGATTCCAGTCAAGGGCATGTACCTCGGCTGCAGGCTCTATCCCTGGCCCTGGTTGGGGCACATACGGGAGGCAACTAATTGACGTTTCTCCCTATCTGTCTTTCCCCCTCCCTTCCACTCTCTATAAAAATCAATGGGAAAATATCCTCGGGTGAGGATCAACAACAAATAAATAAATAAATAAATAAATAGACAGACAGACAGAGAGGATCAACAACAAATAAATAAATAGATAAATAAATAAATAGACAGACAAACAAACAAACAAATAAATAAATGGGTTATTTGTTAAAAAACAAAAACAAAAACTCTGGGGTCAGGACTGATGGGCAACAGGAGCGGCATGTGTAGGGATAATGGAAACCCAGAACCAGGGCAAAGAAAGGGAAGATAGACTTGATGCTAAAATGCTGGAGTCTGAGAGAGGAAGACAGGCGTGGGATAATCTGGTTTTTAAAAGTAAGCAATTGCAGAAACCGGTATAGCTCAGTAGATAGATCATCGGCCTGCGGACTGAAGGGTCCCAGGTTCGATTCCGGTCAAGGGCATGTACCTTGATTGCGGGTACATCCCCAGTAGGGGGTGTACAGGAGGCAGCTGGTCGATGTTTCTCTCTCATCGATGTTTCTAACTCTATCTCTCTCCCTTCTTCTCTGTAAAAAATCAATAAAATATATATATTAAAAAAAAAAAAGGTAAGCAATTAAGCCTGGCTGATATGGCTCAGTGGTTGAGCATCAACTCAATAACAAAGGGGTCACTGGTTCGATTCCCAGTCAGAGCACATACCCAGCTTTTGGGCTTGATCCCCAGTGAGGGCGTACAGGAGGCAGCCAATCAATGATTCTCTCTCATCAATGTTTCTATCTCTCTATCCCTCTCCTTTCCTCTCTAAAAATCAATAAAAACACACTTTTTTTTTTTAAAGTAAGCAGTTAATTAGCCTTGGCCAGGTAACTGAGTTGGTTAGAACAGCGTCCCGATATGCAAAGGTTGCAGGTTCAATCCCTGGTCAGGGCACATACAAGAATCAACCAATGAGCCCTAAATGGTTTGGCTCAGTGGATAGAGCGTCAGCCTTCAGACTGAAAGGTCCCAGGTTCGATTCCGGTCAAGGGCATGTACCTTGGTTGCAGGCACATCCCCAATAGGAGGTGTGCAGGAGGCAGCTGATCGATGTTTCTCTCTCATTGATGTTTCTAACTCTCTATCCCTCTCTCTTTCTCTCTGTAAAAAATCAATAAAATATATATTAAAAAGAATAAACCGCCGAAACCGGTTTGGCTCAGTGGATAGAGTGTCGGCCTGCGGACTGAAGGGTCCCAGGTTCGATTCCAGTCAAGGGCATGTACCTTGGTTGCGGGCACATCCCCAGTGGGGGGTGTGCAAGAGGCAGCTGGTTGGGGTTTCTCTATCATCGATGTTTCTAACTCTCTATCCCTCTCCCTTCCTCTCTGTAAAAAATCAATAAAATATATTTTTTAAAAAAAAGAATAAACCAATGAATGCATAAATAAGTGGAACAATGAGTTGATATTTCTCTCTCTCTAATCAATGAAAAATAAATAAATAAATAAATGTAAGCAATTAATTAAAAAAAAAACAATCAATCCAGGTATTCCACATTCCTTAAGAGAGAAAAGCATTCACATGGACATCAGATTACACCTCTAAGAATGTATATAGCAACATTATTCCTAAGTGTCCCAACCTGGAAACCACGCAAGTGACCATGAATAAAGTGTGGAAAACTTTACAGCAAAGAAAATGAGCAAACTACATGTCATAGGACAGCTGAATCTTCAGAACTGTTGATTTAAAAAATCCAACACATGCCCTAATTGGTTTGGCTCAGTGGATAGAGCGTCGGCCTGTGGACTCAAGGGTCCCAGGTTCGATTCCGGTCAAGGGCATGTACCTTGGTTGCCAGCACATACCCAGTGGGGAGTGTGAAGGAGGCAGCTGATCGATGTTTCTCTCATCGATGTTTCTAACTCTCTATCCCTCTCCCTTCCTCTCTGTAAAAAATCAATAAAATATATTAAAAATAAAATCCAACACAAAAGAATGCATACAGTATTTATAAAGTTCACAAAGAGGCAAACCTAAATGTGATGAGAAAACCAAAATGTGATTGCCTTAAGTCAGTGGGGTTACATCCCTACTGGGGAGAACAGGGTGTTGTGCTCAATACAGGATGTGCAGTAGGCAGGAGAGTTCAGAGTTCAGGCAACATCTACTTTTTTATCCAGGTTATAGTTATACAGGGGTTCACTTTAGAATTATTCATTTAGCTGTACATTATGTTTTCTGTACTTCCTGCATGTATGTTCCATAAAACACACACACACACACACACACACACACAAATCTTATTTTTAAAATTGATTTGAAAGAGAAATAGAGGGAGAGAGAAATATCAATTTGTTCCATTTGCTCATGCATTCATTTGTTGCTTCTTGTACGTGCCTGACCAAGGATCGAACCCACAACCTTGGCATATCAGGAAGATGCTCTAACCAACAGAGCTACCCAAGCCATGGACTCAAATCTTTAAAAGAAGAAATCATGTAGGAACCATTGCACTGGCCCAGACCTTGAACACAGCTGATAAGGAGCCTAGGTCCTGTGAGGTAGGATGTCCATAAATAAAAAAAGGCCTGAGATTCATGGGTCCCCAAGGAGGCAAGAGGTGAGCAACTTCAGGTGTGGGAACAGGGGAAGATCTGCATTCCCCAACCACCATGACCTGCTTACCCAGGTAGTTCTGCCAACAGTTCCTGGTCTGGTTCTGGTTGGGGAAGCGGCTGTCAAAAGGAGCAGTCCGGTAGTTCTTGATTTTTGTCTTGATGTCTTCTGCCATGTTGCTGATTCCTAGAGGCAAAGAGAATGGGTGTTAGCAGGGGTTGTATGGGGCCTGAACCTGACCATGTCAGCCCACCCAGGCCCAATGGGGCCCCAGATACAGAAGATGGGCTGGGTGTGAATAAGCTACTATCCCCTCCCTGTCAACATACACACACAGATATGAGCGACAGAGCAAATCCATACGTCTAAATGTGTAAGACAGCAAGGTTTGGAGGGAGGGTCAACTCCTTGGTAAAATTAGGCCTTATCTGTCACAAAATAACACTAGCTAACATGCACTGAGCGCTTACTACAGGCCAGGTGCTGTCCTACACTCCTATAGCTTTACTCCTGCAGCCAGTCTAATAAAAGGTAAGAACTATTACTGTCACTGTTTCTCAGACAAGTGTCTAAGTGACTTCTCAAGGTCACACCGTATACAAGTGGTGGATCTGCACTCAATCATTAACATAATGTACAATGCAGAGATTCTTAATGTCTCTGGTGCCATGAACTCTTCAGAGGGGTCTAGTGATCCCTTTCTTAGCACGTGTTTAAGTGCATTAAAAAATTGCACACCCGTGACTGGTTTGGCTCAGTGGATAGAGCATCGGCCCTGTGGACTGAAGGGTCCCAGGTTCGATTCCAGTCAAGGGCACATGCCTGGGTTTCGGGCTTGATCCCCAGGAGGGGGCGTGCAGCAGGCAGCTGATCCATGTTTCTCTCTCATTGATGTTTCTAACTCTCTATCCCTCTCCCTTCCTCTATGTAAAAAAATCAATAAAATATATTTTTAAAAAAGTACTACAGTTTTGAAGTAATCATGAGTAAAAATATTTTGTGCTATCTGCAACCATTTGATTGCTGACAAAGTCACAGATGCTAATATTCCTGAGGTTGTTGCCTCCATGCCTAACTGAAGCAAAGGCTACATTTCAATTAGAGGTCAGTAAAAATGCAGATGTAATTCCCGTCTCTCCCCCCCGCCCCGCCCCCCCCAACTGGAGTACTAGAACTCCTTGAATTCTCTAGATTCTGTAGACACAGGGTTAAAAAACCTCTGGTACAATGTCTCTTGCGAGGTGACACACAGTTTTCACCAGGGAACCTGAGAGAAACTGCCTCTATCCAGAGATTTCGAGGAGTCCTGGGTTTACCCTGAGGTGAGCAAGCCAGTATTAAATTGAAGCGATCCCAGATAGCGGTAGGGATCTGGGACAGCAAATTGGGAGATCTTGACCCGCTATTTGGGTGAGGGTGGATCCGGATGACACTGTGACCCCCGCCCCTCAACGCCCAAGGGGAGAGGAGGGGCCAGGCACCAGGGAGCCAGGCTGCGGCCCTGGCAAACTGCGGGCACCCACGCCTCTGGCCCAAGGATTAAGGGCACCGCAGTCCAAACCACTGAGTCCAAATCATGGTCGCTGGCTAAGCAGCTTAATACCTCTGAGGCTCAGGTGCCTCCCGGTCAAAAGGGACAATTACGGGGTGGGGGTGGGGGTGGGGGTGGGGGGACTAAATGAATTACTGTGTCACTTGGAATGTTGCCCGGCATGAAGGGAGAACTAAACGTTAGCGGTGACTGTAACACAACAGAACCCCAGGCCCCCGCAGGAGGCCGAACCCCGCCGTCCGGAAACCTCACCTCGTCCTCGGGGAAGCTAGGGCCCGGTTCCTCAGCCCCCCAGGATGGGATGCCGGGTACCCGAACCCTCGGCACTCACCTAAAGGCGCCCCTGAAGCCGCTCGCAGCTCAATGTGACCTCAGCAAAGAGACTCCTCCGTCTGGCCGGAAGCGGAATTAAAGCGGGCCGGAAGCCGGGCGGGATAAGTGAGTCTCTTCCGGCTAGAGCGCCCTCGGAAAGGCGGCCCCTGAGGCTAGTAAGACCACGCCCATGCATGAGAGCCCCGGTCTTCTATTGGGCTGACAGCTGTTCATCAACACTCCAGGCCCAGCCCTAACCGGTTTGGCTCAGTGGGTAGAGCGTCGGTCTGCGGACTCAGGGGTCCGGGGTTCGATTCCAGTCAAGGGCACGTACCTTGGTTGCGGGCACATACCCAGTAAGGAGTGTGCAAGAGGCAGCTGAATTGGTGTTTCTCTCTCATGGGATGTTTCTAACTCTTCTTCCTCTCTGTAAAAAATCAATAAAATATATTTTTAAAAAACACACAAAAAACCACTCCAGGCCCAATCATGAACTTGTACCGACTAGTTACAGCCTCTCCTCACTTCCTTGGCTTTACCTGCAGAAAGAAATTCTGTTTGGGTCCTGCTGCTGGCTCCAGAGTGGGCCTGGGGAAATACCCAAGCGGAAGCACTCTTTTCGTGCAAGTATTATTTGTTGCATGCCAGGTATTTTTGTAAGGGTTGGGGGTGCATTCTTGAACAAAAGGCAACCCGTACCCTCTTTAAGATTGTTAGGAGGTCAATCGTTCGGGTATTGAAAAAGAACCAGCCTTTCTCGCAGGGTCATTTGTCATGTTAAGAGGAATGCCGGGACTCCGCTTTCCAAACCCAGAAAGATTTGGGTGGCTGAGGACTCAGAAATCAGTCCTGCATCACGGAGAGGAGGGGTTAAGAATTAAAACTTGGTTCTGTGAAGGATCTGGCAGAAACCGGTCCATCTCGGGAAATTGACAACTCTATTCTTCTGGACAGTTGTCCTTGACGCCTATCTTTCTCTCACGCCTTATAGCTGATCTATCTAGAAATCCGGTTGGCTCTGCCTTTAAAAATATACTCAGAATCGTCTGCCTTCTGGTTCAAGTGCCCAGCACCTCCAGCCTGGACTATTACAGTAGCCCACTCCCTTGGCTTCCTGGCTTCCCTACTGCCCTCCACAGTCAAGTCCACTCAGCCAGAGGGACCCTGCTAACACCTGTCAGATCATTCCCCTTCCTTAACTTAGAGCCCTACCCTGGTGTCTGGTCTGACTTTTAGTCTAAACCGAAAGTCCTTACAAATGACCTACACAGTTGCTCCCTCCCCCCCCTTTTTACCCTCATCTCTGTAAAAACTGATAAAACCTTATTCAAAATGGAGTTGGAAAATCCTGAAGGGAGAGTTCTCATGCACACATAATGAAAAAGAAAAATAAGATATTTTTATTAATATCAGAGAGGAAGGGAGAGGGAAAGAGAGGTAGGAACATCAATGGCGAGAGAGAATCATAGAGAGGCTGCCTCCTGCATGCCCTCCACTGGGGATCAAGACCTAAACCTGGGCATGTGCCCTAACCTGGAATCAGAATGTGACCTCCTGGTTCATAGGTCGACTCTCAACACAGCCACGCACGCCACCCAGGCAAGAATTATTTTAACAAGGTCTGTTTCTCAACTTCTTGTCTGTGATTATGTTACTTTTCATCTAGTTCAAAGGAGACATTTTTCTTTTCTTTTTTTTAATATATATATTTTATTGATTTTTTACAGAGAGGAAGGGAAAGAGTTAGAAACATCAATGAGAAACATCAATAAGCTGCCTCCTGCACACGCCCTACTGGGGATGTGCCCGAAACCCAGGTACATGCCCTTGACCAGAATTGAACCTGGGACCCTTGAGTCCGCAGGCCGATGCTCTATCCTCTGAGCCAAACTGGTTAGGGCAAAGGAGACATTTTTCACATGGGAATTTTATCTCCTGCTAAAGAGAGAGGGAAATAAAAGATCCCTCCCTGCCCCAACAATAACACACTAGCTACCGCTTGCAGCCAGTGAGAAACCACTGCAGCCTCAAACTCCTGTTCTCCTCCAATGGACTTTGGCTCAAAACCACCCTCCCTAATTTCCTCCTAAAACCTAATAAGAGCTGACCTTCCCTTTGTCTCTTTGGACTTGCCTGTAGTTTGCTACAGTTTGCCTGTCCTGAATTGGAATTCCTCTCCTATTCCTGAATAAACTAATTTTTTGAGCTTGCCTCAGTTTACCTTTTTAAGTCAACATCTCCTACCCTTCTTCTCACTCTCACTGCATCAGCCTGGGAGCTGGCCGCCTCAAAGGTCCTTACATATGTGGGCTGGCTCCCTCCAAAGAGCCTTTGTGCTTGTCGCCCCTTAGCCTGGAATACTCTCCGCAGCTGCCTCCCGCCTCACCTCCTTCCGTTTTTTGCTCAAATGCCACCTTCTTGGCGAGCCCTTCTCAGACTAAGTATGTGAAGTTGCCATCTTGTCAGCCTCTATCTCCCTTCTCTACTTTATTTCTCCATAGCATGTATCCTCTCAGACATGACGTCCTTTCTTTTATTGTGTTTACCTTCCTTTGTTTTCCTCAATGTAATAGAAGATCGTAAGGAGCAATTTTTGTCCTATTCACCATTGTATCTCCAGCACCTGAAATATCACCTGGCACACAGGAGGTACACCATAAATATTTGTTGAAGGAGTGAATTTCTTGTGTGAATAAAGTGCCCAATGGGGACTGGACAAAGGAGCTGTGGGAAAGAACTGCTTTCCTCCTCCTCTTGGTCTGGCCTCCAAACCCTCCCGTATACTGTGTTGGGTGCAGTGCCCAGGCCTAATTGGATCAGGGGCTTTTTTTTTTTTTTTTTTAAATATATTTTATTGATTTTTTACAGAGAGGAAGGGAGAGGGAGAGAGAGTTAGAAACATCGATGAGAGAGAAACATCCATCAGCTGCCTCCTGCACACCCCCCACTGGGGATGTGCCCACAACCAAGGTACATGCCCTTGACCAGAATCGAACCCGGGACCCTTTAGTCCGCAGGCCGACGCTCTATCCACTGAGCCAAACCGGTCAGGGCAAGGGTCAGGGGCTTCTTATACATTCTGTGTTCATCAACATTGTAATTATTTGTGGAACTACCTGTTTATATGCCTTTATTCACTCCCTTCAACAAGATCTTCCGAAAGCCCAAACCCTTTCCATGCTTAACCCCGCTATGGCTCCCCTGTGACCTCAGGACAAAATCCAGGCTCCTTAGCATGGCCCCACAGATTCTTTGTGAACTGAGCCAGGGTCCCCTCTCCATCCACAGTGATATTTCAGTTTATTGAACAGTGCTATGAAATCTCCTACCTTCAGGCCTCTGCCCATGCTGCTTCTTCTGCCTGGAACATTCTTTGCCTGACTTCTAAAATCAGCTGTGGTTCTGTTTTTGTTTTTTTCCTCTCCAGGAAGCCTTTCCTGACCTCCTCTTCCCCAGGCAAGGTAGGGTTCCTCCTTTTGGGTCCCTCCATACCCTGGAGTTTTCCTATCCCAGCCCTGACCACTCTGGGCTGTCCCTGTCTGATGATGAGTCCATCTCCCTTAAGGGCAGGGTCCAGAGTTGCCTTAGTCACTGCTGTATCACCACACCAGCATTGTCCACAGGACCACTCAGCAAGCTCTCTTTATTTTATTTTATTTATTTATTTATTTATTTATTTTTTAAAAATATATTTTATTGATTTTTCACAGAGTGGAAGGGAGATAGAGAGTTAGAAACATCCATCAGCTGCCTCCTGCACATCTCCCACTGGGGATGTGCCCCGCAGCCAAGGTACGTGCCCTTGACCTGAATCGAACCCGGGACCTTTCAGTCTGCAGGCTGACACTCTATCCACTGAGCCAAACCGGTTTCGGCAACAAGCTCTCTTTAGGGGCTCAGTGGTTCCCAGAACGGGGCAGGCTCTTCTTAGAGTCTAGGTCTGAGTTCGATGTTCTCCAGCTTGGGTGGGGAAAGAGTGGGTGGCTTTGGGGCGGGGGAGGGGGTGGGAGGTGGTGGTAAGCACTAGGTCTGATTCCTTGCCAGTCCCTAGCATTGTGAGAGCACACAGTAAGCCCTTTTTGGAGCCCCAGTCCTCTTTTCAAGGGGGACAGAGTAGGTAAAGTCACAAGTTAGTGATTTTTTGGGTCTGATTTTTTTTTTTTTTTTACAAGTTCCAGCACAGGGCAGGCACACAGCAGAGCCTCTGGGGGTCCTGAGTTAGAATCCTTTGCATGTCTCATCACACCATGAGCACACAGTAAGTCCTCTAGGTCTGGGTCTGTTTTGGTCATGGTATGTTTTAGGATCACACAGGTGGGGAGGGGTTGGGTGGGGGGGTGAGGGTGCACACAGGCTCCCCAGCGGGTCTAGGGGGTCTAGTCGGTATCATTGAGAAGGATGCAGACAGCACACGAAGGAAGTTTGACCGGATATGTTTATTCCGTGGCTGCTCCCTGTCGGACCCTGACCCCTGCGTTGTCTGGATCAGCGAGGCCGGGCACGCGGCCCCCGAAGCGGTACGTGTACTTGCGCCCACCGCTCTTCCGCACGATATCGCGGCGGTAGTAGTACCGCAGGCCTCGGCTCAGCTTCTCGTAATTCATGCCAGGTTTTCTCTTGCGCTCGCCCCACAGTCGCGCCACCTAGGGCGAAGGCCGGGCTTAGTCAGAGAAGGTGGGAGCCGGGGTGTTGGGGTGTGGGGGGGGTGCACAGCAATAGATGGGCAGGGTTCCGGTGAAGTCCGGACACAGGTTAGGTCGGGCAGAGTGCGGGTGAGGTGAGGGCATGCTGGGGCGGGACCAAGGGCTAGGCAAAATGAATGGTGGCGCTAAGCTGGACTAGAGGAGACTAGGGCCGGACTGGGCGGGTCTGGGGGGGCTGCCCCACCTCTTTGGGGTCGCACAGTTGGAACTCGAGGCTGTTGCCTGTCCAGCGGATGCAGCTGCTCCGCGCCTCGTCTTGGAGCAGCTCCAGGAGGAACTGCCACAGCTGAATGGGACCTGCGTGGGGGGTGGGGAGGGGGCAGGTGAATACTCAGGTTTTCGGGCCCTCGTCCAGGTCATGCCGATGACCCAGGAGCCTGGGGTCCCTCACCTCGAAGGCCCAAGGGTCCAGGTTTCCCAAATCGGGACCTAGGAGTCCGGATCCCCTCCTCCTTGGGGACCAGCGAGTCCAAATCCCCAAGAGTCAGCCCCAGGCCCCATCTCGGGGATTTAGGAGTTTGGGTGCCCACCTCTGAGACCTGTCCTCTAATCCAGGAGCTTAGGTCTTCGTCCCTGGCTCCCTAGAAGACGACCTGCGTCTGACTCCTCCCTTCCCTTCCCTTCCCTTCCCTTCGGACTCAGGAGTGAGGTCTGGGGCACCTAAGTCCCGCCCCCTCTCCGCCAATTTCCCGGGTCCCCGCCCCTTCGGCGTCCAGGCCCGCCCCCCTAGACTCCAGCTTCGCTCCCTCCGGACCAAGTCTCCCGGACCTCTCACCTCGGTGGTTCGTTTTGGGGTAACGAGCCCAAATCGCGCGGTCCAGCTGCTGCTTCGGTTCGGAGGAAGTGGTGAGATCGGAACTCTGGTACCCCTTTGGAGAGGCGGTGCACGCCGCGTGCAGCCCCGAGTCCCAGGAGGCGGGGCAGTCCGAGCCCCCAGGCGCACCCCAGGGAATGCAGTCGGCGCGCCGCTCCTCCGCGCAGAGGCCCCGGCTCCAGTACGCGGCGCCGTCGGAGCCGAGAGGATCGTCCCGGCCGGGGGAGCTAGCGGGGGCGAGGGCGCGCGACCACGCGTGGGTCCCCCCCGCGGAGCTGGCAGCGTTCTGGCCCGCGACCCCCGGGGACGCAGCGAAGGGGGCGGGGCCCGGCGCCGGCGAGACTCGGCTCCACGCGTCCCAACCGGTGCATCCCCGTTGTATCCAGTCCCCCGGCCACGGGAGAGCCTGCGAGGCGTGCTCTGCGAGGAGGGACGGACCCGGAATGAGGGGAGGCCAGGGGTCCCGCTCCCTGGCCCCCTCGGGAGTTCTAGAAGCCAGAGCTCTCGGCCCTCGCGCCCGAGGCCCCCTGGCTCCCCGATCTGGGCCAGGCCACGTGAAGGACACAAGCGTCCCCCAGTCCTATCCCCATTCTCCCTCAAAATATCAGGGAAGCCAAACTTCAGCCATGGTGGAAGACCCCACACTCCTTCCCTGCCTCTCCGCACACACTCACCCGCGCCCCAGGGAGTTTCTGGGTGCGGCGTCGCGGAGCTCCAGTCCTGCGGTGGGAGGCCTGCGAGGGGTAAAGAGGTAGCTGAGTTTAGGGAAGAGGGTGAGCAGTGACTAGAGCACCCCCTCAACCACTCACCCAGCAGGCTTTATTTGTCGGGGACTGAGAGTCCTTATTACCCCCAGCCCCTACTCATTCAGACCTAGGGCTCAGGACCCAGCCCCCTCCTCTTTCAACCTCAGGAGTTCAAGCCTGCAGCCCGCTCCCCACTAAACCCCAGGAGTCCAGGCACGCCCCCTTCCTCCTCAGACCTAACCTCCCCCAGCACCCCGGGGGCTCCGCTCACAAACACCTTTCCAGCAGGCCTCCTCTGTCAGTGTGTCCACTTCAGGGAGGCAGAAGCCAAGCTCAGCTCCTTCTGCAGGCAATCAGATCAGAGCTGGTCAGGGTCAGCGGAGGCCCCCCACCTGGGCACCCCCCCACACACACACAGTTCAGCCCCACAAACCTACCCAGCCTTGACAGTCTGTTTCCCAGGGGCACTCCCTGTGGCGGTGCTTCATCCCACGTCCACAGGTCCATGGGTGCTTGTGAATGCTGGGCAGGGGGAGGAAAGGCACAGGGGGAGCTGGGGACACTGAGGGACCCTGCAGTCTGGGCCCCAGCCTGCTTCTCTCAGACCCAGTAGTCCAGACCTCCAGTCCCCAGTTCACGACAGCTCACCTCTGGTGGGTTCCTCTGCCCCACCTGGGGGTCTCAGCCTCATTTCATACCATGCATCCCCTCCCCTGGGGGCCTGGGCAGGGGGAATTTTCCGAGACGTCAGAGCTGGGGGTTGAAGCTAGGTTGAAGCTAAGGTCGAGTTGCAGGGGGCTGGGGCGGGGCTGAGCTACACTCCCCTCGCCTCCCCCCCCACCCCCTCAGGGATGGCCTCCTGCCTCGTAGCTGGGGCTGTCCTGCTACAGGGATGGCTAGGACTTGGACAGAAGCTTGGGGAACAGCAGGCTGGGCAATGGGGGGTGCAGGGGGTGATGGGAGTGGGACAGGGGTCTTGGTGGACAGGTTCTCCATCTTGGGGACTTGATCCTGCGAAATGAGTGGTGGTGGTGGGGAGGAGGGTTTGGGTCCAGCTGGGCTGTTCCAGGCTTATCTGCAACCGGAAGGGGGATTTCCGGCCAGACCCTTGGTCTGCCTACGTCACAATCCACAGGGGGACTGGGGGGGATGGGAATGGGGGGAGGCCTGACCAGGGTTTGAGTTCTCCCTTTCCAGGGCTTTAATCATAACAATAGCATTAAGAAAATAAACAATAACAACGGAAACAGCCGCCCTAGTCGGGCTGCAGGTTTAATTCCTGATTAAGGGCACATACCTGGGTTGCAGGTTCCATCCCTGGCCCTGGTTGGGGCCCTTGCAGGAGGCAACCAATCAACCCATGTGTCTCTCCCTCCCTCCCTCCCTTCCACTCTCTCTAAAAAAAATAAAATAAAATTCAATGGAAATAATACCATTGGGTGAGGATTAACAACAAAAATAACAGTAATACTGATAGCTAACATTTTATTGAGGGCTCATTGCATGCCACCAACAGTGCCATGGACCTTCATTTAACTTTCTTATGAGGTAGGTACAAGTCTGATCTCTATTTTATGGAAAGAGGAAACTGCGGAAGACTTTCTTCATCTCCAGAGTCCATGCCCTTCCATGCTATAATAGTTTGGGACAAATGGGAAATTTGAGTATGAACTGAATATGACATATAGAATTACTGATTTTCTTAGATGTGACAGTGGTATCATGATATGAATGATGTCTCTATAATGAAATGAACACTGAGGTATTTAGGGGTGATTATGATGTCTGTAACTTGCTTCAAATGATTCAGTAAACCTCCCCAGGTCTCTGTTGTTTTTTTAAAAATATATATTTTATTGATTTTTTTACAGAGAGGAAGGGAGAGGGAGAGCCAGAAACATCGATCAGCTGCCTCCTGCACCCTCCCCGCGGCCCCCCCCCCCCCACCACACACACACACTGGGGATGTGCCCACAACTCAGGTACATGCCTTTGACCAGAATCAAACCTGGGACCTTTGAGTCTACAGCCTGACGCTCTATCCACCGAGTCAAACCGACTAGGGCCCCAGGTCTCTGTTTTTAAGCCTCTCTCTCTTCTGCCCATCTCCAGTCCCATTGTACTGCCTCACAGCACTCATATCTTTTATTTTTCTGCTTCCCTCCCCATCCTTCCATTTCTGTCCATCTCTCAACTCACAATCTTTCTGTTCTCACTTTAAAACCCTATTTTCTGGCATTATTCTCCTTCCTTATTGCCTCCTTTGCCCCTGTGGTGTCAGTAGAGGCAGGGCAGGAGTAGGGAGGGCTAGTGATATGGGGGTGGGGTGGGGTTTCAGGGTGGTCGAGCCCGGTGGCAGGGGACTGAAGGGCACTTCCTGCTGGGGAAGGAGGCCCTCACCCTCTGACCAGACTGGAAAATGTGACATCAGAGAGGGGGCGGTAAAGGAGAAAGACAGAGGGAATTTGACACCTCTCCCGGGTGGCTAGCTTCCCGGAGACTGGCATTGTTTCCCACTTCACCTCTTACCGCTTCCAATCCAGGGTTCTGACTACTATGCTCCTGGGAGAATCTCATCCCTTCCTCATGCTGGAACCATGCAATCTCCCTCTGCTTCATCCCTGCCCCAGCCTCCTTCTAGACCTCCAGCCCACAGTAGTCTCAGGACTTTCTAAAGTGCAGATCTGTGATGCCAGATCCCTGCCTGAACTGTCTCAACTGCTGCCTTTGTGCTTTTAGTCTGGTATTCAAGGTCCTGCATGGACACTTCTTCAGACAGGCAGACAAGCTGGGAGCTGGGAAGAGATGGGAGGAGAGCCCCACAGATACAGAGATAACTGATTCAGAGAGATCTAGATGCATAGCAAGGGATAAACAGGGCACTCACAGAGAAACACTCAGAGAGGATTTATAGCATGAAGAAATTGGGAAACAGAGATCCAGAAGGTGAGAACTGCAGACTGGGAGAGAATGATAAAAGAGAATGAGACCGTCTCAGAAGTGACCGGTTCCTTCAGGAAGCCCTCCTTGATTCCCAGGTTGCACCAAACTCCCCCATTCCAACCCTGACCCATCT
Organism: Eptesicus fuscus; assembly: GCF_027574615.1. NCBI lineage: Eukaryota > Metazoa > Chordata > Mammalia > Chiroptera > Vespertilionidae > Eptesicus > Eptesicus fuscus. The sequence continues at coordinate 20,361,844 of NC_072493.1, forward strand.
GAGCCGTCACTATCTGGCACTGGGCTTATCTTCTATCTTCTGACACTGGACCAGGAGCTTTGAGGGAATGACCTGGGACTGCTTGTCATCAATGTGTCTCTTGCAGTGCGTAAGTACTAGGTAAGTTTGCTGAAAGCCTAGAAGGCGCTGAGCTCCAGAAGGGTGAGGCCCAGAACCCCTACCTCGGTGCTGAGAACACAGGCTGGTGTCAGAAGAGCATGGGTCTGAGCCTCAGCCTGGCTTCAGCCCTGCCATAGCCCAGCTTCCTCTTCTGTGGAATGGGCTGCACTCAGTGTGCACTTAAGAGGTTTCCAGAAGATGTTATGGGAACTCAGGAGGCACTGAAAAATGCCCATCTGCATTTCTGTCTGTGTTAACTCTCAAAGCTCCCCACTATTCCCAGGTGGGGTTTGCGCTAAGCCTTGCACCCCAAAGAGTGCTTCCAAGCCCAGCCAGCGATGGAAATGAACAAAAATTTATTGACACTCGTTTTGGGGAGGATGGATGGGTGAATAGTTGGGGGTTTTCCAAAGATAACTATGGGGAGGAGCCAGCGCCCGGCCAAGTGGGAGCGGGTGCCCGGCCACAGACCCTATCTCAGGCCCAACTTCTTCTTCTCTTTCTGCTTCTTGCGCACCACATCCAGGTTCCGGTCCTTCCACATGCTCTTGCGCAGCTTGATGGGGCGCGAGCCCACATACTTCCCTGTGGGAATGGAGGTTTCCAGGTCAGGTTTAGGCCAGATGCCCGTCACATCCACTGTCCCTAGGGGAAGCCTCACTCACCATTCATCTCACGCATGGCTCGCACATAGTCGCTGGGGTCCTTAAAGCTAACGAAGCCATAGCCCTTGGTCTTGCCTGTGCGCTTGTCACGGATCACTTTAGCCTTAAGGAAGGATGGGAAGCGGCTGAAGGCGCGTGCCAAGATGTCATCATTCACCTCATTGCCCAGATCCCCACAGAAGATCCGGAAATCATCTGGAGTTGGGAGAAGAGAGGTCAGAGGATGCAGATGCCTAGTCCAGTGTCTGCCTTATTTAAAGAACCCCACCTTCTTTGGAGGCACCCCTTCCCCCCCCCCCCCAGCCATCCTCCCTTTGTATCCCTCAGCACTGGCCCCCTTAGTAATAACAGCCAACACCTGTACAGTATTTACCTGTACTAGGCTGCCCACTAAGCACTCATGAGGTTTTTAACACATCTGGAACTCCCAACAACCCTTTTACACTGAGGCACAGAGAGGTCAAGTGGCTCAAACAGGAAATGGTAGAACTGGGACAAGAACTCAGGCATCTGGCTCCATAGTTCTTTTGATTAATTGTACTATCCTTCCCACTCTAGGGACATCTTACCCATTCCCATGATGAAGCCCCTAACTCTATCCCAGCCCTGGCTTCTTCTCTGAGCCCTTGGCATCCCCTGGTCTCCTGAATACCTCCCCATGGACATTCCCGGGGTCCCTGACACGGCTGGCTCCCATAATGGCCCCCTCCTACCACAGACTTCATCTTTCCCCAGCTCTGCTTTCTCTGCAAAGGCTACTCTTAATTCCCACTTGAGTCCCTGGAACCTGAACACATTGCCTGATCCTTCTCCAAGGCTGACCTCAGTTGCCTTTTCCAGACATATCCTCTGGGCTGAGCCTCAATAGAATATGCTCATTCCCAAAGAATCCCTTCTCCACAAAGCACATACTATTATTATCCCCTTGTTAGAGAGGAGGAAAACGAGACTGGAAGGGCTAAGTGACTTGCCCAATGTCACAAATCTAAGATCTACATCAGTGGTTCCCAAAGTGGGGCACACGCCCCACAGGGAGGCAATTAGAGAATGAGTTATTATCTGAATTTTTTGCATTTCTTATGGTTCCAGGGGCCTCATATACATAAATAAACATATATTGTGACATATTTATGCATTTTCTCTATTATATGTTTTGAAACTTTGCTATTTTTTCGTATCACTTCATATTATTATTTTTTAACAATTCTTAGTGATTTCTGCCTCAGTACTTCAACTGTCCTTTCTTTTATTTTTCTCTTCCATGAGTGCCATGTTCTTTGGAAGCCTGTTTAGACCAAGTTAATGGCCTTTTAGGCTTCCTCCACGTGAATAGGAGTTCACTTTTTGAATAATCAGAATTATGTCATAGGGGGGCATCAGGATTTTAGAGATGCTTAGGTGGGGCATGGCCAAAAAGAGGTTGGGAACCACTGGTCTACATCCTGTACTGGCCACATCTGGGCCCATGCTGCCATGGCCATGGCCTGGGGTGGTAAACTGTCCAAGGAGAACAGGTAGAAGTCAAGGACTGGGATGGGAGGTAGGTACCTTTCTTCACCTACAACAGGCTGCCCCATTGTCTCTGTGGTAATTAAGGAAACTCTGAGAACAAGTTAGGCCAACCCAGGAAAAAATATTCTAACAAACTCAAGAGGGTGAGATCTTCTATAAGACAACTGGTCTGGACACTTCATATAACTATTATACACAAACAAGGCAGTGGGAGGGAAACCATTCTCATTAAAAGATAATCTAGAGCCCTAGATTATCAGTGGATAGAGCGTCAGCCTGCGGACTGAAGGGTCCCAGGTTCGACTCCTGTCAAGGGCACATGCCCAGGTTGCAGTCTTGATCCCCAGTAGGGGGCATGCATGAGGCAGCTGATCAGTGATTCTCATCATTGATGTTTCTTTCTCTCTCTCTCCCTTCCTCTCTGAAATCAATAAAAATATTTATATTAAAAAAATCTCGAGGCATAAAACTGCATGTATCCTGATTTGGGGGAAAATGGCTATAACATACAGTTTGGGGAGAACTGAGTTAATTTGAATATAAATGGAACATGAGATACCAAAGAATTTTTGTTAATTTTTTTTTTCCCTTACATGTGTTAATGGTATTATGACATGAAAGAGAATGTCACTTTTCTTAGGAGATGAATACTGAGGTATTTAGGAGTGAAGTAATAACTTAATCTATAACTTGCTTCAAATGATTGAGCAATAACCCAAAAAGCACACATACACACAGAGAGATAAAATAAATATAGCAAAATAGTTGCTGAATATAGGTTGCGTATATGTTGCTGTTCACTGTGCAATTCAGTGTTTAACATTTTTCATAAGAAGCTGGGAGAAAAAAGAATGTTTTCAAGCCAGGCCCCTCATGAATAAAACAGAGGCCAGAAGGTCCTCAGTGCCAACCACCTCCATCAAGTTCTGTTCAGTGGCTGGATGAGGGCCTGCCCCTGAGAACTGCAGCCTAGTCCTCCATGAGGTGTGCTAACAACCATGCCTGCCCTACAAAGAGGAGGCAGTTGTGAAGTTACCTGGTTCATCTTCCCTCTTTCTGCCTCAAGGAAGAGAGCTTGGCCTGACTTCGGCTCAGCAATGCCTGACCCTGAACTTTGGCCCACTTACCTGCATCCCACTCCAGCAGGCTGGGGTCTTCCCAGCTGCTCCCAGCTGCTGTGCGAATGCAGCGTTTTAATTTCTCTGGCTTTCCTTTCTTCTTGTCCTCACCCAGTGGCTCTGGGACCTGCAGAAGAAAGGGGAGCAAAGGCTTGGTGTTGGAGTCTTTTGGACCCATCTGCCCCCGTTCCCCTCTTCCTTTGCCCTCCTGCCTCCACAGTTAAAGGATACGGTCCTGGGTGTGGGGTATGTGTTTGTCACCCTCTCCCCATGTTTTTCCAGTCCCTCCAATGTCCTAGGCCAGCGGTCGGCAAACTCATTAGTCAACAGAGCCAAACATCAACAGTACAACGATTGAAATTTCTTTTGAGAGCCAAATTTTTTAAACTTAAACTTCTTCTAATGCCATTTCTTCAAAATAGACTCGCCCAGGCCATGGTATTTTGTGGAAGAGCCACACTCAAGGGGCCAAAGAGCCGCATGTGGCTCGTGAGCCGGTTTGCGGACCACGGTCCTAGGCCCCTCCTACTTCCTTCAATAGAGGACCACATGTGTTTCTGTGTGTGGAAGCCCATGGGCTCCTGTCTGCCCTCCCAGTCCTTTCTCTCCCCCCTCTGTGGTGCTCCTTACTTACCTCAAGAGCCATGAGGCCAGGGGGTGGCTCAGGCCTCGGGGGCCGGGGTCGTGGACGCAAGGACAGGAGCTCAGGAATGCGTAGTGGGGGCAGCAGGCCTCGCACAACTTCCAGAGGGAGGGGCAGGGGCTCAGGCTCAGGCAAAGGCATGGCCAGGGCCAGTGGTAGGCTGGGTCCAATGACGGCAGGGCCAGTTGGGGTGCCTCCTGCTCCCACAGCTACTGCTGCACTAGCATCCTCCAGCCCGGCTGCTGCTGCCACCACTGCCTCCTCCTTCTCTTTAAGGCCCAACCCCAGGCCTAGGCCCAGCTCTCGGGGTGTTGCTGGCTCTTCCTGTGGGCAAGGGAAGTGAATGAGAGGGTCAGCTCAAGGCTCAGACTTTACTCCCGTTCTAATCCTGTATAACAAAGCAAGGGCCCGGGGGTCAGGGAGCAGGCAAGAAATATGGAGACAGAGAAAGGAGTCTCGTCAGAAACAGACACAGGGACAGAGAAACACAGTCAGAGATACACACATACGAACAGATACAAGGACAAAGAAAGATACCAAGACAGAAAAACAGAGAGGGCCAATCAGAGGAAAAATTGAGATACAGAAATATACCACAGCATATGTTTCTCTACAGTTTTCTCAAAGAAAAACAGAGATTTGACCACAGAAATACAAGGAAAGTCAGAGAGAATGAGAAGGCAGAGATGAAAAGCCAGGGAAAAGGCAGACTTAGACACAGTCCATCAAGCCAGGATCAAGGATGTCCCCACCCACCGCACTCTGACCATCAGCAACCTGCCCACACTTACCAGGGGAGGCCTCAGAGCAGCCATGGAGCCCAGGGGAGGGCCCGGGGCCCGAGCCATCGGTGGTAGCATCATAGGTGGTCCAGGGGGCCCAGGCAGAGGGGGGCCCACGAGGGCCTGGTGAGGGGGCCGCAGGGCCATAGGGCGAGGACCACCTGCTGCAGAAGAAAGAGCAGAATCTGTCAGGGTGTTAGTGGGAGAGTTAGAGGGCTTGGGGGGGGTTATGTGGCATGGATGATGACCCTTGCCCCTCACCTGCTCTCTGAAGCACATGGGGGACGAAGGCCGGACGCAGGATAGGGGCCCTCTGGGGGGCCACAGCTGCGGGAAAGAGAGATGGGGGTGTGTGTCATGGGGGACCAGGGCACTTGGGGCAAGGTGTGTGTGTGGGTACTCTCACCATCCAAAAAGTCCTGGAGAAGAGTGTGGGGAGATGCAGAGGTCTTTTCATTTGTTCATTCAGCAGAAATTTACCATTGAGGATCTCCTCTGTGCCTCCTCCTTCTCTTTAAGGGCAATGCCAGGGACACACCAAAAGACCAAGGCTCTTAGGGAACTCCTGGTCTAGAGTAGGAGGGAATTAACCCATTACCAGAGGGTGACAGCCCAGAGTGATTAGGGCTGGGGTGGGGGAAAGACCAGGCACAGTGATTGGGGCTCGGAGGGGGAAGCCCAGGCAGTAGTGGGATCCCAGAGGAGCCCTCTGACCTATCTAGGGGACTAGAGAAGGTTTCCTAAAGAATGGGACCTGGGAGCTGAAACCCAAGAGAGAATGAAGCATTAGGCAAAAGACAAATGGAAAAAGTACTGGCAAAGGAGAACATTTATAAACAAAATCCTTTCCCCCTTTCAGTTTAGTATAATTATAAAAGAGGAAGTCAGGGTTGGAGGACATCATAAGAAAATGGTCAGGAGGTCAGTAGGCATCCAAGCATAGCCTTATTGGCTGAGCCATGAATGTCCTCCTGAGAGCACCAAGGAGTCACAGCACGGTTGGAAGCTGGGCAGGGTGACTAGATCTGATTTGCATTTTGATCAAAACCATATTAAAGAGTAAGAGATGTTAAAATTTCTCAATACCAGAATCTTAAAAAGTACAATAAATAGGATTTAACATGTTTGATCTAATAGAGATTGTACCACATCCTTTTCACAAGGAAGTAATATCACAAAAATTGCCTAAGTGTGTAAAATTCACCTCTACAACAAAAAGTAAGAATGGCCTGTGGAGAGGATAGATGCTAGTTGCCTTTGGTTAGTTGGATTTTGGTTTAGTTTACAGGTTTCAGAAGGTTATAGTTGGTGGCAGTGGGTAGGGGAGAGAACTTCAACATGAGCATTGCTGGCACATCCCAGCACAGTTTAAGGATGTGGGCGTCTCTCTCTGCCGGGAGCCAGGTGATGCAGGGTCTTGACTGGAAGGTGAACAGCTTGGTGCTTGTTTGATGGTTTGCTCATCTCATCAACAACTATTAGCATGTAATGCTTACTATTTGGCAAACACCAAGACTTCTGCCCCTCATGGAGCTTATATTTAGAGAAAGCAAAAAGTAATAAATTGTATAGCTTGTTATAAGGGGTTAAATGCTATGAAGAAAGAGAGTAGAGGGTAGGGATTAGGAATGACAAAGGAGGTTGGTTTACAATGACCAAGTTAAGCCTTATTAAGGCCAAAGTAACTTGAAATACATAATCATAGAAAGATGACAACATCAGGGTGGGGATGAAATGAACAGGGTAAGTTAGAGCAATGAATCAAGCAAGAGGCTGAAGCAGTTGAAATAAGACTGCTTAGTTACATGTGGGTTTCCTGGCCCCAGACCTACCTGCTCGTCGCAAAAACATCGCTTCTCGAGCCTCTGGACTTTCCAGGTGACTCCGATCACCAGGGCCAAAGCCAACTGTTGAGAGAGAAGAGATAAGAATGGTGGGAAGAGAGTTCTTTTTTTTTTTTTTTTTGAATATATTTTATTGGTTTTCTACAGAGAGGAAGGAACAGAGAGTCAGAAACATCGATGAGAGCCGAAACAGGTTTGGCTCAGTGGATAGAGCATCGGTCTTCGGACTGAAAGGTCCCAGGTTCGATTCCGGTCAAGGGCACGTACATTGGTTGCGGGCACATCCCCGGTGGGGGGTTTGCAGGAGGCAGCTGGTCGATGTATCTCTCTCATTGATGTTTCTAGCTCTCTATCCCTCTCCCTTTCTCTCTGTGAAAAATCAATAAAATATATTAAAAAAGAAACATCGATGAGAGAAATATCAATCAGCTGCCTCCTGCACACCCTCCACTGGGGATGTGCCTGCAACCAAGGCATATGCCCTTGACCGGAATCAAACCCGGGACCCTTCAGTCCGCAGGCCAACGCTCCATCCACTGAGCCAAACCAGCTAGGGCGGGAAGAGAGCTCTGAGCATCCCTTCTTACCACCCTACCCAATCCCCTAGCTCCCTCACCCCACTATTCCTTACTTACCTGGACCCACAAAAGGAGAGCCACCCACCATGGGAGAAACCACTGTGGCTGCAGCAGCTGCCCGGGCCTCCAGAGTTTGTTGGACCTGTTGGGAAGGAGGTTGGGGTAAGGGGCCTGACTCAGTGCTTCCAAACTGCCCTGGCTGGTGCACCTTGGGAGGCCAAGAGTTCCCAATCTTTGCACTGTGTGTGGGGCTGGCTATCCGTCAACCTTTAGGGCTTAAGATGGAATTTTTCAGAGAGGCCTTTGGGATCACACTAGCTAAAGCTGTCCTTAGCCCATCCTTAGCAGCACCTTCTCTCACTATCATGCTACTTCATCTGCCCCATAGCACTCAGCACTATCTGAAATTATGTCCATCCTGTCCTCCCTATCTCCCATGCCACCACTGTCTCTTGCCTTGATCATTATAATAGCCTCTTCCTCAATCTCCTTGATTCTGCCCTTGCCCCCCTACACTCTTTCTCTAAACATAGCCAGAACTACCCCATTAACCTCTAAGTTGGACCATATCACCCCTCTGCTCAAAATCCCTCAGGGCTTTCACACCTCAGAGTGAAAACCAAGGTCCTTATGGTGACCCACAAAGCCCTGACAACCCTGGTGTCTCTGTCCTCATCTCCTCCCACTCTCCATTGCTCACGCCACTCCAGCCACACTCTTCTCCTGGCTGTTCCCTGAACATGTCAGGTACACACCTGCTTCATGGCTCAGATATCTGCATGGTTCCCTCCATCATGCCCTTTATATCTTTGCTTAAATGTCACCTTCTCAAAAAGGCCTTCCCTACCTGCGCTGATAAACCTGTCCTTCTGACTGCGCTTTGACCTGTCTCTCCCAAGTAAAATTTAAACTCCGAAAGGTAGTGATTATTGTTCCATGTTTTCTTCTATACATGCCTAATTCCTAGAATAGTGCCTGGTGTATATAAGGCACCAAATAACTATTTGTTGACAGAATGAACAAGTTTCATTTAATTGTTTTCTGTTTAGTTTCTCTCTCCACTAGTCATACATAGCTAGCTATTGAGCACTGGAATATGACTAATGACATTCAGACACTATTTGACTGAAATATATATTTTAAATAGATATGAACATTTTCATCATTGCATAAAGTTCTACTAAACAACATGCTCTAGAATATAAGCTCTCATACGGCAAAAATATTGTTTGCCTTAGTTATTACTGTGTCCTCAGTGCCTGGCACATACACTATTTGTCATGCAAATCAATCAACAAACCAACATGTCATTAGTGCTCTCTACACAAACACTGTGTTCCAGGCATTGTGCTCTCTGACTTAGATGCCTTAGTTCAGACGTACCTGCTGGTATGTGTTGGTCGCGATAATCGGGCGGATCACAGGAGCTGTTGGGACCTGCATTGCTTCTACTGTGGGGACCGTAGGCATTGCAGGCATGGCAGTTGGGATCCCGGTTATCGGAGCCCCCAGAACTTCCTGCTCAAACCTGGGGGAACAGGACACCAAAGCTCAGGACCTTGCACCAATTCTGGAACTTTGGCTATATTGAGACAGCGCCTTCATCCCTACCAACATCTCCTTACTCCCGCCCCCACAATCCCAAGGTCCCATTTCTCCATGATAAAGCCCATATGTCGGCCCTATCGCGGCCTGGAGGCTCCAGGGTTCGGCGGCCCTGGCTCTGGGACTTTTTTTATCCCGTCCTGTCGCGGGCCTTACAGGGCCATCTCCGCCTCCATCTCCTTCAGGCGTTCTTCGCCGCTCTTGCCCGGAATGCTGGCGCCAGGGCCCGGGACCACGGGTCCTCCTGCACCCGGGAGTCCCGGGAGCGGCCCCGCTCCAGCCATCGCTGCTGCCTTCGCTGTCGCCGCTACCACCCCGGGCCTCCCTCGGTTCCGCTGTCTACTCTCGGGCTTGGTCCGCGTCGGCGCCCGCGGATGACCTGTAAGCGAAAGCGACGGGCGCTGGTGCGTGATGTCATACGCCTGTCTTCAGAGCGGAGGCCAATGAGAACCTGGCCACACCCGGAGGGCCCACCCAAGGAAGAATATGTAGGCCAATCAGAATGCTGGAAATTCGAACCAATGGAAGGACCCCTGAGTCTGGGAGTGTGCAGGGTAGAGAGGCGGGGCCGGCCTTCACAGAGGCCGAATGAGAGCGCTCTGAAGTCAGTTGGCCCGCCCCTAAAGCGGAAATCGAGCCTCGGAGAGCTTGGGAAAGGGCGGAGGCCCGTTCCGGAAGCTGCAAAACACACTTCCGTGCGCGTCAGCCCGGGGCTGGGCGAGGCTGGAGACAGCGGGCAGCGTGCGCTCCCAGCCCGGGGCAGACAGACCAGGTCCCAGACAGTGACTCCCGGAACACCAGGGGCGTGCTGCGGGAAGCTCAGAGGAGGCGCTTCCCGGAGGAGCGGACAGCTGCAGGCTTTTACTAGCGGAAATGGGGCGATGTACCGGCCGATACTGTAGTCCGGAGCGTCAACTCGGAAGGTCACGTGTGTAGGTTAGGTCTGTGTCCTTTCTTGAGACAGCTGACCGCTCCGGTTTTGGTAGTCCTCAAAATGCTTTATTATGAGTATTTTCAACAATATGCAACAATAGAGGAATGATATACCTCTCCACAATTACTAACATTCTACCCTCTTGTTTCATCTATACTTCTCTTATTATTATTATTATTATTTTTGCTGGAATATATTACATTCCAGCCATTTGTCGATTCATGCTTCATGATGTTTCTCTAACAGATAAGGGCTATTAAACATTTTCAAACCCAAGAAAATTAATTTGTAAGTATCATCTAACACCCGACTGGTGTTCAATGTTCTCTGCCTCAAAATGTCTTTATACAATAGTATTGTAAAATCGGGATCCAGATAAGACCCATATACCGCACTTGGTCTTTGTTTTTTTTTTCTCAGAACAATTTTATTGGCTACCTTGGATTCTTGAAGTTTCAGTCTGAGCACAAATGAATGTTTTGTTAAAATTCTGGCTCGTGTTTCTGTGTTAGAGATTTCATAAGAATAGGTAGCCTTTTAAAAACATTGTTATTAACTAGAGTCCATATTTTATTCAGGTTTCCTTAGTGTTTACCTAATCTCTCTTCTTTTTGAGCACTCTAACCAGGATACCAGCTTACATTTAGTTATGTTTCCTTCAGCTTCTCTGCTTGAGAATTTCTCACGCTTTCTTTGTTTTTCATGACTTCAGTAGTTTTGATGGGTAATGGGCAGGTATTTTTGTAGAATCTTCTTCATTTGGGATTTGTCTGATTTTTTTTCTTATCATTAGACTGGGTTTATTTATTTTTTGTTGTTGTTGTTGTTAGAAAAGACCACAGAAGTAAAGTGCAGTTCTCATCATATGATAAACACTATCAACATGCCTGTGACCACTGAACATGTTAGCTTTGATCTCCTGGCTAATGTAGTGTTTGTCAGGTTTCTCCACTATGAAGTTACTTCAAACAAAAACCCAGCTCTCTTTCCATGCTCTTTGAAAGGAAGTCATTATTCATTCCCAGTTCACACTTCAAGGTGGGAGTTAAGCTCCATCTCCAGAGTGCAATATTTGCATAAGTTATTTGGAATTCTTCCACTCATGGGATTTGCCTACTATCTGCCCTTTAATTTTTAAATAATATCAATATGGACTCATGAAACTGTTATACTTTGGATTGGAATACAGTAATACTTTACTTTGTTGCTCTAATTATTCCAGCTTTAAAACCCTGTCTTTTTAAAGCTATACATTTCCTTCTCCCTGCTTCTTTCTTCCTCCTTCCCCTTTTCTCTCCCTGCCCACTTTTGGCCTATTGGTTGAAGAAACTGGATCAGTTGTCCTACAGGATGTGCCACCTTTTGGATTTAACTAATTACAGTACATTGTTGTACCTGTTCCTCACCGCCCCCTCCTCCTTTTCTTACATATTGTAGTAACAGCTCGAAGCTTGATTTGATTTAGTTTAATTGGGTGAAAGAATACTTCATAGGTAATGCTGTTGCAGTGTATCCCATCAGCACATCTGGTTGTCCTCTTTGTGATGCCAAGCTTAATCAGCAGTGTCGTTCTGTCGCATCTGTTTTATGAAGTCCAGTCAACCTTTCCACTAACAGTTTTAGCAACCTTGACCATCGTTACCTGTATCTATTGCTTCATTAATGTAATGAAAATAATTGTTTTGAATTTTATTGTTCTTTTTGCAATTATTAATTTCAAATAATTTCCCACTCATCAGGAACTTGGTTCCTTGTTCACATGAAGGATAGAGAATATGCTTGATTCTTTCCCTATTTTATGAAAAAAAAAAATAAAAATGAGTTGGTTCCTAGCACCTTTCAAAGGTGACCAATGTGGTATATGTGTATAACTACCAATATAAACTTACATTTTCAAAAATACTCTATGTACTTCAAATCACTGCAGTCACCCTTATCGTTGCTCAGTATCTTTGGCAAGTGGCAGCCGTGTTGGATTGCCTCCTGAGTTCTGTCCCAATTCCAGTCGTCTTGGAGGCTTCCTTGCTCTCTGGTACAGGAAGCTCTGTACTCGTTTTGTACGTGTCCTGCTCCAAACCTGGGATCAACTATTTCCTCCTTGACTCCAGGTTCCTTCTAGTCAAAAACAGTACTGGTATTTAGAGACCATAATTTGGGCACTAGGGTTGCTCAGTTACTAGACATTTCTGTGGACTTAGGGAAATATATATATTTTGGAAAGACCTATGAATGTTCATTCTGATATTTTCAATGCAAATGCAAGATCATGGGGTATTCACTTCTTTGATTTGACATATGCATCTCTTTTTATTTACATTAAAAAGTTCAGTCTCCAGTAACACCAAAACTACTTATCTGCTTTAGTCTTAATATATCATTTATTTATAAAGTTTATTTGTTGATTTTAGAGAGAGAAGCCTCAATTTGTTTTCCACTTATTTATATATTCACTGGTTGCTTCTTGTATGTGCCCTGACTGGGGATTGAACCTGCAACCTTACTCTATCTGGCCGATGCTCTAACCAACTGAGCTACCCAGCCAGGGCTATGTAATTTCACTCTAAGGTAATGTAGAGTCTCAAAATTTTAAATCATGTATTTTTTCAAAGTAAAAATACCAATATTATAATGAACAATAAAAGCTATTGAATTCAGTTTAAAATTTCATTGCTGCTCTTTTTCTGTTAGAATCTATGTATCACCGGAGGCATCGTCTAAAACTGCTGTTTTAATATCACCTGAAATACTTATTGGAAACAATTGTGCCACCAACTTGATACATAATTAGGGTCATTTATTTCAGTTTGTTTTGAAATTTTAGGGATTTTTTTTTCCATTTTGAAAAATTATCAGATGTTTCCACAGTGAAAAGTATGAAACAGGAGCATTTGAGATCTTGCTTCCTGGCAATTATGCTTTGGCTCAAATAAACTCATAAAAATTCAAAAGGAAAAAGTATGAAAGCAGGTACATTTAGAGATGTCTGGCTTCCATCCCTCTCCTTTCTACCTTATTGTCTCCTGGTGTGGATTATTTAAAAGCAAGTGGCAGCCATGACTGGTTTGGCTCAGTGGATAGAGTGGCCGCCTCCTACATGCCCCCCACTGGGGATGGAGCCCACAACTCAGGCATGTGCCCTTGATGGGAATCGAATCTGGGACCCTTCAGTCCACTGGCAAACGTTCTATCCACTGAGCCAAACCAGCTAGGGCTACTTTGGTCTTTTTTTATTTTGGCATGCAAAAAAAATTTTTTTTAAAAATATATTTTATTGATTTTTTACAGAGAGGAAGAGAGAGGGACAGATAGTTAGAAATGAGAGTTAGAAACATCGATGCTAGAGAATTAGAAACATCGATGCTAGAGAAACATCGACCAGCTGCCTCCTGCACAACCCCCACGGGGGATGTGCCCACAACCAAGGCACATGCCCTTGACCGGAATCGAACCTGGGACCCTTCAGTCCGCAGGCCGACGCTCCATCCACCGAGCCAAACCGGTCTCGGCCAAAAATTTGTTTTGATCAATATTTTCCTTTACTGCACCTGGATTTTAAATCATTTCAGAAAGTTTGCCCAATGAAAGTTAAAGTTTGTTAGATGTGGAGAAAAGTTAGGCATAGTGGGGAAGGACCCCATGATCAGTAGGGAGGTGGGGTTTGGGAGCTGAGATGAAGAAAGGGAGGAGGGGGCACATAGGAAAGCAAATGTATAAAGTTTGGGGAAGAGTAGCTAGAGATAGAATTGAGAGTGAGGGTACTCTGGAGGCCAAGAGAGGAATTATGAGAAGGGAGATGGAAAGCCAGGTTCAAGTTCACAAAGATGTCAAATCTGCCTAATTTGTAAACTTACTGCAACCCCAATAAACCTCCCATTTGTGTTTGTATTTCTTCTGGAGCCAAGCACGTTGGGTCTAAAGTTCATTTCATTGGGAGAAAAAATTAGCAGGAGACAAGAAAACCTTGAAAAATAAGATGATGGCAACTGGCCATTCCAGATACTAAAAGGTATTTACAAGGCTTGTATAAATAAAACATGGAATGGCACACACAAACCAGACATGGGCTTGGAGAGAACCCAGATACAGCCCAATTACTCATGGACATTGAGTGTATGAAAAGGTGGCATATCAGGTCACCTAAAGTTTTACTTTATAAAGTTTAGGTGGGTAATTTTACTTTATAAATTCAATTCACAGTGAAATGCAGAGACCTAAAAATGTATAGCTCGATGAGTTCTGGCAAATTTATACACCTATGTAACGCTACCACTCTCATCATATACAATTGACCCTTACACAGTACAGGGTCAATTGAACTGTGTGGATTTGTTTCAATAAATACACACAGTACTATAAATGTATTTTCCTTACAATTTTCTTAACATTTTCTTTTTTCTGGCATACTTTGTTAGAATATAGAATATAATATATAAAACATACAAAATCTTAATTGACTCTAAGGCTTCTAGTCAAGAGCAGGCTAGTAGTTTTGGGGGAATCCAAAGTAAAAGTTATATGTGGGGTTGGCACCACTAATGCCAGCATTGTTCAAGGGTTAACTGGAATACATTCTAACTCTAGAAAGCTTCCTTCTCTTCCTTTGTTACATTTTTTGTTGTTGTTGTTAATCCCCACCAGAGGATATTTTTCCCATTGGTTTTTAGTGGAAAACCTGGAGGAGGGGAGAGATGAGAAACATGTTGATTGGTTGTCTCTAGCCTGTATATTACAACATACTAGATATTTGGCTTACTTATCTTGTCAGTGGTCAGCTTCCTTATCCTAGGATGTCAATTTCCTGAAAGCAGGGACTTTTAGTGTTTAGAGCAGGTGCTCAATTATGCTTTGCAGAAGGTAAAAGTGATGAGAAGAGTTTCAGTGGGACCTGGGGTGGGGTCTAGAGCACCCCATTCTCTTGGCTTTGGTGGGATGAAAGAAGTTGAAAGGAACAGCAGAACAGCCTGTGAGGGGAAGGGCAGGTGTGGGTGGAGACAATGGGCGACACAGCCAGGTGATGCTTTCTTTAATATTGAGGAAGGTGAGGTGTTGGGGTGAACAAATGTGAGGTTCTTGACTCCTGTTTGTGTCCCCTCTTCATCTGCACAGCTGCTGCAAGATGCCTTGGGCCTTGGCCCAGCGTAACCGCCACTGGGGCAGGGACAGGCCTTGGCAGAGCTCCCCCGAGAGGGTGACTTGGCCTGGCTGATCCCACCTGGGGAAGGGAATGGTGTAAGAGGAAGGCCTGAGCCTCCAGACCCTCACTGGCTTCCCCACATCATGGCCAGTCTCCCCCCATTCCCCTCCCAGTCTTTTCCCCAGCCCTGAGTTTGGCCTATTCCACCCAGCTCAGCTCTACCCCCCATCACCAGTCCCCCACATTCCCCTCTCACCAGTCCCCCACAATCACCTCTCACCAGTCCCCCACAATCCCCTCTCACCAGTCCCCCACATTCCCCTCTCACCAGTCCCCCACAATCCCCTCTCACCAGTCCTCCACAATCCCCTGCAGCTTGGGGATTCGTTCCAGGGTTTGTTCCAGCAGGTTCTCCAGCTGCTTTAGAGCCTGCCCCACATTCTCTTTCTGCTCCTTTTCCTGGGATGCATGGATCTGCAGCAACTCTGCAGGTTAGAAGCCCAGAAAATAGCATTGAGTCCTCTAGTTCCCTGGTGCCTTGCAGCCAATGGGTCACCAAGTAAATCTAGAGTCACCTAGTCTTGACCTCAACATCTCTCC
Organism: Eptesicus fuscus; assembly: GCF_027574615.1. Lineage (NCBI taxonomy): Eukaryota > Metazoa > Chordata > Mammalia > Chiroptera > Vespertilionidae > Eptesicus > Eptesicus fuscus. The sequence goes on from NC_072493.1 coordinate 20,377,379, forward strand.
CAAACCTCTCCCTCCTCCCAGGTCCTCATCTCAGGAGCAAGCCCACTATCCCCCCCCCCCCCACTTCATCCCGGATGCCTCCCGCCCAGACAGGCCATCAATCCCCATGACCTATTCTTCAGCTTCCTCCTCCTTCCCTACTCATGCCCCATCCCCAGCCTCCCTTAGGCTCCAGGCCTCAGTTTCCCACTCTGTTCCATCCTTTACATGGCAGCCAAAGTGATCTTCCTGAAGCCTAAACCTGATTCTTTCTAGCTTGGAACCTTCCAAGGCTTCCCATTCTAAGGTTTCCCCCTCAGACTGCTACAGCCCTTCACTCTACCAGGTCTACTCCCCCTTCACAGGTCCAAAACAGGCTCATATCAGACCTGCAGTGTGATCAGACTCCTTGGGTCTGAATCCTGACTCCAATCTCTCCTTGTGACACTGGGCATGACCCTTAGCCTTTCTTTAGCTATTCTATGGTCAGTTGTCATTATCTGAGCCACAGGATAGTGGGGTTGGAGCAGATTGAAGCATTCTGGAGATGGGACCCAGGGCTTGCTGACAGGCTGAAGGTGGGTGGGTGGGTGGGGTTAGGGGCCTGGGAGGAATTAAGGATGATTCCTGGTTTCTTGCTCAGGCACCTGGATGAGGAGGGGAGGATCATTTATTGAGGGAAGGAAATCAGGCTGAAGAAAAACAAAACTGCTTTTGGAGCAGAGGGAACGAAGTCCCATCCTATCTAATAATAGACAAATATGCAAATTGACCACACCTCCGACACACCCACAAGCCACACCCACCATCCAATCAGAGCAAGTATGCAAATTAATCCAAACCAAGATGGCTACAGCCACAGAGAGCAAGGTTTCCTAGGTAACAGAGGAAGCCAAGCTTTCCGCCTGCCCTGGCCAGGCCTAAGCCTCCACTCAAGCTACAAAGTTTCAATTATAGAAGGTAAACAAATTCAAACAAATGGCGGCAGAATGGAACTTGAGAGAGCAGGCCAGGGTTGCTGCCGGCAACAGGGGAAGCAAAGCTTTCCCCATACCCTGGCCAGGCCCACCCGCTTAAGGCAACAAAGTTTCAATTATTACCCCAACACAAATGGCTACAGGCCTCAGAGGGAGCCCCAGGCTTGGCTCTGCTCCAGGCTACAAAGTTTCAATTGTTGAAGGAAAATAAATTCCAGATACCAGGGCCTCTGCTTGGGTTGCCAGGGGGCGTGGCCGGCCTGCAAACCACCACAGGCCCCTCGCTCAGGCCGCCCCACACCCCAAGGGAACCCCCACCTGATCCGGGATGCCCTTCAGGGCAAACCAGCTGGCCCCCACCCCTGTACCAGGCCTCTATCCTATCTAATAAAAGAGTAATCTGTAGATTGATCATCACTGCAACACACAATATAGCTGCCCCCATGTGAACACAAGATGGCCACCACAAGATGGCCAGCAGGAGAGGGCAGTTAGGGGTGACCAGGCCGGCAGAGGAAGGAAGTTGGGGGCAAACAGGCTGGCAGCAGAGTGGTTAGGGGGTGATCAGGCTGGCAGGCAGAAGTGGTTAGGGGCAATCAGGAAGGCAGGCAGGTGAGCAGGTGGGAGCCAGCAGTCCTGGATTGTGAGAGGGATGTCCGACTGCCCGTTTAGGCCCGATCCCAGTGGGCAGTCGGACATCCCTTGAGGGTCCCATATTGGCGAGGGTACAGGCTGGGCTGAGGGACAACCTCCCTCCGTGCATGAATTTCGTGCACCGGGCCTCTAGTTTACACATGTTCAAGTTCACAATGCCCACGAGGTGGGATGCAGCTGTGCTGGCTCTGGGGCTGCTCCTGCACACCGCCCCGTGCCCATTGGAGAGGGGGAAGGCACCAAGCCTGAAACTCAAAAACAGTTTCTTCCTATTTTCTTGACAGTACCCTGATTCATTTCTCATCAATTCACCTCTTCTATTTACCCTTTGATTCTACCACCAGGACACCCCCGGGGCCGGACTGCTCTTGCCTCTCTCCCCATTGAGCTCTTGGGGCCAGCACCTGGCAGGTACCCACTGGGTGCTTGCTGAGTGAATCCAGGAATGAACAACTTTTCTTAGAAATTTCCATTTCCTCATTTGTAAACGGAATCTTAAACTCTTTCTGTCCCTCATGGTAAGCACTGGAAGAGACTGCACATGAGCAGACAAAATGACTGTAATCTCATACCTGACTATGTCTTCCCAGCAACTCTGTAAGGTATGCTTATTCCACTGAGGAGGAAACTGAGGCATAGGGAGATTACACAAGAGGCAGTCCTGAGAAGAGATTCCAGGTAGTTTAGCTCTACAGCCCAGCTTTTAACTCTTCAAGCATAATACTGGATGGTGACAAATGAGTACTTAGCAATTAGATAGGCAGTGTCACCTAGTGGTTAGGAGCACAGACCCATCGGAAGCCAGAACGCCCGAGTTAAATCTTAGCCCTGCCATCTTGGCATCTAAGCAGGCCTCTGCATCCAAGTCCCTCCTCTGTAAAAGGGAGAATGGCAGCACTAACCCCCTGGGGCTGCTGTGCAGATGAAAGTAGTGAACATGCTTAAAGCACTCAGAGCTCGGAAGGCTCTGTGTCAGCCATGGGTGGTTTGTGATTGGTCCTAGAGGTTGATGGTCCTGGGAGTGGGCAAGGATGCTAGATATAGAAGCAGGGCAGGCCTACCCTGGGTGGATGGTCCTGGCGGTAGGCTGTTCTTCATATGGAGCAGATCCCAGCACTGGAGTTTACCCTGGTCCTGGGAGAACAGAAGGTCCTGGCGAAGGGAGGCAGCCTTTGGGAGGAGCAGCTCTGGAGCCTAGAGGAAGGGGGAGAAGACAATCATCTCGGGTGGGGGTCGGGATGGAAAGATAGGTCCTAGGGGTAGAGCACTCACCTTCCCCGTGGGTAGCCCCAGAATGTGGCTAAGCGCTATAAGGCTGGAGCCCCTTGAGGACGCAGGATGTAACTGGTGGATGGATGGCAAGACTGTAGGCAGGGGCTGCAATCTGGGGGGAAAGTCCAGGTTAGGTGGGGCATTGAGAGCAGAGGCTCTGGGGCTGAGGGATAATTTTGGGAGGTCCAGGAACCTGGATGTGAGTCTTGGGACTAGAATTCTAGAGTGGGACTGAGGACCTGAGTGAGGTCTGGCAGCCTGGGAACACTAGGGTCTGGAATTATCTTTTCTGGAGTAGGCGGATTATTTTTTTGGAGTGGGACGGTCAACCAAGGGAGGGGATACAGGGGATGGCCCCCGTCTCACCCTCCAGGACTGTGCCGCAGCAGGGTGCCCAGCAGAAGGTGGGGCAGATGCCGGGCCTCCTCCTCTAGACAGCGAAGCAGTTCCTGGCTCTGTGGTGCCACTGCCTCAGATGTGGGGGCTACCTTTCGCTGAATCAGAGCATGCACCTGTGGGGAAGGAAAGGGAAGGGCGGGGAAACCGGAGATCACCCAGCCCCATCCCCTAGACCTGGCCCTACCCAGACCTCATTCCAAATCCCAACTCACCTCCCCAGGGCTCCGACACAGGTGCGTCTTGCTGGCTGAGTTGCTCTTGATGAGTAATCGGACCTGCTCCTGTGTCTCCCCCTGGATAACCAGGGGGCCACCAAGACGGGCTGCTATTCCTTCCCAGCTCCCAGCCTCCAGCCCTGCCCTCCCCTTTCCACAGGTCCTACTTCTTCTTGGGAGACTCATCCTGGGCCTCTTCCCCCACCAGGAGGCCCAGTTCGGTATCATAAAGCTCCCACCCTCACTCTGACCCTCCACCAGGCCCTGCCATTTCTCCCGGAATCCTGCTTCTCACCACCAGCTGGCGCCAGTGCAGGATCCGTTGCTGTTTGGCTTGTAGCTCCTGCAGCAGAAGCTGCTGCCGTTCAACTGCCTCTTCCAGCTCCTGGCTATGGGCACGCAGGGCCTTGAGCTCTGCCCACAGGCCATGAGTCCGGAGTCCCAGCACCAATGCCTGCCTGGAGAACAAGCAGAAGAGAACAATGGAGAGGAAGGTGACTAAGACTCACGGTGGCGGAGGAAATGCCCAACGCAAGGAGAGCAGGGAGGCAGGGACAAGAGCGAGAGGGGCAGAAAAAGCCCAATATTCTGAGACCCCAGGGAGAGAGAGACGGCCTAGAGGCCTCTGCCCTGGGAGCCCCCTCACCTCTCATTGGATCCCAGGGCACACCTCTCCACCTCCTCCAACAGGCTCTGGAGGCGCTGGGTCAGGACGCGATGCTCCTTCAGGAGAGGGCCCCGCTGGGTGACCAGCACACTCACAGTTTGCCAGCCCTCCTGGGGCAGGGGGACAAAGTCAGGGTGGGCATCATCCCTGGTGGTGAGGGGACTGAGTGGGCCTTGGGATAGGAAAGAGATAAGAGTCTGGAAGGGTGCCTGGGGGTCACCTGGATGAGATGCATCACGGACGGCAGGGCCTGGCTGGAGGCTGACTGATCTGGTACCTGGGACCTGGGGGTGGGGTGAAACTGGTGAGGGAGGAGTCCCGTCCCCTTGCTTGGACTCTTGAGGGTAGCCAATGTCAACCCCACCTGGGTTTGGCCCCTGGGTTTCAGTTCTCTTATCAGTAATCCCTGTGCCCGGTCTTGGCCTGTCCCAGCTCACACAGCCACCTGCCCTGCCTGACCATGGAAGTACTCGACTACACACCTGGCTATCCTCGTATCTTGGAGTCTGTCCTGACTGCACAGGGACCGAATCTCTGCTTCCCGTTCTGCAGCCAGGTGTTCCAAGGCAGCCAAGACGTGGCTGGGAGGGTGGTTTGTCAGCAGTGTCTGGTGTGGGGAGGGGTGAAGTAAGGGCAGGATGGGGGCCGGGCTGTGAGCTGGGACCACAAGGGGACTGGGCAAGGATGAACATTTAGGTCCTGGCACCCTGAGGCTTGATAATGGGACAGTGGGTATGGTCTCTCCTGAAAGCCCCCCTCACCTCCACTGAGCTAAGCCATTGCTGGTAGGAAGTTCCAAAGTGGTCATCTTGAGGGGTTCTGTGGGGTTGGGGGAGGGGACAGAAAATGTTACAAGACATATCAATTCTTCCTCTAATGATCACCACCACCCTATAAAGTAGGATCTGTCCCTGTGCCCAGTTTATAGATGAGGAAACCTAATTCATCTATGCTCATTTGACTTGATTCCCCCTCTTATACCAACTTGCTGACCATGGGCCCTTTCAGATGTGCTGCTTGCCTGCAACACCTTTCCTAAGCCTCCTCACCCGAGACCCATCCTCCCTGCTTCCTGAGCTGCGTAGGGTGTCTCCTCTCAGTACCCAGAGCCTCCTAGGCTTCCCCATCCCCCAACAGTCCTAACTGCCTGGGTTGTTAATGTCTGTGATGGGTCTGTCTCCACCTCCTCCCAGCCTGGGAGCCCTGTCAGGGCAGGCCTGGGTCTGACACAGCCCAGACACTCAGTGTCTGATCAATTAACAGACAAGTAACTCCTTCCAAAGCCCAGGTTCTTTGTAGGGTTTCTGGGGGCTTAGTGACACTCACGGGATGCTGCCTCCTTTGGCCTGAGGAATCAAAAGGTTCTGCAGGAACTCGGTTCGGAGGGTGCAGGCTCTTCGGACATCACCCTGGGAACAAGAGGATGGGACATAAAGGGGACCCAGGGGTCCAACCTGATCCCAGACTCCCTCCTCTCCCCCCATGGCCCAGGACTCTTACCAGGACCAAAGGCTCCAGGCCTAGGGCTGCCGATGTCAAGGGGCCAAAGGTTATATCCATTTTAGTCTTCCTGGAAAGAGGAGTGCAATTGGGGCTGGGTCTCTGGTAGGAGGGAGCTTGGAGAACAGATGTTTGTGTCCCCTCCTGCTGCCAGCAAAGCTAGTCACAGGGATCCCTGAGTCTGAATCTCAGGGGCCATCTCCAAAATTAGGCCACTGTCATCTCCTGGCTGGATGACTCCATTAGCCTCCTCACTGGTCTTCCTTACTTTCGTTCTCTGCAGTCTGTTCTCCACCCAGCAGTTAAGTGATCCTGTTAAAACCTCAGAAAGAGCATGTCACTGTTCTGCTCAAAACCCTTGTATATAATATATGTCCTCGTCACCATTAGAATAACAGTGGTTAACAGAAACTCTTCTAAGCACTTTGCATGATTTAACTCAATTATCATACCTGCCATGTAAAGCAGGTAATATTATTCCCATTCTATAGATCTTCAAAACTGAGGCACAAACTTTGCCCAAGGTCACACTGTAAGTGGCCAAGCCAGGGCATGAACTCAGCCTGAGAATTCCAGTGACTCCATGGTGCTGTCTCCCTCTCTACCCCCACCTTCTCAAGCTCCCCCTCTTGCCTGTGACACTCAGGCTGAACTGCACTCCTGGCTGTTCTTCCCATGTGCCAAGTTCAGGGCTTCTGCTCTTGCTGTCCCTCTTCGTGCAAGTTCCTTCCCCAACTCAAATGTTACCTCATCAGAGAGGCTTCTCTGACCATCCTACCCAGAGTAGCATCTTCGTCTCCCCTTACTTAATTTTTCTTCATAGCACTCATCTCTCCCTGCAATTACTGGGTTTGTTTGCTTTCTAGTTTACCAGCTGTTTCCTCTGCATCAGAGTGTAAGGTCCACGAAGGCAGGGTTGTCCCTTGTTTACTGTTCTTCCCCAGCCAGTGGTGTTCTAGATGTACACTGAGTGGCCAGATTATCATGATCTCTGAACGCATAATAATCTGGCCACTCAGTGTATAGGTGGCACCATTCTAGGTACAAATTCTGGTGGGTGAGATGACAAAACTTCCTGGCCTCATGGACTTTAAATCCTAAAGAGCAGAGCCTAGAATTCTGGAACTCAAGAAGGGGTCAGGGCAGAATACTGGGGTCTCGAAGGAAAATGTCTCTCCACCCAGCCCGGTGGGCACCTGAAGCCCACCTTTCTATGTCCTGCAGGCGCCTGAGCTGATTCTGTAACCACTGCATGGGATGTTGGAGTCCGTGCTGCTGTCTTCTCATGGCCCCAGCTTGGGCCCGCAGGAGGAGAGCATGCCGCTGGGTGTCTTGCATGCTCTGCAATGCCTGCTCCATGGCCATGTCTGTGGGAGGAGCAGAGTGGTCATCAGTACCTTCCCAATACCCTTTCTGCTGCCCATCTGTCCAGCCACATGGGTTACCCTGAGCCTCGGTCTCTTGATCCATCAGCTCCGAGCTCTGGTCTAACTCCTGGATCTCTGCCCGTAGGTGGGCAACAGCAGCTTCCAGCTCCAACTTCCGACAGGCCTGGTGGGATCAGGTACAAGGTCAGATACATGGCCTAGCCTTGGCTCTGCCTGGCCTGACTATCCTTTGTGGAGCATGAGTCTTCATCTGCCCGGGGGTGTGGCAGATTTTTTTTCCTGGGTAGTTACTGTGTCTGAACCTCTAGGCCCAGAGGTACATTAGGGTACTATCCTGGGCCCCTTCCTCTGGAATTATATCACCCTCCCAACCTGTTTCCTGTCTCTGCATTGATGACACATCTCTGTCCCAGTCCTCATCTCTTCATGAGCCCCGCATCTAAGAGTTTCAAGGTCTCTTGGAAGTGCCCCCCCAGATGTCACCTGGACCGTTCGCACATACTGAGTCCCACCCTGGCCTCAAACTAATGCATTCTCCTATCTTCCCTCACCAGCTCTGATGCCTCATATCTATGTTCTTCCCTTTCCCCTAGCTCATGCCTGTCTCCCCTTGCCTGTAAACCCTATGAATGCATGGATCAAGGCTGTGACCCAGCATCCCCGTTATCACTCAATACAAGGCGGGGCCCAGAGCAAATGATCCTCTCTTTTGATGAAAGAAAATCTTGTAGCACATGCTTCTTACCTCTGAACTGTATTCGTGGCCATACCTGAGGAAATGAGGACAGAGTTAGGGAATGACAGGGACTTCCAGGAGGTGTGAGGCTGTGTGTGTGTGTGTGTCAGGGGGTGGGGGGGGGGGGGTGGGGGGAGGGAAGAGACAGGGCTGGATGGGACTGTGGGAAATATGGATAGCTTTGAGGACAAGTTACCAGAGTAGGTTTCCCCGGATCTTCTTGACATTCCTACAGTGAGAAGTAGGAGAAGTTACTGTGGGACTTGCCTGTGTTCCTTCCCCTGCCACAGCCACCCCTATGCAGCCAGGCTCACCTCTGGCTGTGCACATGCTGTAAGACATAGGCCCAGATGTCAGCCCCCTGGCCCAGACACAGCCTGTGGGGACAGTATGCAAAGGTATGCCTGGGACATCACCCAGTATGGAGGATCCTAATTCCCACGGTGGTGGTGGTGGTGGTGCGGGGGCGGGTCTTTACTAGGGAATTCTCACTTCTCCCACGGAGGGAGGATTCATATTTTGGGGGTTAAGATATTCCTTCTTGGATGGGTCCCTGCGAGGGTGGGCTTCTCACAGGGTGTGGGGCAGTCTCATTCCCTCCCTGGCCGGTGCCTCCTCTCTCCTGGGAGAGGGTTACTTCTAGAGGTGGGGGTGGCGGATATCTGTCATTCCTGGATGTGGGCTATCATTCCCTCAGATTTAATCTCCAACGGGGTGGTCTTTGCTGACTCGAATGTCCCCACTGGCTGAGCTGGGTGGTGGGTGGTGCAGACAGCCTCCCTTACCCAGGAGTTCCTATTTACACACGGGAAGAAGGGCTTCCTAAACTCATGGAGGATCCTCACGGGGTGGGGGTGGAGTGTGGGGGTTACCGCCGTGACGTCCTCACCGAGGTCCAGGATCCTCTTCCTGGATACACTACTGGGGGGCGGGGGGCGGGGAAGCGCCCTGAGAGCTGATTCTCACAGGCGCGGAGGAGGAAGGCGCGGCCGCGGTCAAGGTGGGGCTCTCCCTCCCGGAGGCTCTCCCGGATGGGTGGTCCTCACTCCCGAGCCGCCCTCACCTGCGCAGCAACGACTCCGGGGCCCGGGCTGCCTCGGGCGCCTCCATCTCTTCCGCAGCCCAGCAGACCAGTTCCCGCGCTTCCTGCACTAACTCCATGCCGCCGCCGCCGCCGCCGCCGCGGGCCGCGCGCCCTCCAGCGGCGCCGCCTCTGACGTCACGAGCGCGCGGACAGGGCGGGGCCGGCTCCCGGCTCCGAGCCTCCGGACTTCGCGGGACGTCCCCGGAGGGTCCCGTTGAATGCAGCGGGGCGGAGCGCGGGAAAACGCTGGAGGCCGCTTGCTCTCTGCGTCCTCCCTCTCTCTACTAGCTGTTCCCTAAAAGCCAGAACGTCCCTGACGGCTCACTTGATGTTCTTGACGAAATGGGACTTTCATCCTGGGCAAGGAGCTGCCACACTTACTGCTCGCGGAGTTCAGAAACGGGGGATCTGGGGTCTGAGTGAGGAACAGGGGGCGGAGAGCATGACCCCAATATGGTCCCGGCCTGCTTTCTTCCAGATTCGTGTGTCCCTGCCGCTCCACAACAGTCCTGAGCCTTCCCGGTGCTGGGGTCACCGCGGTGGCCCACCCAGCCTCAGCCTCCATGCGACGGAGCTCTCAGTTCAGTGGAGAAACAGATGCTTCACCAGGTAGGGATGGTAGAAAATAAGCAGCAGGGGTGGGTCCCTTTGGGATACTGGGGTGCCCCAGAAAGCACTGGACACTAGCTAGGGCTGGAGTCCTGGAGAGCCCACGCAGCCTCAAAAGAAAAAGGCAACATTTAGGGACCTTTCATTAACAGGATTGCCTAGGTCACCACGCGGTCCTCTGTCCAGTACAGAGCCTGACTGGTAAATATTTGTTGGGCGGGTAGCGGGTGTGTGTGTGTGTGTGTGTGTGTGTGTGTGTGTGGTGACACTAAAGTTGGGAACTCAGGGAGGAGAGTGGAGCAGAATGAGGAGCAAGGAAAGTGCTGGTCTGCAGTAGGGCTGTGGAGCAGAAAGGAGACTGAGTGGATGGGTTGATTGGCTGTTGGTGTGTGTGTGTGTGTGTGTGTGTGTGTGTGTGTGTGTGTGTGTGTCCATCCAAGCATGAGGCCCAGGACTCTGGCGTAGGGATTAGATGGAGCAGACCTTGAAATCCGGAAGTGAAAGAAGGGGCAAGTGCTGACAGCAGTGTGGGACGCTATCCCTATGAGGAGCCAAGGAGAGACATCCGAGGGCTGGTGAGTCTCTGGAGTCCCAGGGACAAGGGGACCATGGGATCACCATTGAGAAGGCAGATTTGGGGAAGAAGCTGAGTCAAGCTTCAAATGTTTCATAAGGGCTGAGAAGCAGAAGAGGGTGCCAGGGGCTGATGTAATCCAGGTGGGCTTCCTGGAAGAAAGATGATCAGTTGCTGCTCCATGATGCTTGATTTCTCAACAGTTGTCATTTCTCTCAAATATCTCCACTCTTCCACTTTGTGGGCTGTTTTTCTATTTAAAAAAAAATATCAGCCGAAACCGGTTTGGCTCAGTGGATAGAACTCAAGGGTCCCAGGTTCGATTCCGGTCAAGGGCATGTACCTTGGTTGCGGGCACATTCCCAGTAGGGGGTGTGCAAGAGGCAGCTGATGGATGTTTCTCTCTCATCGATGTTTCTAACTCTCTATCCCTCTCTCTTCCTCTCTGTAAAAAATCAATAAAATATATTAAAAAAATATCAATAGCCAGCATATCTGCCAAAAATTACTGGCTGTAAGAGAATTAAAAGATAAGCCACAGACTGGGATAAAATATTTCCAAAACACATCTGATGATGAACTTGGATCCAAAATATATATAAAAAAAAAACCTCTCCAAACTCAACCATAGATAACAAATAATCCAATTAAAAATGGACAAAAGTTATGAACAGATGTCTCACCAAAGAAGATATACAGAAGCATATGAAAAGTTGCTCAATTTCAGCCCTGGCTGGTTTGGCTTGGTGGATAGAGCGTCGGCCTGCGGACTGAAAGGTCCCAGGTTCGATTCCGGTCAAGGGGCATGTACCTTGGTTGTGGGCACATCCCCCCGGGGGAGGTGTGCAGGAGGCAGCTGATCGGTGTTTCTCTCTCATTGATGTTTCTGACTCTCTATCCCTCTCCCTTTCTCTCTGTAAAAAATCAATAAAATATATATATATAAAAAAAGTTGCTCAATTTCAGATGTTATCAGGTATTGCAGACTAAGACAATGGGATTCATCTATTAAAATGTCTAAAATCCAGGATGTGCGGGCAATCTGGCTGTGACATCTGTCACCCCATTGATCGCCAGGGTTGATTCGGCTGATCTGGCTGGCTAGGCGGGTGTCCCCCTCCTCCCTCACCGATCCATGTGCGTCCCTCCCGAAGCTGCGCGCTCGGTGGGTCGAAGAGGATGACCTTCCCCCCAGAGCAGAGGACCGGTCTTCGGTCAAGGGTATACGAGTAGCTGCGCTCCCCTGCTAGAACCTCCAAACAAGCTCTCAAGGTCCATTTGTAGGAGAACGTAGGGTAGTCAAGCTTCCAAGACTCCAGACACATCCAAATGAGGCGCTGCACGTGGCAGTCTGCCTTTAAAAATAAATAAATAAATAAATAAATAAATAAATAAATAAATAAAATGTCTAAAATCCAGCCCCAGCTGGTTTGACTCAGTGGATAGAGCTTGTTGGACTGAAGGGTCCCAAGTTCGATTCCGTTCAAGGGCACATGCCCAGGTTGTGGGCTCGATCCCCAGTAGGGGGTGTGCAGGAGGCAGCCAGTCAATGATTCTCTCTCATCATTGATGTTTCTCTCTCTCCCTCTCCTTTCCTTTCTGAAATCAATAAAAATTTATTTTAAAAAAGTCTAAAATCCAAAACAGCAACACTAAATGCTGTTGAGGATGTGGAACAACAGAACTCTGAATTGCCGATGTAAATACCAAATGATACAGCCACTTTGGAAGACAACCTGAATAGGTAATATACTGTGTGATTACAATTATGTGACATTCTGGAAAAGGCAAAACTATTAGAGATCAGTGAAAAGATCAGCGGTTGCAAGGGGAATCATGGGATGGGGTAGAGATGAAGAGGTGAAAGATGGGTGAAAGTAATTTGTTTGATATTGTAATGGTGGATACATCACATTACACATTTGTAAAAAGCCGTAGTACAACACAGAGTGAGTCCTAATGTAAGGTATGGATTTAATTAGTAGTAATGTTTCACTATTGGTCATCAGTTGTAACCAAGGTATATTCCTGCAAGATAGAGGAAACTGTCTGTAGAGGGAGAGGAGGTATATGGGAACTTTCCTTTTTGTGGAATTTTCTATAAGCATAAAACTCACACACAAAAAATGTCTATTAAAAAGTATTGGCTGAAAGATGGAGTATTGTTTAATGAAATACCTATAACCATAACCTAATGACAACTAATCAGATGCACCTTGATTCAAGTTACATAATTATATATAAACTAGAAGCCTTGTGCATGAAATTGGTGCACGGGCGGGGGGGTGGGGGGGAGGAGGCGTCCCTCAGCCTGGCCTGCACTCTCTCCAATCCGGGACCCCTCAGGGGATGTACGACTGCCTCCCACAAACTGCTGGCTCCTAACTGCTCACCTGCCTGCCTGCCTTATCGCCCCTAACCACCTCTGCCTCACCCCACACCTGGGACCCAGGATTCCCTCCTCTGGCCGGTTGCAGGCACCTGGGACCCAGGCCAGCTTCACCCAGGCTGGCTGCAGCTGCAGGGAACCATGGGCGGGTGGCTTTGCCCAGGCCAAAGCTGCAGGCATCCGGGACCGCGGGGCGGGCGGCTTGTCCTTCTCCTGGGCTGCAGGCACAGGCACAGCCACTGGTATCCGGGACTGTAGGGCGTGCCGCTTGTCCCTCTCCTGGGTGGCCGCCTGACTGATCCCTATTCCTCTCTCGCGAGCTCATTTGTGCCTGACTGGTACCCATTCCTCTCTCCGCAGAGTTGAGTGTCTGAGCGGTTCCAGGGCAAGGACAGACGGCATGACAACCATTGGCATATTAGCTCTTTATCATCTACACTAATAAAAGAGAAACATGCAAATTGACTGTCCCTCTGCTATGCCCACCAGCCAATCAGAGTGAGTATGAAATTAACCCAACAAAGATGGTGGCGGCCACGGAGCTGGAGCGAGTAGGAGGCTTGGGTTGCCCTTGGTGACAGAGGAAGCCAAGCTTACTGCCCGCCCTGGCTTCTGTTCAAGGAGGCACTGGGGAAAAAATAAAAGAGGGGCTGGGAGCCTGGGTCACCAGGGGGCGTGGCCAGCCTGAAAATGGCCCTCAGCCCCTCACCCAGGATGGCCACACCCCCATGGAGTAAGATTCCCTGCTGGGGGGCGTGGCCAGCCTGCAAACAGCCATCAGCCCCTCACCCAGGCTGGCTACACCCCCCCAGTGGGGACCCTCACCCCATGGGGTCATGGCCGGCCTGCAAACCACCACAGGCCCCTCGCCCAGGCCGCCCCATGCCCCAAGGGAACCCCCACCCTGATCCGGGATACACTTCAGGGCAAACCAGCTGGCCTTCACCCATGCACCAGGCCTCTATCTATACTAATAAAAGGATAATATGCTAATTAGACTGGGAGACCTTCCAGGAGACTTTTGGGGCGTTTTCTGGACAAAGCCATGGTGGCGGGGCCGAGGTAGAAGCGGTTAGAAGCCAAGAGGGGAGGGCAGTTGTGGGTGATGAGGCCAGGATGGGACGGCAGTTGTGGGTGATCAGGCCGGTGGGGGTGAGCAGACCAGCAGGGGGGCCAGTTGGGGGTGAGCAGGCCATCAGTGGGGGGTCAGTTGGAGGTTATCAGGACAGTGGGGGGGCAGTTTGGAGTGAGCAGGCCAGCGGGGGGGGGGGCAGTTGGGGGCAAGCACACTGGCGCAGAGGACAGTTGAGGGGATCAGGCTGGTGGGGGGCATTTGGGGGTGAGCAGGCTGGCCACAGGGGCAGTTGGGGACAAGCAGGTCAGCAGGCAGAGTAGTTAGGGGCAATCAGGCAGTCAGGGAGGTGAGCGGTTAGGAGCCAGCAGTCCTGGATTGTGAGAGGGATGTCTGACTGCCAGCTTAGGCCCGATCCCTGTAAACTGCCAGTAGGACATCCTTCAAGGGGTCTCAGATTGGAGAGGGTACAGACTGGGCTGAGGGACAACCTTCCCCCCCCGTGCATGAATTTCGTGCACCGGGCCACTAGTATAGTATATGAAATGTTTCTGTATGTTTTAGAGGAAAAGTTAAAGCCAAGTAAGAGGTAAGTACCCCATCCCCCAACTCTAAAAAATACAAAAAACCCCCAGGGGTTTTTATACATATCCTGTAAGATACCTAAGAGAGAGCAGAGCTGGTCATGTGACCATCTCCCCAGCAACCACTTACCATATCACCACTCTCTTCCAGTCTCTGTGTGGTGGCTTTGTAATAGGTCAGCTTGACTAGGCTGAATGAACTATATCCTGGAATTACATTCTCTGTATGTGTCCATTAGGATGGGCCAAAAGATTCTTGGACCAGATTTGTAGGTCAGAATAAAGCAGCTTCTATTTTGTAGATTACACAGGTTGTGATCTACAAATTGTGTGATCTATATTTTTGCATAGAGCAGCAGCCAGGCCAGCAATTATTCCACCTTCTCCTGGATCTTCCTTCAACTTCAACTCCTTGGCTAGGTGTGTATTTAGCTCCATGATGAAGGATGCCAGCTTCTCCTGTAGATGCTCATTCCACCAAGGGTAAAGGCAAGTTTGTTCCAGCGTGTCCTAGCTTTACCCCACTTTACATCTCTCCTCTCTTCCTAACTGCCTGCCCTGTGCACTTTGAGTGCAAGTATTAGACACTGAGACAATCTTAGGGACTGCTTAACAACCCCACTAATTGCACAAGGTTAAACCCCTGATATCTTTATCTATCTATCTATCTATCTATCTATCTATCTATCTATCTATCTTCTATCTGTCATACTTTATAATAAAGAGGTAATATGCAAATTGATCGTCAGGCCCTCGCACAAGATAGCTGCCCCCATGTGGTCACAAGATGCCACCACAAGATGGCCAGCAGGGGAGGGCAGTTGTGGGCAATCAGGCCAGCAGGGGAGGGAAGTTGGGGGTGACTGGGCCTGCAGGGGAGGGAATTTGGGGGTAGTTGGGGGTGACCAGGTCGGCAGGGTATGGCAGTTGGGGGCGATCAGGCCAGCAGGAGAGCAGTTAGGTGTCGATCAGTCTGGCAGGGGAGTGGTTAGGGGGTGATTAGGCTGGCAGGCAGAAGTGGTTAGGGGCAATCAGGCAGGCAGGCAGGTGAGCGGTTGGGAGCCAGCAGTCCTGGATTGTGAGAGGGATGTCTGACTGCCTGTGGCAGTGGTCAGCAAACTCATTAGTCAACAGAGCCAAATATCAACAGTACAACGATTGAAATTTCTTTTGAGAGCCAAATTTTTTAAACTTAAACTTCTTTTTTTTCTTATTTTATTGATTTTTTACAGAGAGGAAGAGAGAGGGATAGAGAGTCAGAAACATCGATGAGGGAGAAACATCCATCAGCTGCCTCTTGCACACCCCCTACTGGGGACGTGCCCGCAACCAAGGTACATGCCCTTGACCGGAATCGAACCCGGGACCCCTGAGTCCGCAGGCCGACGCTCTATCCACTGAGCCAAACCGGTCTCGGCTAAACTTAAACTTCTAACGCCACTTCTTCAAAATAGACTCGCCCAGGCCATGGTATTTTGTGGAAGAGCCACACTAAAGGGGCCAAAGAGCTGCGCGTGGCTCACGAGCTGCAGTTTGCCGACCACGGGCCTATGGGATCGGGCCTAAACCCATAGACATCCCCTGAGGGGTCCCAGATTGGGGAGAGTGAAGGCTGGGTTGAGGGATGCCCCCGCCGCCCCCGTGCATGAATTTTGTGCACTGGGCCTCTAGTCTAATATATCTCTTCTAGTGGTTCAGCCTCTCTGATTGAAACCTAATACATTCTGTAAGCAGAGACTCTTTATGTCCGAGAATCACTGTTATATCAAGCTGTTGTTGTTGGACAAGTTGCAGTGGCTTTCCTCCTCTCCTCTGTGAGAGGAGGGGTCTTCTCCACCCCCAAAAAGTCTGATGCAAAAAGTGAGATTGACATTTTACTCACAGGACAAAAAACGTAAGTCATGTTTGTACCCCATTGTATTCAGTTTGTTCAATATATTTTGCAAAATTATTTTTGTCTCTAAACTGAGCAGATGCTCAAGGTCAGCATTCCCAGCATTTCAGGGGCTTGTTAGAAATGCAGAACCCCTTGCCCCTTAACCCCTGGATTTACTGAATCAAAACCTGAATTTTGACAAAAATCTGTCAGTGATTTGTTACATATTGAAGTTTAAGAAGTGCAGTCTAAGGAGAAACCAAGATGGCAGCATAGGTAAACACCTAAACTGCAGCCTCGCACAACAATTTCAAAAATACAACTAAAAGACAAAACAGACATCATCCAGAACCACAGGAAAGCTGGCTGACTGGAAATCCTACAACTAGAAGGAAAGAGGAAACCACAAGGAAAATCAGAGGAGCTGTAAAAGCCTGAGGTACTGAGACACGGGCGTGCACGTGCGGAGAGGACGGTGCCGGAGGGACGGGGCGGCCAAGTGCCTGGCTGGCGTTCTCTAGGGGGAAGGAGATAAAAGCTCCGGACTGCACTGAACCCCAGTTCCGACTGCACTGAACCCTAGTTCCGGGCAAGAATCTGGGAATCCAGATTCATTGCTGGGGAGACTAGACTGTCTGGCAGCGGGTGAAACTCGAGGGTGCCTTTCTCTCAGAGGTGCTTGCAGCGAGTACTGAGGGACACTGAGGGACACTGAGACCCAGGAACCTCATAGGGCAGGGCTGATGGGAAGCCAAGGCTGTAGGCTTCACCCTGAAACTCCGCCCCATCCAAGCTGAGCACAGAGGCTTTTGCAATTTTGCAAGTCTAGTCGAATAAGGCTATCTCCTGGCATAGACACAGCTGATCCTCACAGCCAATTGGCCTGGAGGTCAACTCCTCCCACTGATATCAACAACAATCAAGACTTAACTACAACAAGGCTGTACACACAGTCCACATAGGGGTGCACCAAGAGTGTCCACCTAAGGTAACTGGGGAGGCTGAGCCACTGGCCCATATAGGACACCTAGTACACAAAGCTACCCTACCAACTCAGGGAAGCAGCGAAAATGCGGAGACAAACAGATCACAAACGAAAGAAATGGAGGAAAACAAACGACTGGAGATAGAGTTCAAAACCACGGTTATAAGGTTTTTCAAGAATTTCCTAGAAAAGGCCCATAAATTTAGCAAGAACCTCGAGGATATGAGAGAGACCCTCGAGGATATGGAAAAGGACCAACTAGAAATTAAACATACACTGACTGAAACAAAAAATATTATGCAGACACCCAACAGCAAACTAGAGGAACGCAAGAATCAAGTCAAAGATTTGAAATACAAAGAAGCAAAAATCACTCAACTGGAAAAGCTAAAAGAAAAAAGAATCCAAAAATTTGAAGATAGTGTAAGAAGCCTCTGGGACAACTTCAAGCATACCAACATCAGAATTATGGGGGTGCCAGAAGAAGAGAGAGAGCAAGATACTGAAAACCTATTTGAAGAAATAATGACTGAAAACTTCCCCCACCTGGTGAAAGAAATAGACTTACAAGTTCCCCCACAGAACACCAGACAAAAGGAATCCAAAGAGGACCACACCAAGACACATAATAATTAAAATGCCAAGAGCAAAAGACAGAGAGAGAATATTAAAAGCAGCAAGAGAAAAACAGTTAATTACCTACAAGGGAGCACCCATACGATTGTCAGCTGATTTCTCAACAGAAACTATGCAGGCCAGACGTGAGTGGCAAGAAATAGTCAAAGTGATGAATAGCAAGAACCTACAACCAAGAGTACTCTACCCAACCAAGATGACATTCAGAATTGAAGGTCAGCTAAAGAGCTTCACAGATAAGAAAAAGCTAAAGGAGTTCATCACCGCCAAACCAGTATTATATGAAATGCTGAAAGGCATTCTCTAAGAAGAGGAAGAAGAAGAAAAAGGTAAAGATAAAAATTATGAACAACAAATACATATCTATCAACAAGTGAATCTAAAAATCAAGTGAATTAAAAATCTGAGGAACAGAATAAACTGGTGAATATAATAGAATCAGGGGCATAGAAAGGGAATGGACTGACAACTCTCAGGGGGACAGGCGTTTGGGGGGTTCGGGAAGAGACTGGATGAGGACAGTGCGTGGGAGGTAAGGGAAGAGGGTGGGATGGGAACCAGGTGGAGGGGAGCTATGGGGGGAAAAAGAGGAACAACTGTAATAATCTGAACAATAAAGATTTATTAAATTAAAAAAAAAAAAGAAGTGCAGTCTATAGAACACTACTTTTGGGGGATGAGACCTTTTTTTAAAAAAAATTACCATTAATTGTTGAAGTGGATTCTTATTGAAACCACTTGCTTCTTGGATATACAGTTTTAAAATATGTGATCAATATCTGGCACATCTTAGACCATCCTGTCTTTTTTTTTTTTAAATATATTTTATTGATTTTTTTACAGAGAGGAAGAGAGAGGGATAGAGAGTTAGAAACATCGATGAGAGAGAAACATCCATCAGCTGCCTCCTGCACACCCCCTACTGGGGATGTGCCCGCAACCAAGGTACATGCCCTAGACTGGAATCGAACCTGGGACCTTTCAGTCCACAGGCCGACGCTCTATCCACTGAGCCAAACCAGTTTCGGCAGACCATCCTGTCTTAATTTCCTTATAACAATGACCATTTTTATAACCATGTCAACTGACATTTTTATAACTGAGCCACACCTTCTAGTGTGACCTGGAAGGTAAAGAGCTGGAAAGGTTTGACAGAAGTCACTAAGGACTACTACACATCCAAAACAACAATTCTGGCCCAGCTGGTGTGGCTCAGTGATTGAGCGCTGACCTATGAACCAGGAGGTCAGGTTTCGATTCCTGGTCAGGGCACATGCCTGGGTTGCAGGCTCGATCCCCAGTGTGGAGTGTGCAGGAGGCAGCGGAGCAATGATTCTCTCTCATCGTTGATGTTTCTATCTCTCTCTCCCTCTCCCTTCCTCTCTGAAATCAATAAAAATATTTTAAAAAAAAATGTGGTGGCCACAGCTGGAGCCTGGGTCCTCTGCACAAGAACTCTGGTGTGGGTCTTTACAAGAGGGTTGGTGAATTCCTGATACACAATCTCTTTTCTGGAGTCGGGGGTGAGACAGCTGTAGGTCTTAGAGACGGCAGCAAAGGTGGCTTTGGCGAGGTAGCCCGGGGTGGCAGTGCAGCCCCTGGCCGAGGTATAGCAGTCGTCAATACTGGCCATCAGTAGCAGCGTCTTGGGCACAGGGGCTGAGATGATGCCAGTGATTCTGGGGCAGAGATGAGGCACACCAGCACAGACCTACAGCAGCTGGTCACCTTGTAAGGGATGGTGTGGGGCTTGCCAGTCTTGTTCCTTCAGTAGCCTCACTGCACAGGGACAGTAGAGAGCTTGATCAGGATGATGACTCCACGGATACAGTGGCTACTTCCTTGGAGCACTGGAACCGGGTCCTCTGGCCAGCACGTCTGCTTTTGCACGGGCATAGTTTTCAAAACCTCATCCTTGAGAGATGCCCCCAGGAAAAAAGTCAATAATCTCAGATTCTTTGATGCACAGGAGAAGACACAGATATTCTCCAGGGATTTGACCTTCGTGTTCTTAACCAGGTGACCCAGCTTGGTGACAGGGATCCACTCCTTGTCCTCCTTGTTCATGCCTCTGCTAGCTGCACGGCCTCAGCCCAGTCCTGACCGCCCACCATGACCTTGGCCCTGGATGCTGCTGCCAAATCCTCCATGGAAGTTGCTGCAGCCTCCCATTCCAAGGCCCCTGGAATTCCAGGCCTTCCAGTAGCACTGGTGTCATCTGCATTTGGTGTTTCCTTGGAGAAGAAGCAGATTTGAAACCTTTATCTAAATAAATTAAAAAATTTAGTTTTTTACTTTGTTAACAGTATTACAGATACCTCTCACTACCTGCCTCCTACTCTTTGCTCCACTCCACCCAACGCCTGCCCTGCCCTAGGACTTCATCTCACTATTGTCTGTGTCCATGGGCTATGCATATATATTCTTTGATTAATCTCTTCCCATTCCCCACCACACCCTTCCCCTCTGAGGTCTGTCTTCTTGTTCCTTTATCCATATTTCTGGGTGTATTTTTTTTTCTGGATGTATTTTGATCATCAGTTTATTTTGTTCATTAGATTCCACATAGAAGTGAGATCATGTGATATTTGTGTTTCTCTGACCGGCTTTTTTTTTTCGCTTAGCATAATAATCTCTAGGTCCATCCATATTGTCTCAAAGGGTAAGAGAGCCTTCGTTTTTTACAGCTGCATAGTATTCCATTTTAAAATGTACCAATGGACACTTGGGCTCTTTCCAGATCTTAGCTACTGTAAATTGTGCGGCTATGAACATAGGGGTGCATATATTCTTTCTAATTGGTGTTTTGGGATTCATAGGATATATTCCTAGAAGTTGGATCACAGAGTCAAATGCCAGTTCCATTTTTAATTTTTTAAAAAAGTTAGTTATTATGTGTTATTTATTTATTTATTTATTTATTTATTTATTTATTTATTATTGATTTCAGAGAGGAAGAGAGAGGGAGAGAGAGACAGAAATATCAATGATGAGAGACAATCACCAATTAGCTGCATCCTGCATGCCCCCTACTGGGGATTGAGGCTGCAACCTGGGCATGTGCCCTAACCGAAAAAGAACCCGGGATCCTTTAGTCTGCAGGCTGACGCTCTATCCACTGAGCCAAACCGGCTTGAGCCATTTTTAATTTTTTGAAGAAACTCCACAGTGACTGCACCAGTCTGCATTTCCACCAGCTATCATTGTAAGAATGATTAATCAGGCTGTGAACCACAATTGTTTTGTTCTGATGAAAGAAGACACACGCTAACCTGGCTGGACATTGCAGGCGGTACCTGGGAGCTCACCTGGACACGCGGCCCATCCTCCCCATCCTGGAGCTGCCTATTAATCACGGAAAGATGAACAACCTTGTTGCTGAAACCAGAGCCTCCAGCCCTTTGCATATTGCCAGTCTGCATTATCTGTAAACTGTCCACTTGGCATACCCTTTTGGCTACTTCCCCATGTAGTCTTTGTCCTTCTACCCCATGTAAGCAGCTGGTTTATGGTGGGGGGCAGAGCAGATTTCCGTGGCTGGCCTGCTCTCCCGTACTGCGGCAGTACTGGAATAAATACGTACGATTCGACCCTGTCTCTGCTTAACTGGCTCAAGTAGTGACAGGCAGCCCGGACCCGTTGGCTGTCCGGTGACAGTACTTCCCTTCTACTTCTGGGATTTTATTCCCGCTGTGCCCTCCCTCAGTCACACTTACTCCTTATCTTCAATACTACCTCCTCCTCAGACGTTCCCTCCCGGGAGAGCCTGCTCTGCCCTTCCCAGGTTTGCTGGGTTACCTCCTCTGGACTCAGAGCTAAATCTCCTTTTGGATTCTGAATGTCTGAAAACCCAATTCCAAGTAGTTTTCCCCCTCCCAAATAAGAGACATCTTGGCGCTCACATTGTTTAAAAAAACAACAACACTGGTGCAGGTGAGGTGTGATTCAGCAGCTCAAACACTGGGAAGGCACTCAGAATGAGCAAAACCCTCTGTAGTCTGACTGACTGGGTTTGAATCCCGACTCCACCGTTCACAGGCAGATGAGTTTGGGCAAGTCTCTCAATCACTCTGGCTTCAGTTTTCTCATTTATGAGCTGGGGACAATAACAATACCGACTTTTCAGTATTGTTGTGGCATTTAAATGAGATAATATGCATAAGCTCTTTGAACAGTGCTTGAACACAAGTGACTGTTCAGTGACTATCATGGTGATGGTAATAGCGACGTTGAGGAACCTGTTTCCTGTTCAGCCATGTTCTATTGTTTTCTTGGCTTTTCCTAAATTCTGGCAACCCCAGGCTCTCCCACTTGGTTGAGAACTGGCTTACCCTGCAGCCTTCAAGGTGAGGGAGAAAGATGTGGTTTTAGAGGCCAACATGGAAGAGGTAGGCTGCTTCTCTTTGGTATAAACATCTGGAGACCACTTATTTAAGTTTCACTGGCTCAGGAAGGTTCACGTGCCTACTGTTGAACCAATCTCTGAGCCAGAATATGGTTCCCAAACCATATAATGACTGCTCTGCTGCACCTCCCAGACTTCTCTCTGACCTCCTTCCCCAGATCACACAAAGGGAACTCTGCCCTTCCAGCTCCTAATGCCATGAGACAATGGACTGAGAGCAAAAGGGTCAGGCTCTTTAGAGCCAAAGCTTAATTGTAACAATTCCCCATGGTTTACCATGGTGTAACCGCCAAATGAAATTGTAGTATATTTAAAATGTGTAACAGGCCCTGGCCGGTTTGGCTCAGTGGATAGAGTGTCGGCCTGCGGACTCAAGGGTCCCGGATTCGATTCCGGTCAGGGGCATGTACCTTGGTTGCGGGCACATCCCAAGTAGGGGGTGTGCAGGAGGCAGCTGATTGATGTTTCTCTCTCATCAATGTTTCTAACTCTCTCTCCCTCTCTCTTTCTCTCTGTAAAAAATCAATAAAATATATTAAAATGTGTAACAGGGTGATTTGATATATGTATACGTTGTGAAATTATTAGCATAATCAAGTTAGCACATCCATCATCTCACATAGTTGCTTCTTTTTTGTTTTGTTACATAGTTACTTTTTTTTAATAAATTTATTTTTTTAATATATATTTTATTGATTCTTTACAGAGAGGAAGAGAGGGGATAGAGAGTTAGAAACATCGATGAGAGAGAATCATCGATCAGCTGCCTCCTGCACACCCCCCACTAGGGATGTGCCCGCAACCAAGGTACATGCCCTTGACCGGAATCGAACCTGGGACCTTTCAGTCCGCAGGCCGACGCTCTATCCACTGAGCCAAACCGGTTTTGGCACATAGTTACTTTTTATTTTGGTGAGAATGCTTAAGATCTACTCTCAGCATATTTTAGTATACAGTACAGTACTGTTAATCATATTCACCATGTTATACATTAGAATCTCAAACCTTATTCATTTTCTAACTGTAAGGTTATACATTTTTACCAGCTTGTCCCCATTACCCCCACCCTCTAGCCCCTGGCAACCATCATTCTACATTCTGTTTCTGTGATTCCACGTTTAAGTGATAACACACAGTCTTTGTCCTTCTCTGAATTGTTTCACTTAGTAAAACACCCTTAAGATCCATCTATGTTGCCAAAATGGCAGGATTTCATATTTCTCATGGCTGAATCATATTCCTTTGTGTATATATTCCATATCTTTTACCCATTTATTTTTAAAATATATATTTTTATTGATTTTAGAGAGGAAGAGAGAAAGAGAAATAGAAACATCAATGATGAGAAAGAATCATTGATTGGCTGCCTCCTGCACGACCCACACTGGGGATTGTGCCCACAACCCAGGCATATGCTCTGACCAGGAATTGAACCATGACCTCCTGGGTTCATAGGTTGATGCCCAACCACTGACCCACACTGGCCGGGCTATCCATATATTAATTGTCAGGCACTTAAGTTTTAATTTCCCATATCTTGGCTATTGTGAATAATGCTGTAATGATAACAGGAGTATAGGTACCTCTTTGAGACAGTGATTTTTATTTCCTATGGATATATGCCCAGAAGTGGGGTTGCTGGATCATATGGTACTACTGTTTTTCATTTTTTGAGGAACCTCCATACTGTTTTCCATTGTGGCTGTACATCCCACCACAGTGCATAAGGGTTCACTTTTGGGCCAGTCTTTTTAAGAAGCAAGTGTGCTTTCTTCACTCTCTGCTTGGGCTCTGAGCCCTTAGGAGATGGTGTAATTACTAAGTGGAAGGAGTCTGAATCCCTGCTTTTATATGTGGATCACCAGGAATATCCACATTGGTAGGTTCTGTGAGAAATAAACTATTTTGAGAGCTACTGATTTGAAGTTTTTAAAAATATTTTTTTCATTTTTATTGATTTCAGAGAGGAAGAGAGAGGGAGAGAGAGATGGGAGCATCAATGGTGAGAGAGAATCATTGATGGCTACCTCCTGCAAGCCCCCTACTAGTGATCAAGCCTGCAACCCGGGCATATGACTAGAATCGAACCCGGGACCCTTCAGTCTGCAGGCTGTCACTCTATCCACTGAACCAAACTGACTAGGGCTGATTTCAAGTTTGTGATAGCTGCTAGTAGGACCCCAGACAATAAACCCGATAGGTTTCATTGCTCCCTCCCTGTCATCTCAAACTGTTTGTGGTTATGGTGTAGGACTCATTTGTGTTTTATTTATTTATTTATTTATTTTTTATATCTCCAACGTTTCAGGAACTGATCCTTTGGTCTATACCCTATTTGACAAGACAAGTCTCTTGACCATATACTTGGATGCAATGACAATGTCAAATTGCTGTAAGTTTTAAAGCACTTATTGGCAATTTCCGCACTTATCGTGTTGCAGACCATTAAGAGTGGTGGACAGTACTGGCACTGCTTTAGTTTATGGCCTTATTTTTTCTCTATAGCATTTTCCATGCTCTGTAATCCTCTCACTTATTTAGAGGTCTAGTTATTTATGGTTTTCTTCCCCACTAAAATGTAGGCTCCTTCAGAAAGGTGTCTTATTTTCTTTTCTCTGTTGTGGTTCTAGCTCCTAGTGCCATGCCTGGTACCTCGTAGGTGCTCAGAAGTATTTGTTGGGTGATGAATAAATCACGAATTTCATGGTTTCGGAGAGGCATGGGGGAGAAGGCAGTCCCTCCCTGTTATAGGAGCTGTGCACAATCAGAATGGGAACCACACTTTAACCAGTTCCGTGACAGCCGCTTGACTTCCTGGTTTGCTGCTTTGCAGATCAGATTAGGTCTGGTTCTTACAACCCACCTCCCTTGGTTTCCCCCATTAGCGATTAGACTGCTGGGAACTGTCACTATCTGGTGATAAGTCTCTCTTCCACCCTAGCTTATAAGTGCTGTGGGGGTGAGGTTGGAACGTAAGTAGTGACTGCTAAGTCCCCAGAGTCAGGCAGCACAGTCCAGGCCCTTGGTCAACAGGAATAAATTTGTGGCATGAACGCATGAATGTCGGCCGGAGGGAAGGCTGCCCTGGGGAAACAATTCCCTACCCTGTCTCCCAGGGCCCCCATCCCTTGGTAGGGTCTCAGGGATGGTTTTGAGCTCTGGTCCACTGGGCTGCCTGAACTACTGAGAGGGTTAACTTGAAACCCCTGCAGGCAGATAGGGCAGGGGTCCAGTGGGAAACAAAGGCAGGTGGGACATAGGCAGGGGCAGACATGGCAGTTTGAGCAGCCTGACCACAGGAACCAACCAAGCAGAAATAATAAAATGTTTCTGGGCTCAAAGCAGGAGGCATGGGAAAATAAGGGAGGGCCTGTAGCAACTAGTGGTACGAACACATAGAAACAGGGAAAGTTCAGGTCTGTTGCTGGGCAAGAACAACTGAGGGAGTCAATCAGGTGACAACACAGGTAGACATAGAGCAGGCTTGTGGCAAATACATACCCCTGGACTACAAGGCTTTAATGGGCAGCCCATTACTGGGTCCCCTCCCCTTTCGGGGAGCCTGAATCTGCTTATAATAAATTTCCCACACTTTTGCTTAAATCTTCCGGTCCGCAGAGCTCATTCTTCAGCGTCACAAGACACAGCCCCGGGAAAACACCTGGGCTCACCGTTCCGGTCATCACTACCACTTCCTTCCCTATCGAGCACCTCACATTGCAGGCTCAGATGGACAGCATTTGGCTCTCCAGATATGGAAGAGTGGGAATCTCATTTGGCACAACTGGATACTTAAGAGTCAAGGGTCAGTAACACAGTAGTATATATTTGTTGGTTTGTTCATGAATTGAAGAGGAAGTTACCGAGACAATAAGTCCGTCATGTAGAAAACCAAGATGATGAGTATGATGAGGCTTCCCATAACAATCCCCAAGACTGCAATGTAGAAGACTTGGTGGGAGGTCTCAGCCGCCAAGGCTCGTTCATGCCATCGGTTGCTGTGCTTTGTCTGATTTGAGGGGAGAGGTAGAATAGGAATAGACGGGCTTAAGAGGATTATTGTATAAGGGTAAACCATGGAACTGTGTGGACATAGGGTGGGGACCTGAACCCACAGAGAGAAACAGGGAAGAATTCGAGTCAGGGTTCTGACCTGGAGGAAGAGGGAGGGAAAGATTCAGGGAGGGAGGGCGTGACTCAGATTCCCACCTGGATAGAGAAGATCAAGGCTATCATGCCTATGGGAAAACACAACAAGCAGGCCAAAATCGACAGGCACATGTAATCTTTGGGGGGCTTCTCGGGCAAAATTTCAAATGTCTGGGGGAAGAGAGTAGGTTACGGCTTAATATGGTTTCTGGAATCTACCATCCCCTATGATCTCATCCCTTTTCACACTAATATCTCTCCTTTGCTCCTGTAAATTCTTCATTGAAAACTCTCACTGACTCTGTCTAACTCCCATCACATCCTCTCTAACCTCTTCCTATCCCCTTTAATATCTCCCTGTCCCCTAGAATTCCCAGACCCAACATTCCCCCATGCCCTAATTCCTCTCGGTTCCTTAAAACCCTTTTCATGTCTCCCATAACCTCCCTCCTTGTTTTCTATAACTGCCTGGCAGATCCCTACAGCATGTCTTTCTTGGCCCCATCCTGTCCACCCAAATCTCTCTGACTCTGATGACTCTCACGTGTCCTCCCTGAAACCTCAACGAATCCACTATCACACTTTGTCCTACAATTGCCTCATTGTCACACAAGCAACCATGTCTTCGCCTCTATAAAACAAAGAAGGCCCTCACTCAACACTTTAACCATCTCAGTTTATCTATGAAACCTTCATTATCCCTTATAAAAATTCTCACCCTAGCCCTAGCCAGTTTGGCTCAATGGATAGAGTGTTGGCCTGCCAACTGAAGGGTCCTGGGTTCAATTCCAGGCAAGGGCATGTACCTCAGTTGCAGGTTCCTCACTAGCCAGGGCCCTGGTGGGGGCTCGTGCAAGAGGCAACCAATCGATGTGTTTCTCTCACGTTGATATTTCTCTCTGTCTTTCCCTCTCTCTTCCACTCTTTCTAAAAATCAATAGAAAAATATCCTTGGGTGAGGATTAAAAAAAAAAAATCTCATCCTATAAAACTTTTAATGACAATAATAGCTCTCTATTTGTCCCATTTATAATATCCCTCACTTAGTCCCTATGAGTCTGTTTGGTCCAGCTGTGATCCATAAACTCTCACTAGACTCCTCTAGGACCTTCTTTAAACATCCTTCTCATGACACTCATAGCCTTTTCTCTGTCCCTTTATAAAGGCCTGGCCTTTCTCCCTCTAAGACCTTCTATCTCTCCACCTAGCTTTCTGACCTTTGAGCTCCTTCTGTGTCCACTTATTACAGCTTCCCTGTTCTCCTAAAGCTAAGCTCCCTCTACACTTACCTACTTTTAACACCCTCTTTGCCCGCTTATGAAGCCCTCCTTGCCCCCTTATTCCTCCTCTAACTCCTTCCCACCTGTCCCCCCATAAATTCCCTCCCACCCCCCCTCAAACACCCCCATTTGGGCATCTCGATCTAGCTGCACGCAGCCTCTCCCTCACGCCAACCCGCTGGGATTGCCATGGAGACCACGCAAGCCCCTCCTCCTATCCTGGCTTTCTATTTCTATTGGCTGATTGGAGGTTGTCTGTAATTGGGGAAGACGGTAGTACTGGCCTGGCTGCTGATTGGTCTGATGGAGTGCTGGTCCTTCCTACTTTCTTGTGTGATTGATCAATCCAGGGAGTTGTTTTTATAACAGTTTAGTTTTTGAAAGTCATGTATTTTGGATAATCCTTTTGTCAGATATTATTTTCTTGGTCTGTAGCTTTTCATTTCCTAACAGTGTTATTTGCAGAGCACAAGTTTTAATATTTATGGAATCTAAATTAATTTTTTTTCCCTTTAGGAATGTGTTTTTGGTGTCATGTCTAAGAACTCTTTGCTTAACCCAGGGTCAGGAAGATTTTCTTCTATGTTTTTTTCCCCTAATTTTTGATAGTTTATATCAGTGATGGCGAACCTATGACACGCGTGTCAGCACTGACACGCGTAGCCATTTCTGATGACACGCGGCCACTGAGGCGGCCGCATGCCGAGGATGAAACATTTGCTGCTCCTGAGGATGAAACATTTGCGAAATAATGTTTTTTCCTCAAAGTGACACACTACCCAAGTTATGCTCAGTTTTTTGGCGAAGTTTGACACACCAAGCTCAAAAGGTTGCCCATCACTGGTTTATATATTTAGATCTATGATTCACATTGAGTTAATATTTGTATAAGATGTGAGGTTTTAGTGGATATTAATTTTTTTCATATGGCTTTTCACTGAATTTAAACCATAACAGAAAAAATATTTTCTCCAATAAATTGCCTTTGGACTTCTTTTTAAAATAAATTTGCCATATATTTGTGTGCGTTTCTTTCTGCAGTTCTTATTCTTCTGTTCTGTTGATATAGGTGCATATCTGTTTGACAATAACACACTGTCTTATTAGTGTAGCTTTACAGTGATTCTTAAAATTGGGTAGTGTGAGTACTCTAATTTTATTTTTAAACAGTGTTTTGATTATGCTTATCTAAATCAACAAATCTTGTTGCTCTTTTTTATTGTTGTTGTTAATCCTCACCCAAGGATATTTTTCCATTGGTTTTTTAGAGAGAATGGAAGGGAGGGGAAGAGACATAGAGAGAGAAACATTGATGTGAGAGAGATACCTCGATTGGTTGCTCTCCTCACTCCCTGGCTGGTAACCAAGGTACATGCCCTTGACTGGAATCGAACCCAGGACCCTTCAGTCCATGGGCCAACACTATTCACTGAACCAAAGCAGCTAGGGCCTTGGTAGTCTTTTAATAGGAGTTGTGTCAGAATTACATATCAATTTAGGAGAGATGTTCCAATTCATGACGGTTGGAAGGTTCTCCATTTCTTTAGGGCTTCTTTTATTTCTATAATCAGCAGCTGTAGTTTAAACATAATAGCTCATACACAAGATATTTTAAATTTATACCCGCCTACTTGATTTTTTTGGGAGCTATTGAAATGGTATTTCAAAACATTTTTGGTTCCTGATCGTTCATTGCTAGTATATAAAAATGTAGTAGTTTTGTGTGTGTGTGTGTGTGTGTGTGTGTGTGTGTGTGTGTGTGTGTTGATATTCAACCTGAGATTTTGCTAAAGTCATTTTATTAATTCTAGGAGGTTTTTTTTGGGGTAGATTTCTTGTGATTTTCTACATAGACAATCATGTCATATGCAATTAAGGTTAATTTTATTTCTTCCTTTATAATTTGTATGTTCTTTCTTTTTCTGACTTCTTTTGCTGATTAGGACTTCCAGTATGATGTGGAATTGGAGTGATGAGAGTGGACATCCTTGTCTTGTTACAAATTTTAGGGAGAACCCTTCCCCTTTTTCGTGGTAGAAAACCCAGTTGATTATAGTGAATTCTATTTATATACTTCTGATTTTTATTTTCTAATATTTCATTAACAAATTTTCTGTCTATATTCATGAGAGATGTTGGTCTGTAGTGTTCTGTACAGAATCTCTATCTAGTTTTAGTATTAAGGTAATGATGGCCTGCGATGAGTTGGGAAATATTCCCTCCTCTTTTATTTTCTGGAAAAGATTATGTGGGGATGATGGTATTTGTTTGGTATAATTTACCAATAAAATCATCTGGGTCTGGAAAGCTTTTAGTTACAGAATCAATTTCTTTAATAGATATAAAATTATTATTCAGATAATCTCTTCATTGTTCATCAGTTTTTGGACTTAAAAAAAGGTTCAATTTTTATCTAAGTTGTAAAATTTATGTGTGAAAAGTTGTTTGTCATGGTCCTTTGTTCTTCCTTTAATGTCTCAAGGTTCTGTAGTGATAGTCTCTCAATTTTAAATATTGATCATATGTGTCTTCCCTCTTGTTTTGTTCAGTCTTATGAGAGGTTTATTAATTTAATTGGTCTTTTAAAAAAACAACTTTTAGTTTCATTAATTTTCTTTATTGTTTTTCCCCTTTCAATTTTATTGCTTTCCAATTTTATCTCTTATTTATTCTCTTTGTTTTGCTCTTATGTTACTAGTTTCGTAAGTTACAAGCTTAGGTTGCTAATTGGAGACATTTCTTTTTCTAAATAAAATTTATTGGGGTGACATTTGTTAAGAACTATATGAGTTTCAAGTATACAATTATATAATACATTATTTGTATATTGCATTTTGTGCTCACCAGTCAAAAATCTACTCTCCTTCCATCACAATATATTTGACCCCCTTTGCTCCCTTCACCCTCCACCACCTGTCTTTCATTCTGATAATCACCATACTGTTATCTATGTCTTTGAGTTTGTTTTGCTTATTTGTGGTTTCTTTCTGTTTTATTTCACACCTATGAGTGAAATGATATGGTTCTTGTTCTTTTCCATCTGACTTATTTTACTTAGCATGATACTCTCAAGATCCACACTTGTTGCTGCAAATGGCAGTATTTCCCCCTTTCTTATGACTGAGTGATATTCCATGGTCATTGAAGGACAGACACAGACACTTCAGCTGTTTCCTTGTCTTGGCTACCATGAGCAATGCTGCAATGAACATAGGGGTACATGTATCTTTATAAATACACATTTTTTTTTAATTTTTTGGATAGATACCAAGAAGAGGGATGGCTGGATCATAAGGTGGCTTTATTCTTAATTTTTTTGAGGAAATTCCATACTGTTTTCTGTAGTGGCTGTACCAGTTTACATTCCTACCAGCAGTGTGTGAGGGTTCCTTTTTATCCACATCCTCTCCAACACTTGTTACTTCTTGTCTTGTTGATAATAGCCATTCTAACAGGTGTAAGTTGGTATCTCATTGTGGTTTTGATTTGCATTTTTCTAATAGCTAGGGCTGTGGTTGGCAAACTGCAGCTCTCGAGCCACATGTGGTTCTTTGGCCCCTTGAGTGTGGCTCTTCCACAACATACCACGGCCTGGGCGAGTCTATTTTGAAGAAGTGGCGTTAGAAGAAGTTTAAGTTTAAAAAATTTGGCTCTCAAAAGAAATTTCAATCGTTGTACGTTTGATATTTGGCTCTGTTGACTAATGAGTTTGCTGACCACTGAGCTAGGGAAGTTGAACTTCTTTTCATATATCTGTTGGCCATTTTTATGTCTTTTTGTGAGAAGTGTCTGTTTGGGTCCTCTGTCCATTTCTTAATTAGAATGTTTGTTTTGTTGTTGAGTTGTATGAGTTCTTTACATGTTTAGAATATTAGCCCCTTACTGAATGTGTTGTTTACAAATATCTTCTCCCATTTGGTTAACTGCCTTTTTGTTTTGTTGATGGTTTCTTTTGCTGTGCAGGATCTTTTTATTTATTTTTAAAATATTTTATTGATTACAGAGAGAAAGGGAGAGGGAGAAAGAGATAGAACATCAATGATGAGAGAGAATCATTGAATGGCTGCCTCCTGCACACCCCACACTGGGGATTGAGTTAGCGGTTCTCAACCTGTGGGTCGAGACCCACAGGTTGAGAACCGCTGCTGTAGAGCCTAAGACCATCAGAAAACACAGATATTTACATTATGATTCATAACAGTAGCAAAATTACAGTTATGAAGTAGCAACGAAAATAATTTTATGGTTGGGGGTCACCACAACATGCGGAGCTGTATTAAAGGGTTGCGGCATTAGAAAGGTTGAGAACTACTGATATAGATAGTCCCATTTATTTATTTATTTATTTATTTATTTATTTATTTATTTAATATATTTTTATTGATTTCAGAGAGGAAGGGAGAGGGAGAGAAATATGGAAACATCAATGATGAGAGAGAATCATTGATTGGCTGCCTCCTGCATGCCTCTTACTGGGGATCAAGCTCGCAACCCAGGCATGTGCCCTTGACTGGAATCGAACCCAGGACCCTTCAGTCTGCAGGCTGACACTCTATCCACTGACCCAAACAAGCTAGGGCTAGTCCCATTTATTTATTTTTACTTTTATTTCCCTTGACTTTGGGGTCAAATTTGTAAAATTTTCTCTAAGACCAAGGTCCACAAGTTTAGTGCCTATGTTTTCTTCTATGTATTTTGTTTCAGATCTCATATTTAAGTTTTTAATCCATTTTGAATTAATTTTTGAGTATTATGTCAAAAGTTTCATTCTTTTGCATGTGACTATCCAATTTCCCAACACCATTATTGAAGGGGCTTTCATTTCTCCATTGTATGTTCTTAGCTTCATTGTTGAAAATTAGTTGCTCATATATGTGGGTTTATTTCTGGGGACTCAATTAAAATTTTTTTAAAATTGCTTTTAGAGATAAAGGGAGAGGGAGAGAGATAGAAACATCAATGATCAGAGAGAATAATTGATCTGCTGCCTCCTGCACACCCCACATTGGGGATCCACCCAATAGCCTGGGCATGTACCCTGACTGGGAATCGAACTATGAACTCCTGGTTCGTAGGTCGATGCTCAACCACTGAGCCATGCCTGCTGGGCTGGGGACTCAGTTTTGTCCCATTGGTCTGTGTGGCTTGTTATCTGCCAATATTATACTGCTTTGATTATTGTACTTTTGTTTTTGTTTAATATATTTTTAATGATTTCAGAGAGGAAGGGAGAGGGAGAATAATAGAAACATCAATGATGAGAGAGAATCAGTGATTAGCTCCTGCACACCCCACACTGGGGACTGAGCCCACAAGCTGGGCATGTGCCCTGACCAGGAATTGAACCGTAACCTCCTGGTTCATAGGTCGACACTCAACCCCTGAGCCCTGCCCGCTGGGCTGATTATTGTACTTTTGTAGTATAATTTGAAGTTGGGAGTGTGATACTTCCAGCTTTGTTCCTTTTTCTCAGGGTTGCTTTGGCTATTTGTTTTTCTGTGTGTGTAGTTCCATACAAATTTGATGATTTTTTTGTTCTATTTTTTGTGTGAAAAATTCCACTGGGATTTTGATAGCGATTGCATTAAGTTTGTGTATTGCTTTAGGTCAGTGGTCGGCAAACTCATTAGTCAACAGAGCCAAATATCAACAGTACAACGATTGAAATTTCTTTTGAGAGCCAATTTTTTTAAACTTAAACTTCTTCTAACGCCACTTCTTCAAAATAGACTCGCCCAGGCCGTGGTATTTTGTGGAAGAGCCACACTCAAGGGGCCAAAGAGCCGCATGTGGCTCGCGAGCCGCAGTTTGCCGACCACGGCTTTAGGTCTCTGAGTCTGCAAGACCGCCATGCAGACCTCCCCTGCGCTTGTCAGGTCAGCATGTGGCCCCTTTCGTCCACACTTCTATATCCCCGAGCTTCACCATTACACATTCTGATTATCACATGGTCTGGTAAACAGGTAGCTCCAGAGAAACACAGACACTGACTCAGAAACACATACACACGAAAAGCTGGGACATTCCCTTCAATTTTATTGGTTTAAATAATTCTTTTTTTTTTCTTCTGAAAGAGCAGCCCAGTATCAAGGAGCTAAGAGCATAAAGGGCATGAAAATGAGGACCCCCAACATGAATGACGTCAGCTCTGGAGGCCACGGGGACGTAGTAGTATGGTTTTCCTGAGCTAGTGGACTGCTTGGATGTTGAGTTCCTTGGCTGGTGGCTTTCCAGGTTAGGGATGTCTCAGTTGTTGGTTTCTTGCATGGTGGCTGATTTGGCTTGTTAGTGTCTTGGTGGCAGGTCCTGTTGGGGGTGGACCCGGGGGACACTGGGCCTGGTCTTCACACAAACAGAGCGTAGTAATAAAGGAGGCTTAAACCGATGAGTATGGCAAATACATCCAGCCAACCAGTTCGGCCTGAGTTGATGTAAGCTTCTTCCCAATTGCTTTCCTGGTTAGCCTTCGTGGTCTGTAGGGATGGGAGCTTTAGATGTGGGTTTCTGAATTCAGCTTTGTGACACCATTGGGAAATGGCTGGAGACCTGCTGCCATTGAGGGAAAACCCCAACCCAGGTCCCAGGAAGGAAGCATATGCAAGGGGCAGTTAGAGGACAGGATGGGTCATAGCTTAGGCATTATTTTACCTTGTAACTGAAGTACATAGCTAGAAATCCCAGGGGAAAGAAACAAATTATGGCCAGGATGGTCAGACATAGGTAACTCGGGGCATAAAAAGCTACTTCTTCAGCTGTTTGTGTAGGCTCTGGAAGCTTTTGTTCCTCCCCAGGTGGGACATTTGCGGCGCCTGGCGCGCCTGCAGCGGCTGGGGCACCTGGGGCGGCTGGGGCGCCTGCGGCGGCTGGGGCACCTGGGGCGGCTGGGGCGCCTGCGGGGGCGGGGGCGCCTGCGGCGGCTGGGGCATCTGGGGCGGCTGGGGCATCTGGGGCCTCTCCTGGTTTCCGAGGGGGCATGATCTTTCTACCCAGACAAAGACAGACCCCAAATGTCTTGAAATCAGAGAGCCACACCCCCTAGGCCTCCCCCGTGCTCGAGCCAGAATCCCCAGACCCAAACCGTCACAATCCAGTTCTTCACAATGGGAGAAACCAGCACCTAAAATCCTGATTGGCTGTCCCTATATGGGGGTGTGGTCTTGGGGTTCTAAGCTCCTCCCAGACTCAGAGGATAAAGCCAGGCTCCACCTTCTAATCTAGCCGAACATCGACTCCACCCTTAGGAACTGGTTGGAAGTCCTAGGTTGGGTCCTGCCTCCTTCTTCGCCTTCAGACCCCTATCTGTAGATAGGGCTGGAAGCTAGCTCCCAGAGCAGCAGGAGAGAGGCAGTAAACAAGCCCAGTAAGAAAACTGGATTTACAAACAGAGAGAAGGATAATGAA
This sequence comes from Eptesicus fuscus, assembly GCF_027574615.1. Taxonomy (NCBI): domain Eukaryota; kingdom Metazoa; phylum Chordata; class Mammalia; order Chiroptera; family Vespertilionidae; genus Eptesicus; species Eptesicus fuscus. Next base: position 20,412,210 of record NC_072493.1, read on the forward strand.
TTTTGCCAGTAGATTATGAAATACTACATTAAAAGTATTCTTTAGTCTGTACTGCCAGAAAGAACAGAGAAAGGTAAAAAAGGGGAAGGTCTTCCTTAAAGTAGAATGTCATCTAATGAAATGTGGATGGAATGGTGCATATGGGCGCCGCATGTGGTAGGCAGAATTCTAAGATAGCCCTAAGATTTCTGCTCCCTGGTATACACACCTTATCCCAGTTACTCTAATTTAACTACTAAGTTATGTGCTGCTGTGAAGGGATTTTGCAGATATAGGTGTTAGGGGCAGAAATAGAATATTGGAAAGTGCTTATTAGCTATAAGAAATAAAATAAGAAATATTAATCATGCTCTGATAACTGTGATTGTTTTGTACTGATTAAGGAAAGCCTCCCATTCTAACCTTTCTGGGAGTTGTACGTCCCCAGGACCTGGGAGTCCACCTTGGACCTGGGAGTCCACCTTGGAATGTGCTCCAGCCTCATATCATGGAAAGATTAACAACCTTGTTGCCCAAACAATGGCGCTCCCCCCACCCCAGAGCCCACCTTGCCTACTTCCCCAGGCCTGTGATTCCTGCTTCCCCATGTAATCTTTGTTCTACCCAGTATAAGCAACTGGCTTATGTGGGCTGCAGAGCAGATTTTTGTGGATGATCTGCTCTCCGATACTGCGGGAGTATTGGAATAAATGCTCATGTAGGATTCGACCCTGTCTCTGCTTAATTGGCTCAAGTAGTGACAGGCAGCCTGGACCCATTGTTTGTCCGGTTTCATAGGTAAGGTTTGTGAGAATTATGAGAATAAACAACTAATCTGTCAAAAAAAAAAAGGGAGTTTTAAGCAGCTGCCATGTTTACTCACATGACTTGGCAGCCGCCATTTTGAAACAGCAAAGGTCAACCCCTCCCTGTCCTTGAATTAGCCAATCATGCAAGAATGTGAGCCTAAGCTTTGACCAATCAAGAGTGAGGGACAGATGGTGTTCGTCAGGGATAAAACCTGAGCAGACTGTTGGGTGTGTGTGCTGCCAGACCTTGTGTTGGCTGCACACCCTCCTGCAGGAGTAAAGATGTTTACCTCGCTGTCTGGCTCCTGAGTGTCCTTTATGTTCTACCAGGAACCCTGGATTGGGAGCTCGCCTTATCCTACCTAATAATAGACAAATATGCAAATTGACCATACCTCCGACACACCCACAAGCCACGCCCACCATCTAATCAGAGCAAGCATGCAAACTAACCCAAACCAAGATGGCTACAGCCACAGAGAGCAAGGTTTCCTAGGTAACAGAGGAAGCCAAGCTTTCAGACTGCCCTTGCCAGGCCTAAGCCTCCACTCAAGCTACAAAGTTTCAATTATAGAAGGTAAACAAATTCAAACAAATGGCGGCAGAACGGAGCTTGAGAGAGCAGGCCAGGGTTGCTGCCGGCAACAGGGGAAGCAAAGCTTTCCACACACCCTGGCCGGGCCCACCTGCTTAAGGCAACAAAGTTTCAATTATAACCCCAACACAAATGGCTGCCGGCCGTGGAGGGAGCCCCAGGCTTGGCTCCACTCCAGGCTTCAAAGTTTCAATTGTAGAAGGAAAATAAATTCCAGATACCAGGGCCTCCGCTTGGGTCGCCAGGGGGCATGGCCGGCCTGCAAACCACCACAGGCCCCTCGCTCAGGCGGCCCCACACCCCGAGGGAACCCCCACCTGATCCGGGATGCCCTTCAGGGCAAACCAGTTGGCCCCCACCCCTGTACCAGGCCTCTATCCTATCTAATAAAAGAGTAATATGCAGATTGACCATCACTCCAACACACAATATAGCTGCCCCCATGTGGTCAAAGATCCTGCCCCCATGTGGACACAAGATGGCCACCACAAGATGACCAGCAGGAGAGGGCAGTTGGGAGGCACCCAGCCGGCAAGGGAGGGCAGTTGAGAGGGACCAAGCCTGCAAGGGAGGGCAGTTGGAGGTGATCAACCCTGCAGGAGAGGGCAGTTAGGGGTGACCAGGCCGGCAGAGGAGGGAAGTTGGGGGCAAATAGGCTGGCAGCAGAGTGGTTAGGGGGTGATCAGGCTGACAGGCAGAAGCGGTTAAGGGCAATCAGGAAGGCAGGCAGGCAAGCAGTTGGGAGCCAGCAGTCCTGGATTGTGAGAGGGATGTCCGACTGCCCGTTTAGGGATCTGACTGCCCACCGGGATCGTGCCTGAACGGGCAGTCGGACATCCCTCAAGGGGTCCCATATTGGAGAGGGTACAGGCTGGGCTGAGGGACAACCCCCCTCCGTGCACGAATTTCGTGCACCGGGCCTCCAGTTTCTAATAGGTTCTCAATCAGTTAATTTTAAGAATGGGAGAATATCCCTTTAAGCTATTGGGTCTAACCTAATCAGGGGTGTTCTTAAAAGGGACTTGGTCTCATTGGCAAAAAAGATTTAAAGCATGAGACAGACTGCAGGCAAAGGAGATTTTCCATCACTGCCTTGAAGATGAATGGGACCGTGTGGCAAGGAATGCAGGCAGCCTCTAGGTGAGAGTGGCTCCCAGCTGACAGCAGGGCAATGGGGATGCTAATTCTACAACAATAAAGACCTGAATCTTGCCATAACCGGATTTGTTTGGAAGGTTATCCTAACTCCAAATGAGAATGCATGCTGGCCAACCCTTTGATTTTAGCTTTGTGAGATCTTGAACAGATAACCCAGCCATTCTGACCTACAGAACTGTGAGTGAATAACTAAGTTTGTTGACATTTGTTATGCATCGTTAGAAAGCTAACAAACATTTCAAACACCGTAGTAATTAGTGACTCAGGTAAAAATCATCAATGGATGCTGATACCTCTGGGTTTTAGTCGACAGGTTCCTAAACTGGAGATTTTATAAGAATGGAGGGTGTGAGGACCAAATTTGAAGGAAGTTTTAGGTGGGTAGGAGGTGACATAAAAAAGTTCACAAATATAGACTACGACATGGTTTGTCAAAGATACAACTATATTTAAGCACAAAGACCTTTTACACCCAGCTCCCCAACCCCTCCCCTTTGACAGCTATCAGTCTGTTCTCTGTATCTATGAGTCTGTATTATTTTGTTTGTTAGTTTATTTTGTTCATTACATGCCACATATGAGTGAAATCATATGGTATTTGTCTTTCTCTGACTGGCTTATTTCACTTAGCATTATAATCTCCAGGTCCATCCATGCTGTCACAAAGGGTAAGATATCCTTCTTCTTTTTTTTTTCTTTTTGGCTTAGTATTTTATTGTATAAATGTTCCACAGCCTTTTAACCCACTCATTTACTGATGGGCACTTGGACTGCTTTCAAATCTCGGCTATTGTAAATAATCCTGCAATGAACATAGGGATGCATACACTGAGTGGCCAGATTATTATGATCTCGGAATGCATAATAATCTGGCCACTCAGTGTGTGTGTATGTGTGTGTGTGTGTGTGTGTGTGTGTGTGTGTGTGTATATATATATATATATATATATATATATATATATATAGCCTGGTGCATGAATTTGTGCATGGGTGTGGTTCGGCCAGCCTGGCCAGGGGGAGGGGACATGGGCAGTTGGCCAGCCAGCTTGCTGGTCGAACTCCTGGTCGAGGGGACAATTTGCATATTAGCCTTTTATTATATAGGATATACACTGAGTGGCCAGATTATTATGTGTTCAGAGATCATAATAATCTGGCCACTCAGTGTATATTCTTTCAAATTAGTGTTTCGGGTTTCTTCAGGTAAATTCCCAGAAGCTGAACCGTTGGGCCATTTGCAATTCATTTTGAATTTTTTGAGGTAACTGCACACTACTTTTCACAGTGGCTGCACCAATGTGCATCCCCATCAACAGTGCATGAGGGCTTCCTTTACTCCATATTCTCATGAACACTTGTTTGTTGATTTATTGATAATAGCCATTTTGACACACATGAAGTGATACCTCATTGTGATCTTGACCACATCAATGTCATAGAGCTTCTTCACAGCCAGTTTGATCTGGGGCATGTTGGCCTTGACATCCACAAAGAACACCAGTGTATTGCTGTCTCCTATCTTCTCCACGGCTGACTCAGCAGTCAGGGGGGATTTGATGATGGCATAGTGGTCAAGCTTGTTTCTCCTGGGTGTGCTCTTCCGAGGATATTTAGGCTGCCCTCGGAGCCTTCGTGTCTTTGGGTGTTGGAAGGTAGGTGATGTGCGGATCTTCTTTTTTGTGTGGCTGTGGATGCTTTTTCAACACCGCTTTCTTTGCCTTCGAAGTCTTTGCTTTGGCTTCAGCTTTGGGAGGGGCAGGGGCTTCCTTCTTAGCTTTCGGCGCCATCTTCGTAAAAAAGCCACCCTATGTCTTTAGATGTAAATCCATTTACATTTAAGGTTATTATTGACTAGTGGCCTGGTGCATGAAATTCATGCACATTAAGTAGAATTAATTAGAGGAAATATTTTAATATTACTATTTGCCCTTTCTCTATAATAGAAATGTCTGGATGGGCCCACCCCCATTGGGTGACACTAAGACCCAGCCGGCCCCATCCTCATCAAGCCCTGCCAGGCAGGGGACGCAGCCTCATGTCCTGGCACCGGGGTGGGGGGCGCGGCCTCAGGGGTTGTGACCTCAGGTCCCCCAGACCTGGCCTGGTGCCACACAGTCTCAGGTCCCTGTTGATCAGTCAATATGGCGTCATGGCATGACAACCATTTGCATATTAGCCTTTTATTATTATGACTAGAGGCCCAGTGCATGAAGATTCATGCACTGGAGGGGGTGTTTCTCAGCCCAGCCTGCACCCTCTCACAGTCCAGGAGCTCTCAGCGGTGGGAGGAAACCCGGCGATCAGGGGAAGGAGATGTCCCATCACACCTCTGCTGTTGCCACTGCTGGCAGCACAGGCTTTGGCTGGCCCTGGTTACCTGAGCCTCGGGCAGGCCCTGGGTGGCTGGGCAGCTGCCATCCGAGGCTTGCCTGTGCCTCAGGCCGGCCCTGGGTGGCTGGGGGGACTGAGGGAACTGGGCGCCGCCATCTTGTGGCTGTGGGCGCCACCATCTTTGAGGTCGTGACAGTCAATTAGCATATTCCCTCCTTATTGGCTGTGGGCGCTGCCATATTTGAGGGCGGGGCAGTCAATTAGTATATTCCCTCCTTATTGGCTGTGGGCACCACCATCTTTGAGGGCAGGGCAATCAATTAGCATATTCTCTCCTTATTGGCTGTGGGCGCTGCCATCTTTCTTTTTCTTTAATTTCTTTATTAATTAAAGTATTACATGTGTCCTTATTCCCCCATTACTCTCCCAACCCCCCCCCCCCCATTCATGCCCTTACCCCCCTGTTGTCTGTGTCCATTGGTTAGGCTTATGTGCATGCATACAAGTCCTTTGGTTGATCTCTTACCCACTCCTCCCACCTTCCCCTGCCTTCCCTCTGAGGTTTGACGACCTGTTCGATGCTACTATGTCTCTGGATCTATTTTTGTTCATCAGTTTATGTTGTTCATTATATTCCACAAATGAGTGAGATCATGTGGTATTTATCTTTCTCTCACTGGCTTATTTCACTTAGCATAATGCTCTCCAGTTCCATCCATGCTGTTGCAAATGGTAAGAACTCCTTTTATACCACAGTGTAGTATTCCATTGTGTAGATGTACCACAGTTTTTTAATCCACTAATCTGCTGATGGGCACTTAGGCTGTTTCCAAACCTTAGCTATGGTGAATTGTGCTGCTATGAACATAGGGGTGCATATATCCTTTCTGATTCATGTTTCTAGTTTCTTGGGCTATATTCCTAGAAGTGGGATCACTGGGTCAAATGGGAGTTCCATTTTTAGTTTTTTGAGGAAACTCCATACTGTTCTCCACAGTGGCTGCACCAGTCTGCATTCCCACCAGCAGTGCACGAGGGTTCCTTTTTCTCTGCATCCTCGCCAGCACTTGTCATTTGTTGATTTGTTGATGATAGCCATTCTGACAGGTGTGAGATGGTATCTCATTGTTGTTTTGATTTGCATCTCTTGGATGATTAGTGACTTTGAGCAGGTTTTCATATGTCTCTTTTTTTTAAAAATATTTTTATTGATTTTTTTACAGAGAGGAAGGAAGAGGGATAGAGAGCTAGAAACATCGATGAGAGAGAATCATCGACCAGCTGCCTCCTGCACACCCCCCACCAGGGATGTGCCCGCAGCCAATGCACATGCCCTTGACCGGAATTGAACCTGGGACCCTTCAGTCCGCAGACCGACGCTCCATCCATTGAGCCAAACCGATTTTGGCTTCATATGTCTCTTGGCCTTCCTTCTGTCTTCTTTCGAAAAGTATCTATTTAGGTCTGTTGCCCATTTTATATATATATATATAAAATACATATATATATATATATTATTGATTTTTTATAGAGAGGAAGGGAGAGGGAGAGTTAGAAACATTGATGAGAGAGAAACATCAATCAGCTGCCTCCTGCACACCCTCCACTGGGGGTGTGCCTGCAACCAAGGTACATGCCCTTGACCGGAATTGAACCTGGGACCCTTGAGTCCACAGGCCGACGCTCTATCCACTGAGCCAAACCCGTTAGGGCTGTTGCCCATTTTTTAATTGGATTGTTTATCTTCTTTTTGTTAAGTTGTATGAGTTCCCTGTGAATGTTGGAGATTAAACCCTTATTGGTGATAACATTGGCAAATATGTTCTCCCATGCTGTGGGCTTTCTTGTTTTGTTGATGGTTTCCTTTGCTGTGGAAAAGCTTTTTATTTTGATGTAGTCCCATTTGTTTATTTTCTCTTTAGTTTCCATTGCCCTAGGAGCGGTATCAGTGAAGAAATTGCTTCCTCATATGTCTGAGATGTCGCTGCCTGTGGATTCCTCTAGTATTTTTATGGTTTCCCGTCTTATGTTTAAGTTCTGTATCCATTATGAGTTTATTTTTGTGTATGGTGTAAGTTGGTGGTCTAGTTTCATTTCTTTGCATGTATCTGTCCAATTTTCCCAACACCATTTATTGAAGAGACTGTCTTGACTCCATTGTATGTTCATGCCTCCTTTGTCAAATATTATTGGCTGTGGGCGCTGCCATGTCTGAGGGCGGGGCAGTCAATTAGCATATTCCCTCCTTATTGGCTGTGGGCGCCACCATCTTTGTGATGGCATGAGGGTCAATTAGCATATTCCCTCTTTATTAGATAGGATAGGTATTTATTTATTTCTATTTTTGTTTTCTGTATGCCTATGATCCTCTCTCCTTTTCTTCTTTTTCATAACAGTCCCTTTAGCATTTCTTTTTTTTACTATGTCAAAAAATCTTTATTGTTGAGAGTATTACAGATATAATACTTTTTTCCTCCCCTTTGTCCCCCTCCACCTGGTTCCCACTCCACCCCAGGCCTTCACCACCCTACTGTCTGTTTCCATAGATAAGATATATGATTATTCTCTTCCTGCCCCACCTTCCCCCTTGCCTGAGATGCATCAGTCTGTTTCATGCTTCCATGCCTCTGATTCTATTTTATTTACCAGTTTATTTTGTTCATTCGATTTCTTGTTAGTTTATTTTGATTTTTAGATTCAATTGCTGATAGATTTTTTTTTGCCATTTTATTGTTCATATTTTCTATCTCTTCTTCTTCCTCTTCCTCTTCTTAAAGAATACCCTTCAACATTTCATGTAATACTGGTTTGGTGGTGATGAACTCTTTTAGCATGTTCTTGTTTGTGAAGCTCTTTATCTGACCCTCAATTCTAAATGAGAGCTTTGCTGGGTAGAGTAATTTGGGTTGTAGGTCCTTACTATTCATCAATTTGAATATTTCTTGCCACTCCCCCTGGCATTCATAGTTTCTGTTGAGAAAACAGCTGACAGTCGTATGGATACTCCCTTATAGGTAACTTACTGCTTTTCTCTTGCTGCTTTTAAGAGTCTCTCTGTCTTTAACCCTTGGCATTTTAATTATGATGTGTCTTGGTGTGGTCCTCTTTGGGTTCCTCTTGTTTGGGATTCTCTGTGCTTCCTGGACTTGTAAATCTATTTCTTTCACCAGGTAGGGGAAGTTTTCGGTCATTATTTCTTCAAATAGGATTTTAATATCTTGCTCTCTCTCTTCTTCTGGCACCCCCATAATGTGAACGTTGGTACACTTGAAGTTGTCCCAGAGCCTCCTTACATTGTCTTCATATTTTTGGGTTCTTTTTATTTTTTGCTCTTCTGCTTGGGTGTTTTTTGCTTCCTCATATTCTAAATCATTGATTTGATTCTTGGAATCCTCTATCCTACTGTTGAATCTCTGAAAATTATTCTTAATTTCAGTTAGTGTGTGCTTAATTTCTGACTGGTTCTTTTTCAGGTCTTTGACATTCTCAGTAAGTTCCTTGAAGGTCTCATGAAAATCCTTGAGTAACCTAATCACCATGGTTTTGAACTCTGTATCCAGTAATTTGCTTGATTCCATTTTTTTTTTCATTTGTGACATGTTTCTTTATCTCCACATTTTGGCTGCTTCCCTGTTTTTGTTTCTATGTATTATGTAGAGATGCTATGTCTCTTGGAATTGGTAGAGTGGCCTTGTGTAGTAGGTGTCCTATAGGGCTCAATGGCTCAGCCTCCCCAGTCTCCTGAGCTGGGCACTCTAGGTGTGCCCCTGTGTGGATTGTTTGCACAGTCTTGTAGTTTAGCCTTGATTGCTGTTGGCATCAGTAGGAGGAATTGACCTCCAGGCCAATTGGCTGTGAGGACCAGCTGTGACTACAGTGGGAAAGTTGCTGTGCAGGAAACATTCCTATGGAGCAGGACTTGCTTCAGTGAGGCTTTGATGCTCACTGAGTCTGCCCCTTGAGTGTGTGACTTGTGGATGTGTAGAGTTGTAATCCTCTATGATTTGAAGCTGTCCATCAGGTGTACTGCCTCTGGGGCTTCTAGGGAGGTGAAAAGTCAGCCACTGCATGGGGCTACCCAGCAGGAGGTACAGAGAGATCTGCAGATGGCTGCTATTTGCTATTTGTTTTGGGCTTGGAGGTCCCCAGCAAAGCCCAGCTATGAAGCAAGGCAGGCTGGTGCTAGTGCCGAGTTCAGGCCTTTGATTGATAGGTTTGGCGAATGCTGTCACCAGCTGCAGCTTTTTTGAGAGATTTTAGCAAAGTGTGAAGCCTGAGCCAGGACAGGCCATTCATATGGAAAAGACACTGCAAAGAGCTTTGTTGGGGCAGGGTCTCAGGGAATCCACAGGACAGAGAGAAAGGTATGTTCTAGGTTATGGAGACTCATATTTGGCTGCCAGTGGAGGTCCCAGCACAGGAACAATGACCCTTATAAAGCACCCCCATCTGGGAGAAAGCTGCCCTCGAGTTCTTGTCCAATGCCTTACAATCCAGCTCCTCCCCATATGTGTCTGGGTTTCCCCATGATGCTGGCTCACACCCACAGTTCTTTGTTCCTATATCCTTTTCCTTCCTCCCTACATCCTACTTGCCCTGGGGAAATTCAGTAACCATTTCCATTAAAAGTTGACTATGCTGGAGATGGATCACAGAGGCCTCTTTCCTATAAGGCTGGTCCTGAGCTCCACTGTGTGGCCCTTCTCACTGATCAGAAGGAGCTTTCCAGGCTGCAGAATGACAGGGTGCTAGCACCATTCTATCCAAGGACTTCAGCCCCAGGCTTCCTTTGCTACACCCACTCTGCAGTCTCCATAGCCAGTGCTCTCTGGCTATGGGCCTCCTCTCTCAGTCTTAGGCCCTCCTGTCTCACCTACAGATCTACAGCCTCTTTAGCCTCCTCAGGTCCTTAGTTCTAATTGTCCAGGTCAGGGGAGGCTACATCCACCTCCTGGCCTTCAGTACCTTTCCTGTCCCCTAGACCTGGTAGTGGAGCTGAGCAGCTGGGCTCTAGGGTGGTGGTTACAGCATAGTAGCAGTGGCATCCCTGCTAAGTTAATGTGGGTGAGTACACAACAGGAGCTAGAGTCCTGCTGGGTTAGTGGTGGTTGCACGACGGTGGCACAGAGCCCAGGCTAAGTCCCCATCTGGCGAGGGGTCAGGCTGGGTGCCTGCCTGGCGTGCAAAGGTCTTGCCGGTGTCCGTTGCAGGCACAGGATCTGGGTTGTGACCTCTGTGGGTGTGTAGAGTCCCAGGCCCATGAGTTCGGGAGAGGCTTGGCTGCCCTCCCTGTAGCCTCCTCCCAAGGAGGACCTTGTTAATCTTTCAAGATGGCGTGGACTCTGAACCAGAGCTGCGCACCAGGAGTGGCTGTGGTGGCAGCAGTGGCTCTTTGGCCAGGAGAGCCTGAAACTCCCCGCATCCCCAAGATTTCCTCATGATTGGACTGTAACACACACACACACACACACACACACACACACACACACACACCCATACACTCAGTCTCTCACTTCCTCACTCACTCACACTCTCCCTCATTTGGGTACTACTGGCCACCATATGGGAATCTCTTCCTGCCTCTTATGCCAGTACCAGGCTGTGTTTTTTTATTGATTTCAGAGAGGAAGGGAGAGAGACATAGAAACATCAATGATGAGAGAGAATCATTGATCCTGCTGCCTCCTGCATGCCTCACACTGAGGATCAAGCCCACAACCTGGACATGTACCCTGACCAGAATCCAACTGTGACCTTCTGGTTCATAGGTTGGTGCTCAACCACTGAGCCATGCCAGCTGGGCCAGGCTGTTTTGATTACAATGGCCTTGTAGTGTAGTTTGATATCAGGTATTGTGATACCTCCAACTTTGTTCTTCTTTCTCAAGATTGCTAAGGCTATTCGAGGTCTTTCTTTGTTCCATATAAATTTTTGAAATATTTGTTCTAGATCTGTGAAATATGCCATTGGTATTTTAATAGGAATTGCATTGAATCTATAGATTGTTTTGGATAGTATAGACATTATAATGATGTTGTTTCTTCCAATCCACGAACACAGCATATGCTTCCACTTATTTGTATCTTCCTTAATTTCTTTCTTCAATGTCCTATATTTTTCTGAGTACAGGTTTTTTACCTCCTTGGTTAAGTTTATTACTAGGTACCTTATTCTTTTTGTTGAAATAGTAAATGAGCTTGTTTTCTTAATTCCTCTTTCTGATAGTTCATTATTGGTGTATAGAAATGCCACCAACTTCTGAATATTAATTTTGTATCCTGCTACTTTGTCAAATTCATTTATTAATTCTTGTAGTTTTTTTTGATGGAGTCTGTAGGGCAAGCATGTCAAACTCATGGCACACCATTTCTCTCCACTAATACTAGCAGCAAATATTTTAGCAGCCGATTGCCATGTCATTATTCTTGGACTGACTTATTTGTTGTGCGCAACAGGAAATATATTATTTTTTATTAAAATGTTCTATTATTTTATGTTAACAATTACTTATTTCAGCCCTTTGTATTCAGCATGTATCTATTGAAATAAACCTACGTTTCTATGAAAATTGAAGCTATTGTTTTTTTGTGGCCCACAGCTGCATTCAGGATCTCTGATCACTTAGTCCTGCTCGCCTCTCCCCTTAGCATGCAAGCACTATGGATAGGACCGTGACTGTTTTGCTCACTGCAAATCCCAGTGCTCAACAAAAAGCTTGGCACATAATGTATGCTCAATAAACATTCAGTCAATAATTAAATGAAGGGTAATTTTAATGAGAAGCCTGTTCGTCAAATGGAGTCTAGTGTGATTCAGTGTATTCAAAGGTCTGTGAGGACTCTCCAGCAGGCTGCCTTGGTTCCAATCCTGGCTCTGCCACTTATTAGCTGTGTGACCTTGGGCAAGTATTTAATTTCTCTGCACCTGTTTTAAGTATATTTTCATTGATTTCAGAGAGTAAGGGAGAGGGAGAGAGGAATAGAAACATCAATGCTGAGAGAGAATCCTTGATCGGCTGGCTATCTCCTGCACGCCCCCCGGGGATCGAGCTCACAGCCTGAGCATGTGCTCTGACCAGGAATCGAACCGTGACCTCCTGGTTCATAGGTTGATGCTCAACTACTGAACCACGCTGGCCAGGCTGCACCTCAGTTCTTCATAGTCAAATAGGAATAAAAACAGTACTACCCTGGCTGGTTTGGCTCAGTGAATAGTGTTGGCCTGCGGACTGAAGGGTTCCGGGTTCAATTCCAGTCAAGGGCACATTCCTGGGTTGCAGGCTTGATCCCCAGTGGGGGGCATGCAGGAGGCAGCTGATCAATGATTCTCATCACGATGTCTCTCTCTCTCTTCCTCTCTGAAATCAATTAAAAGACAACAGCAACAACAAAACAGTACCTTTTTAATGAAGTTATCGTGAGGATAAAACATGCTCATACATATAGAGCACGGAACACGGCTGAGCCCAGGGAGTCCTAATGAGGGGCAGCTGTTACTACCGGCTTCCTGTCATTGTGCCTGTCCCTCTATTTGTGTTGGGGCTGTGTTGGACAAAGAACATCATTCCAAGGCAGAACCCTGGTCCATCTTAGTGTTTGTGGCCATGACAACTGCTTAATGTGCTAACTGTCCCAGGGAACTTGAGACTTATCCAGTCAACAGAAGTCCATTAAGTGCCTGCCTACTATTTGCCATTTTAGGTACTACAAACACGTCAGACCAAAAAACAAACAAAATCCCTGCCCTCATGGAGTTCATACTCTATTGGGGATTCAAAAATACACAAGCAACCCAATAGGAAAAAATACATAGTATGTCAGAGGGTGATAAGTACTTCAGCGGGGAGGTGGGGGGGGGGGCAGCGGGGGAGGAAAGTGGAGAAGGTAATGGAGATGGAGAGGGCTGGGGGGAGACTGCAGCCTACAATTTTAACTCGGCCAGGAAGTCTCACTGGGAAGGCAACCTTTGTGTAAAGACCTGATGAAGGGTCAGAGGGAGCCATGAAGATATCTGGGGGAAGCGCTGGCTGGTGTATCTCAGTGGTGTATCTCAGCGTCGGCTCACACACCAAAGGGTCATAGGTTCGATTCCCAGTTAAGGGCACATACCTGGGTTGCAGGTTCAATCTTGCATGTGGGAGGCAACCAATCAATGTCTCTCTCTCTCTCTCACCCCTCTCCCTTCCTCCCTTTCACTCTCTCTAAAAAAAAAATCCATGGAAAAATATCCTCAGATGAGGATTAACATCAACAACAACAAAATAACCACAAACAAACAAACAAACAAACAAACAAAAGGGTATCTTGGGGGAAGAATATTCCAAGGAGCGGAAAGAGCAAATGCAAAGGCCAGGAGGCAGGAGGCTGTTTGCTGTGTCTGGGGCATGCCTGGAAGCCACTGTGGCTGGAATGGAACAGGTCAGGTGGAGATTGGGAAGTGAGGTCAGGGAGGCAACAGGGCAGATCACTAAGGGCTTAGGCGATAATGTGGGGCCCTGGCTTTTACCAGGAGTGAGGTGCATCTGGGAAGGCTTTGAGCCCCAAAGGCCCTGACCTGATCTTGGGGTTCACAAGCTCCCTGTCTGTGTGTGTGGAGCAAATTGTGGGGATGGGGACGAGAGCGGGAGACCGGGGAGGAGGCCGCTATGCTATCCGTGAGGAGAGGATGGAGGTTGTACCAGAGTAGGGGCAGAGAAAAGGGAGAGATGGTTGCATTCTGGATGTAATGTTAAGATCCTGGATAAGGACAGCCTGGCAATCTCCTGAGGCTGGTTGACCTTTCCACATCTGGACAAGAGTGGGAGGGAGCAGGACACAGGAGATCTGGCTGCCAGCTTAGCCAGGCGGGGGCCAGACCTTGACCCCCCACTTGTTGGCCCTCTGCCTGCTCCTGTGCTTGCTTAAAGATGAGGGAGACAGTCCCTGCCTGCCCAGCCCTAGCTTCAGTCTTTTTTTTTTTTTTTATGATTAAGCACTTTTTAAAAAAAATTTCTTTATTGATTAAGGTATCACATATTTGTCCTCATCCCCCATTCCCATCCCCACACATGCCCCCACCCCCCTGTTGTCCTTAACCGCCGGTTAGGCTCATATGCCTGCACACAAGTCCTTTGGTTGATCTCCCCCTTTACCCCCACCCTTCCTACCCTCCCTCTGAGGCCCGACAGTCTGATCCATGTCCCCTTGTTTCTGGGACTGTTCTTGTTCATTAGTCTATGTTGTTCATTATTTCCCCTAGATGAGTGAGCCTAGCTTCAGTCTTCCCAGGGTTTGAGCGACCTGACCAGGAGGTGAAGGGCATGGCTAGTTGCACTATCTTATCAGAGAGGCCAAACACATACTAAAAGTCACGTCACAATGAGTCCTTTCACTCAGCAAATACTCCCTGAGGCAGCCTGGGCTGGGCAATGCAGGGCAAGGTTGGGACCTAGACATTCTGGATCCTGTCCTCATGAGTCCCAGAAGACGAAATGTCACCCAGTAGTGACAGCCAGAGTGGCCAGGGAGTGGTCAGAGCTGGGATGTGGAAACCTGGGGTCTGTGACAGCCCAGGGGAGGTACTTGCCCAGCCAGGCGGATGGTCCCAGGTTTCCTGGAGGAAGAAGCATCTGCACTAGAACAGGGAAGAGGAGGAACAGCTGGACGTGGGGAGGGTGCAGGGCAATGTTGCAGAGAGAGGAACATTGGCCAAGGTCTTGACAAGCTACTTTTGACAAACAGAAGGCGGGGGTTGGAGGGTGGGGCTGGGAGGAGGGTGAGCGCTGAGTCCTAAAGCACTAAAGGACAACATGGCATCGGGCCTCGTCGGGCTGAATCCTTAAAGTGTGTTTGATTAGGGTTCCAGGAGACTCGGTCAAATCCCCCTTAAAACCCACTCAATAAGTCACCACTTAATAGTATGTCCTCTGCCCTGTCTTTCTCAGGGAAAGAAAATGTTTTTAAAATTCTGGCTGTTTGTTGTTCTCAAAAGTCTTTAACGATCCATGTGTCCAGGCTCAGAGAAATCTTGCAGCACTGTGCTAAATGGGCCATGGCACACTTGTGACGTTCTTGTGAGAATGACCCCAGGTCATGTTGGGAGTTGCCCATCAGCCTGAGATGCATGGCACGGCCCACCTGGGGTCTGCTTCAGGGTGCCAAAGATGTTGGCACACCCCTCGCTTTACCCAGCTTCTGTCTGTGGGTAACAGCCTGTGTCCATCCCCAGACACAGCTTGAATTGCTTGGACACACAATGAAAGGATAAATGCACAAGTAAAGAACCCCCACCCCCTCCCAAAGACACAGAACTTGATAGCATTGGAAGGCTGTGCAGCCAAAGGGGCCGGTAAAAATATTTACCCATCAACAGGGTGGACATTGACCCGTCAGAGTGGACAAGGTTGGGCTGCCCCTGGAGGTGGTTGGGCGTGGGAGGCCTGGGGGCTCAGGCAGTGGCTGTTTCATTACTTTAATCATCAGTACAGAAATTTCTATTTCAATAGAAAATAAAGACATCATAGAATAGCCCTGTGGTCATCCCCTAAAGCCTCTTGATATCCCCAAATGTCCACCTTCTTCCAGAATCAAAGATGCGGTTTATCCTGACAAGATGCTCTGTGAAGGGCACACATCACAGTATGTTCTGACCAAAAGTGCACAACCTGAATCTCATCACGAAGAACCATCGGCAAAACCCAGCTGAGGGAATTCTACATAATAACTGCTACTCTTTCAAAATGTCAAGGTCATAAAAGACAGGGAAGACTGAGAAAATGTCACAGATTGAAGGAGACCCAGAGGCATGACAACTAAATGCGGAGTATGGTCCTGGGTTAGATCCTGGACCAAGAAAAGGACATGAGTGGGAAAATGGGAAATTCAAATAAATTCTCTAAATTAGTTAATAATGTCACATCAGTGTTAATTTCTGAACTTAGTCATTGAACTGTGGTTATGCAAGAGAGTGTCCTTATTCACAGGAGCTACATGCTTGAGTACTTATGGATATAACCATCCTGTCTCCAACTCTCTCTCAAATGATTCAGCCAAAACTTAAAAAAAATATCTATATCTAATCTATATCTGTATCTATATCTATATATCTATCTATCTATCTATCTATCTTTCTACTTATCTATCTATCTTATAGTACAAATGTGGTAAAATCATTAAATTTAGGTGAAGGTTTACTATTCCTGTAACTTATAGGTTTGAAATAAAAATATTTGAAATTAGCATAAAATAATAAAACTAATAAGTGAGAAATAAAAAGAAAATGAGGCAGAAACAAGAGAAGGAGGCTCTTTGAGTTTTGACAAAAGTTTGCACAATATCACAGGTCAGCCATCTGCTGCCAGTGGTAGTGATGACCGGAACGGTGAGCCCAGGTGTTTTCCCAGGGTCGTGTCTTATGACACCGAAGAATGAGCTCCACGGACCAGAAGATTTAAGCAAAAGTGTGGAAATTTATTACAAGCAGATTCAGACTCCCCGCAAGGGGAGGGGACCCAGTAATGGGCTGCCCGTTAAAGCCTTGTAGTCCAGGGGTATATATTTGCCACAAGCCTGCTCTCTGTCACCTCATTGACTCCCTCAATTGTTCTTGCCCAGCAACGGACCTGCACTTGCCCTGTTTCTGTGTGTGCTTTCTCTGTTCCTATGCTGAGCTTTCCCTGTTTCTATGTGTTCGTACACCTTGTTTATTGCAGGCCCTCCCTTGCTTCCCCATGCCTCCCGCTTTGAGCCCAGAAACATTTTATTATTTCTGCTTGGTTGGTTCCTGTGGTTAGGCTGCTCAAACTGCCATGTCTGCCCCTGCCTATGTCCCACCTGCCTTTGTTTCCCACTGGACCCCTGCCCTATCTGCCTGCAGGGGTTTCAAGCTAACTTCTCTCAATAGTGCCTCAGTCTCTGCATCTGTGACATAGGTCGTGGGGTTCCCTAATCTGCGCAGACACAACCCCATATCTGCCTCAGGCCCTGGACACTTTGGGGGTAGTAAGCTGGTGGGCCAGGGTGGCAGGGCTGGAGACAGGAGGGGCACCTGAGAAGATTCCAAGGGCCTTCCCCGGACACCAGCTTTGTTTATGACCATTCCCAACCCCCGGGTGCGATGGATCCTGCTCAACGTTCAGAAATATTTGTGTGTGTGTCCGGGGAATGTTCCAGGTGTTATGTAGACATCAGCAAACACAACCTAGGCCCAGTCTTCCTTCTGGTACAACAAGATTGTCACCCACCAAATAAAAATACAATACGATATCATGTTGGGATAAGGGGTGTGAATTAAGCAGGGCTAGTGGATGGAGCTTGATGGGAGTGCAATATACAAGTAAGGATCTCTGAAGAGGTGGCATTTGAGGTGAGACCTGCAGGTGAGAAAGAGCCAGGAAGATATCAGGCAGAAAAAGCTGCAGGGGCAAAGGCCCTGGGGCAGGAATGACCATGGTCTCTTATAAGGAGGCCACTGAGCCAGGAGAGGGGAGCTGGAGCCAGATCTCAGAGGAATGACTGTGGTGTTTATTCGGAGAGAAAAGCAAAGCCCCTGGAGGGCTGTAGGCAGGAGAATGCCACAAACTATTTCACATGCGTGGCCCGGAGAGATGAATGCCAGTGGGCAAGTGGACACGTTGTAAGGGGTAGTCAATGTGACTGTGGTCTGCCTCTCTTTTGGGGTTTCCTGTAGCAGACTAGGGATCACCAGCTTGGAGCGGGGCGGGGCGGGGAGGTGGGGGCGGGAGTAAGGGAAGGAGCTGGGATTGCTTAACAGCTTTGACTTTCTTATGTGACCTGCCCCAGAGGAGAAGGACATCACCAAGGCAATTATCTTATCAGATAAAGGCACACTTGCCCCTGGAGACACGTTCACCCCTGAGGCCCAAGCTTGAGATATCAAGGACCCACCGTGCAACCAGTCCAGCCTCTCATCGGTGCCCACAGAGGCCCCTGCCTGGGGGATTGGAAGTCCCCAGACTAAACCTGGCCCTAAGCACCAAGTACAGCACCAAGCCAGGACCCTTGGACACACCTTTTCCCCAGTTTGCACCTTGGTTTCCCACCTGGGCAGGTTGGGGTGGAGACAAGGGGATGATTGAAAGCTGTGATGGCTATAGCTGGATGTGTGGAGTACCCCTAGGAATCCTCCTTGAACCTCTCTGAGCCTCAGTTTCCCTCTCTGCACAATGGGAATAACAGTGGCATCTTCACAGGGGTTTGTTGGGAGGATCCATGAGATTACATGTGTGTAGTACCTGGGCATACTTTGCACTGCAGTTGTGAAGTTTTGGGTTTTTCATTGGTGATCCCTTATGAGGACCAGGCTCCTGGGTCCCACATGGGCTGGAATCCTGTTCCAGATACTTGTTACAACCTTAGGCCAAAGTTCTTAACCTCTCTGTGCCTCAGTTTCCGCATGTGAACAATGGAACATAACTTTATAGGGCTGTTATGAGGAGCTAATGAAGCATTTTCACAAAGCACCTGGGGGAAGCCCCACACCCAGTGAGTGCTCCCTAAAGGACAGCCAGGATCGTGACTGTGGGGCGCGCCCTCCCCCTCCAGGTGTGGCACAGCGATATGTTCTAATAATGGACCCTCTGCAACCAACCTATTTGATTCTGAGTTCTGACTCTTTCACACCCTATCTTGGGGACCATGAGTATGTGACTTCACCCCTTTGTGCCTCAGTTTTCCCATGTATAAGGCAGGGTAAAAATAGTTCTCACTTCAAAGGGTTGTTGTGAGGTTAAGTTGGCACATGAAAGCACTCAGCGCAGTGCCTGGCATAGATGTTTGCTATTTTCTTGTTACTATGGATATTCCTACTGATTCCCTGATCTCAGTGGCAGGTTGCGATGGGGTCTGGGCAGGTTGGGCAGCCCAGGAAGGAATGCCTGAGAGGTCACCCCAAGGAGCCCTGTAATCAGCTGTAATCAGGCAGCCCTGCCCCACCTCCTCCTTCCCTGGGTATATCTGGGCTGGTCCACATCCAGGCTCTGTATTGGCAAAGGAGGGCAGCTGCACTGGGAACCATGGGAAAGGCAGTGAGTGGGGCCTGGGGCCAGGGGTCCAGGGTGTGGAGGGTTGGAGGTTGGAGGCAGGGGTTCTGGTGGGATCTGATGCCTCCCCTCTCTCCCTGTCCCCAGGAGAAATACGAGTTGTACTCAGTAGAGCTGGGTCCTGGCCCTGGTGGGGACATGGCAGCCAAGCTGAGCAAGAAGAAGGCAGGCAGTGGAGGGGGCAAGAGAAAGGAGAAGCTGGAGAACATGAAGAAGGAGATGGAGATTGTGAGCATGGGGCTGAAGGGCTGGGTAGGGGGCTGGGGTGAGGGCCAGTGAGAGCCGGACAGTGAATGTCCTGCCCCCACCACACAGAATGACCACCAGCTGTCAGTAGCGGAGCTGGAACAGAAATACCAGACCAGTGCGACCAAGGTGAGCTGGGGGCAGAGGGAGGAGTGGGTGAAGAGATGGGTAATGGTGAAGAGGGAGAAAAAGGGAAAATGCATGACAGAGAGAGGTAGATAGGGAGGGAGGGAGAAGGAGAGAGAGAGAGAGCGAGAGAGAGGAAGAGGAGAGAAGCAGATAAAGAAAGACAAAGAGAGAGGCAGAGAGATGGCAAGAAAGAGAGACAGGGCAGAGACATCAGGAATACAGAGATAGAAAGTTGAGAGAGAGAGAGGGGGGCATAAAGGATGGAAGGGGAAAGGGACAGGAACAGAGACAAAGATGGAGAAAGAAAGAAAGAGGCACAAGACAGATGGGGGAGCAGAGGGAGGGAAACAGGGGAAGGAGAGACAGAGGGTGTATGGGGAGAGGAAAGCCCTGAGCAGCCACTGCTGCCCCACCCTGTCCCCAGGGCCTGTCTGCCAGCTTGGCTGCGGAGCTGCTGCTGCGGGATGGGCCCAACGCACTGCGGCCACCAAAGGGTACCCCAGAGTACGTCAAGTTCGCACGGCAGTTGGCAGGTGGTCTGCAGTGCCTCATGTGGGTGGCTGCTGCCATCTGCCTCATTGCCTTTGGCATCCAAGCCAGTGAGGGTGACCTCACCACTGACGACAATGTGAGTGTTGGGTACGGGGGATGAGGGGGTGGGGGAGGACAGACACTGGACACAGGGCCCTGGAGGAGAGAGAACATTAAGCGTGAGCCTCGGGACACCAGGGACATAGGGTGGAGATACAGAGACACAGAAATGCAGCTCCAAGACATGGTCATGGAGGTGGGGATGGACAGACCCAAGATCAGAGGAGACACAGAGATAATGTGTTCCAGGTGTGGAGGACATAGGGGGGGATACAAAGAGATGCAATACGTAAGGGCTGGGGCTTGGGAATGGAGGACATGGGACAGATCAAGGACAGAGGGCACAGGGGACATTGGGAATAAGGGACAAAAGACTCAGGACACAGTACATGGAGAGACATAAGACATCAGACAGGGAAGCACAGAGACACAGAGAATATCGAGATGGAGGAGAAGAGGACATTAGATATATGACAGGGGTCAGAACAAGAGACATGGAGATTTAGGGACATGTAACATTGCATCTGGCATGGGATGGGGACTCAGAATTATATAGACATGGAAGACACTGGACATAGGAACTTGGAGTTTGGAACCCGAGACACTGATTGTGGAGTTCACAGAATATGAGGCATAAGATTGACAGCACACAGACACATGGACACGGGGACACGGGGGCACAGGAGCTATTGTGCCCAGAGGATACAGATGATGTCAGGCAGATTATGAAAATAGAATATGAAACTTGGAGCCCGGGAAATATAAGATGTGGGCGTATGAGGAGACCCATGGCAGTGGACGTGTGGAATGCAAGACTTGGGGAACACAGGAAAAGGGGACCCATATGACCAAGGTTCTTGGTGACATGGAGCACAAGCCTTATGATGTGGGGACATGGGAGACCTAGGATTCAGGGGCCAGCGAATATGGGATCCCCAAGACAATGAGAATTCAGGGCCATTTAATGAGGGGTATGAAGAACAGGAGACAAAAGCCACAGGGAA
The DNA here is from genome assembly GCF_027574615.1 of Eptesicus fuscus. Classification (NCBI taxonomy): domain Eukaryota; kingdom Metazoa; phylum Chordata; class Mammalia; order Chiroptera; family Vespertilionidae; genus Eptesicus; species Eptesicus fuscus. The sequence goes on from NC_072493.1 coordinate 20,433,090, forward strand.
TAGTGCCTAAGGATTCCTAGTAGGGTGGGGAAAATCGTGGTGGACGTGACCCTAAGAGCACCAGGGGACCAGGGTGCAGATCGGGGGCCTTGTACAGGGAGCTTCCGGCCTCTGCTCACAAGCTGACGCCCTCCCCTCCTCCCCCAGCTGTACTTGGCAGTGGCTCTCATTGCTGTGGTTGTGGTCACCGGCTGCTTCGGCTACTATCAGGAATTTAAGAGCACCAACATCATCGCCAGCTTCAAGAACCTTGTGCCCCAGGTGGGTCCCACAGCCCGTCACCACGTCAGGTTCCAGAGACTCCACACCAGCGCGGGCAGGCTCCTGGCATCTGTGTGGCCCCTCCCCTGAGGCCCAGCCTGCCTTTTTGCACTCGGCCTCCATCTGTCCCTATAGGTCCTCAGCTCACCCCCTTGTTCATCTCCCCACAACCCCACTGAGCTCAGCAACTTCCACCCCCACCCCTTATCCACAACTCTGGTGCCCCTGCCCCACAGCAAGCAACTGTAATCCGAGACGGGGACAAGTTCCAGATCAATGCCGACCAGCTTGTGGTGGGTGACCTGGTGGAGATGAAAGGCGGGGACCGAGTGCCCGCCGATATCCGCATCCTCCAAGCCCAGGGCTGCAAGGTGGACAACTCCTCGCTGACGGGAGAGTCGGAGCCACAGACCCGCTCCCCTGAGTGCACACACGAGAGCCCCCTGGAGACCCGCAACATCGCCTTCTTCTCCACCATGTGCCTTGAGGGTCCGTGAGGACTTGCCTGCTCACCCAGCTGACCACGCTGCCTCAGCACTCCCTATCCCACCCCCATTGCCCTTCTCCTGCTGCTTTCTGAGACACACTGCCTCCCATTTCACACGACTGCCACCGCTCTAAGTCATGCTACCTCTCTAGCTCCTGTTGTTGCCCCTCTCCTCCCAGGCCGCACTGCCTCCACTGCCTTGCATTGCTGCCCCCTCCTTCAGTCCACACGGCTGTGCCTGCCCCACTGCTGCCCTCCCAGCCCTCAGTCGCCCTCTTGGCCCCACTGCAGGCACAGCACAGGGCCTGGTGGTGAGCACGGGGGACCGTACCATCATCGGGCGCATCGCATCGCTGGCCTCTGGAGTGGAAAATGAGAAAACACCCATCGCTATCGAGATTGAACATTTTGTGGACATCATTGCAGGCTTAGCCATCCTCTTCGGGGCCACATTTTTTGTGGTGGCCATGTGCATTGGCTACACCTTCCTGCGGGCGATGGTCTTTTTCATGGCCATTGTGGTAGCCTATGTACCTGAGGGGCTGCTGGCCACGGTCACGGTGAGTTGGGGAGGCAGAAGGGGGTCCGTCTGTCCAGTCATCCAGGCTTCCCTCCACCATCTCCCAACTTCCTGTCTCTTTATTCACCTCCCATCCTCCCACCCACCTTCTCATCATCCCTCTTTCCCTCCCACCCCCATCCCTCCACCTATCCATCCAGTCAGCAAACATTCCTGAGGCTTCTGTGGACCATGTCCTGTGCCACGCGCTAAGGACTCAGAGATGAAAGGCAGGGTCCTTGACTGAAGGAGGCTGAGGGTTGAGGGTGTGGACAACCTTCAACAGTCAGTTCAGAGAAGGCTGAGGGAATGCTCACTTTCTTATTCTATTTATTTGTTAATCCTCCCTTGAGGATATATTTTTTCCATTGATTTAGAGAGAGTGAAAGGAAGGGGGGCGAGAGATGGGCGGTGGAGAGGGGGGGAGAGAGAGAAAGAGAGAGAGAGAAACATTGATGTATCGATTGGTTGCCTCCCGCACTGACTGCTGCTGGGGATCGAACCTGCATCCCAGGTGCATGCTCTTGACTGTGAATCGAACCTGGGACCCTCCAGTGCACAGGCCAATGCTCTGAACCACACTGGCCACATTTTCTCATTTTAATTGTGTTGATAAGTGAACTTACAGCACCTCAGCTAGGGCAGCTTACAGAGGGGCCTGGCTATGTTTATCTGGGTGAATTGGGGAGGCATCCCAAATAGGAAGCACAGGTTGAACAAAAGGGTGCAGGCAAGAAAAAGCCTGGGTTTTGTGGGGGAAATGCTGCATAATCAGTACTGTGGCTGGGGTAAAGGGTTCCCAATGCCAAGAGGAGGGAAGTGGGCCTGGAAGCTAAGACTGACCTCCAGGTTGGCTTTTCTCGCCTTCGCCCAGGTCTGCCTGTCTCTGACAGCCAAGAGGCTGGCCAGCAAGAACTGTGTAGTCAAGAACCTGGAAGCAGTGGAGACACTGGGCTCCACGTCAGTGATCTGCTCTGACAAGACGGGGACCCTCACTCAGAACCGCATGACTGTGTCCCATCTGTGGTTTGACAACCACATCCACTCAGCGGACACGACGGAAGATCAGTCAGGTCTGGGAGTGGGAAGAGAGGGGGCCTGGAGCAGGATGGAGGCTTGGATGGGAGCTCGGAGGTTACTGAAGAGAACCTGGGAGGGCTTTGCATTAATGGAGAGGAACTCCATCCAGATGGGCCCAGAGTCCAGGGCGGGCTTGGTATGGAGTCTCACGGGACTCTCATAGGGGACTCCACACTGGGTCTGAAGAGAAGGCTCCGTCCTGGGGTATGAAGGGAGGGTTTGGGCCCCACACAGGTCTGGGAGGGGAATCCTGTCCTAAATTGGGGGTCGGGGGTCGGTTGTGATGTGGGAGAGCCGCCGCTCTGTGTCTGTTGCAATCTGGTGTAGTGGCCTCGCGGCCCCAGCCTGGACGTCTGTCCTCCAGGGCAGACGTTTGACCAGTCCTCGGAGACATGGCGGGCGCTGTGCCGCGTGCTCACCCTGTGCAACCGAGCTGCCTTCAAGTCGGGCCAGGACGCGGTGCCCGTGCCCAAGGTGAGAGCCGGGGGACTTGGGAGATAACGGGAGCCCGGTACCACCCGGCGCCACCTGACGCCCTCCGCTCCCAGCGCATCGTGATCGGGGACGCATCGGAGACCGCGCTGCTCAAGTTCTCCGAGCTGACGCTGGGCAACGCCATGGGCTACCGAGAACGCTTCCCCAAAGTCTGCGAGATCCCCTTCAACTCCACCAACAAGTTCCAGGTGTGAGCCCGCCCTGCCCAGGCCGCCCACCGCCAGCCCGGCTCCCGGGAGTCTCCACCCACCTCCGGGGCTGCCCTACGGCCGGGCCTCGCAGCCTCCTCCCTCTCGCCGGCTCCCTTCTCGCCCCCTCCGAAGCCCAGCTCTGTCTGCAACTGCACCCGCAGAACGTTTACGGCCGGGCCGCGCCCAGCCCTTAGCCGCCGGCTCTTGCCTGCTCTCTGCTGTCAGGACTCTGACAGGTGGCAGCTCTCAATTCAAATCCCGCCGGACCGGCTCCGGCGCTAAATCAGTCCATTCCGGCACCCAGGCCCTTCACTGCAGCCCCTCCCCAAACCTCGGCCTCCAGAGAGGACCTGCCCAGCCCCAACCCGGTCATCCTAAGGCTCTTTGGTCAGCGCCCCGCCGTCAGCCCCGCCCCCTCCCCTCTTGACCCGGCTCACTACACCGTCCCCTTAACCCCCCATCACCACCCCCCCTCGCCCCCGCAGCTGTCCATCCACACACTGGAGGACCCCCGGGACCCGCGGCACGTGTTGGTGATGAAGGGCGCCCCCGAGCGCGTGCTGGAGCGCTGTAGCTCCATCCTCATCAAGGGCCAGGAGCTGCCCCTGGACGAGCAATGGCGTGAGGCCTTCCAGACTGCCTACCTCAGCCTGGGAGGCCTGGGCGAACGCGTGCTGGGTGAGACGGCCAGTGCGGGGTAGGGAGGGGGTAACCGGTGTGCGAGAAGCTAGCACAGTAGCACAGACCGAGGCCAGTCCTCCCTGCCCTTTCCTGGCTGACTGCTGATCTGTCTCAGTCTACACACTCACCTTTGTTTCCCCTATTTCACTCCTGATCTCTGTCTATGCCCCATTCCTACCTTCACTCAGCCTCTCCAGACCCGTCCTCACTTGGACCTTCCCTATCCTGACCCGACCTTTGACCCATTGGTTTCCCTAGCTCTTGCCCCAAACCTGCCTTTGCTTTCACCTCCACTTTTCAGTCTTCTTCTTGACCCTTTGACCTTCTCCAATCCCTGCCTCAACTCAAGACTTTCCCCAATCCTTGTCCTGACGTCTGACCTCCCCCAGTTTTGTCCTGACTCCTTAAACTTTCCTAACCCCTTCCTCGGCCCTGGAAGGCGCAGACCTGTGGTCGAATTCTGGAGTTTTCATTTCACTTGCTGTGCAATGACTTGCAAGAATTGTCCCCTAAGCCAGTTTTTTCATCTGCAAGAGGAGGATCCTAGTAGGCTCATAGGGTGAGTGTGAGGATGGATTCAGATAATGTGAATGAAGGGTTCAGCACAGGGCCAGGCATCACGGGTGCATGGTGCAAGGGGCCTGGCCTTGCTAGCAAAGGGTCCACCCAGGACTTGCCTGACTTTTCCTCTCTTCTGATCAGGCTTCTGCCAGCTCTACCTGAGTGAGAAGGACTACCCGCCTGGCTATGCCTTCGACGTGGATGCCATGAACTTTCCAACCAGTGGCCTGTGCTTCGCGGGACTTGTATCCATGATAGACCCGCCCCGGGCCACTGTCCCTGATGCTGTGCTCAAGTGCCGCACAGCAGGCATCCGGGTATGCCACTTGAGGAAGGACCAGGCAGGGGCAAGAACAGAGGATGGCAGTATTTGGGGATGAGGAACCCTGTGTTATCTGAAAATAGCTTGAACCAAAAAGTTCTGGGGAATGAAGTTTCAGATATAGCTGGGTCCAAGCATTTGTGTCATTAGGAATTTCCCTTCATGTGCCAGCTCAGCTTTTCTCTCTGCTGGCTTTATTCTCAAGCAGTCCCTCCATTTTATTTTATTTTTTTAAATATATTTTATTGATTTTTTACAGAGAGGAAGAGAGAGGGATAGAGAGCTAGAAACATCGAGGAGAGAGAAACATCCACCAGCTGCCCCCTGCACACTCCCCACCGGGGATGTGCCCGCAACCAATGCACATGCCCTTGACCGGAATCGAACCTGGGACCCCTCAGTCCGCAGGCCGACGCTCCATCCACCGAGCCAAACCAGTTTTGGCCAGTCCCTCCATTTTAATAGACAAACATGACCATCCCCCAGCAGCTCCAATTTACCTGTTTAGCCGCCCACTCTTTCTGTGCCCCCTTTGCAGTTGCACTAGACTGGGTCACATGTTCCTCTCTGAACCAGTCACTGTGGCTGGGGGAATAGAGACCTTGTTTGGCCAGGTCTGGGTTTACTTGCCCAATCTTGGCCAGAGACCTCAACTAGAAGCTGAGGGGAGGAGTGGTTCCCCAAAGACAAATCAAGGGTGGGAGAGCCAGTGCTGAGCAAGTATCACCCACCCCAAGTCTTTCCTATGGTCTGGAAGACCCTATAAGATCTGAGCACAGTTACTTTTTGAAGCTTATTCATTAGCTCTCTACCTCTTGTTCACTCCTCTCTAGTCATCTTGGCCTGCCTATTGTTCCTTCAATAGTTCAGGCATGTTCTCACCTCTCTCATTTTATATTGGCTTGTCAGGAACACTCCCCCCCACAGATTTCTATGTGGCCAACTCTCACCTCTTTCAGGTGTCTGCTCAAATGTCACCTTCTTGATGAGGCTTTCTCTGGACACATTTAAAATTGAACCATTCCTTTTTTTACCCAACACTTGCCATCCCCTTTGCCCAGTTTAATTTCCCCCTCCTTCTAACATGCTATACCATTCATTTCTAATTAAAAAATATTCTGGCCGAAACCGGTTTGGCTCAGTGGATAGAGCGTCGGTCTGCGGACTGGAAGGTCCCAGGTTCGATTCCGGTCAAGGGCATGTACATTGGTTGCGGGCATATCCCCAGTAGGGGGTGTGCAGGAGGCAGCTGGTCGATGTTTCTCTCTCATCGATATTTCTAGCTCTCTATCCCTCTTCCTTCCTCTCTGTAAAAATTAAATAAAATATATTAAAAAAAATATTCTGTCTCTCACATCAGAATGTCAACTCCATGAAGACAGGGATTTTTGTCTATTTTGTCTCTGCTCCTTCCAAGGCACATAGCAGGTGGTCACAACTGGTTGAATAAATGAATGAGTATATCACCAGGGAAGGCAGCAAGAATGGGCTGATCTGAAGGAGTCAAGGGTCTGCTGGTCCTTCCCACAGGTGATTATGGTGACAGGCGACCACCCCATCACAGCCAAGGCTATTGCGGCCAGCGTGGGCATCATCTCTGAAGGCAGTGAGACAGTGGAGGACATCGCTGCTCGTCTCCGTGTGCCTGTAGACCAGGTTAATCGGAAGTAAGCCCCCTTCAGCTCTCCCCATGGATCTTCCCATGCCCTACCCAGACTGAGGCCAGTGATGCCCCCCTACCTTCCTCCCCAGGGATGCCCGTGCCTGCGTGATCAACGGCATGCAGCTGAAGGACATGGACCCGTCAGAGCTGGTTGAGGTGCTGCGCACCCACCCTGAGATGGTGTTTGCTCGTACCAGTCCCCAGCAGAAGCTAGTGATTGTGGAGAGCTGCCAGCGACTGGTGCGACCCTGCTGATGGAGGTGGGCAGAAGGGCTGGGCTGGCCCTGGGCCAGCCTTTCACTGACCACCTGCCCACCTCCACCCACTCCCTGCAGGGTGCAATCGTGGCTGTGACAGGGGATGGTGTCAATGACTCCCCAGCCCTGAAGAAGGCAGATATTGGTGTGGCCATGGGCATTGCTGGCTCAGATGCTGCCAAAAATGCAGCCGACATGATCCTGCTGGATGACAACTTTGCCTCCATCGTGACAGGCGTGGAGCAGGGTCCGGGCTGGGTCAGAGATAGGGGCTGGCAGTGTGGGCACAGGAGGAAGTGTCCTGCGAGGAGGCTGAGGTGCCTACTGTACTCCCATAGGCCGACTGATCTTCGACAATCTGAAGAAGTCCATCGCTTACACACTGACCAAGAACATCCCGGAACTGACGCCATACCTCATTTACATCACTGTCAGTGTGCCCTTGCCCCTCGGGTGCATCACTATCCTCTTCATAGAACTCTGCACTGACATTGTGAGTCTACAGCTCCATGCCTTCTCCCACACATGGCCATAGACGTATGTCCATAGAGACCACCACAGGCAGGCAGGAAGATAGACACAGACAGAACTACACACGGGTAGATGCTCAGGTAGGCATGGACAAAACCCATGGACACAACCCATGGACACACATGGATTCAGATACAGATACGCAGATAAACAAAAGTATTGACAGATACAGATGTCTGGCTAAACTTGGATCATAGACTGACGTCTCTCAATAGGTATGGGCAAATAAATACCATCAGATAGCCTCAAGGCAGACAGATATGACAGAGCCACAAATGTAGCCAGAGGCTGGCCATGTTGACATGTTTATTCAACAACTTACATAGTGCCTAGTCTGGACCAGGCACTCATTAATTTACTTAATTTTGTCCTCATAGCCACTCTATGACCTGGGCTGTATTTATCACCCTTGTTTTACTGATGAGCTCACTGGGCATAGGTAGGTTGAGTAACTTGCCCCAGGTCACACAGCTAGTAAGTGGCACAGCTGGGATATGAGGCCAGGCAGTCAGATGCCCCCAGAGCCTGTGCTCTTTTTTTTTTTTTTAAATATATTTTATTGACTTTTCACAGAGAGGAAGGAAGAGGGATAGAGAGCCAGAAACATCGATGAGAGAGAGACATCGACCAGCTGCCTCCTGCACACCCCCCACCGGGGGATGTGCCCACAACCAATGTACATGCCCTTGACCGGAATCGAACCCAGGACCCTCCAGTCCGCAGGCTGACGCTCCATCCACTGAGCCAAACCGGCTTCGGCAGACCCTGTGCTCTTGATCAGTACACCTTGCTGCCACTCTGTAGTCACACACATATGGGGTGGAGCATGTTTTTTTCTGCCAAGATCCATTTGGATATTTATAACATCATTTGCTTAATATAATTCACTTAATATAAATTATGTTGCTATGAGAAAAGCTCCTAGATTTATTGGATTTTGAGTTCTGCATAAGGTTGCCTTGGCAAGGACAGACCAAATTATTTTGTGTGCCTCATACGGCCACAGTCCGGACGTTCCCCACCCCTGGATACAGAGAAACAAAGATAGTGACAGACATAGAAACAGGGACACAGTCACAAAAGCAGAGACAGAGTCACAGAGAAAGATACCAGAGACAGGGACAGAGAAACAAAGTAAGGGAGGGAAATAGAGGGGCCCAAGACTAGAGTACCCTAGAGAAAAAACAGAGACAGAGAAGAAAAGAGAAGGTGGCAGCAGCAAGGGAGGAGACAGAGACAGAGATGGGGAGAGAATATGTAATCGTGTAGACAAATGCAGATGTTCTGATAGAGACAGATAGCAGGACATATGTGAACAGAGATGTGGAGTAGATATGCCAACACGCCTGACAGGGACCAGCTGGACCTAGGCTGTTCAGGCAGGTGTGGCTGTGTGGTCACTGCAGATCTTACCTCCTAACCTCAGTCCTATCCCTGCCCACTGGCAATGGGGAAGAGAGCTCCAGAGAGTAGGGGGCCGGGGTCCAGGAAAACCCTTAACCCAGGTTGCTTCTCCTTCTGGACAGTTCCCATCTGTGTCCCTGGCATATGAGAAGGCCGAGAGTGACATCATGCATCTGCGGCCACGGAACCCGAAGCGTGACCGATTAGTCAACGAGCCCCTGGCTGCCTACTCCTACTTCCAGATCGGTGAGGTCTCATGGGGCTGGGAAGCCTGGGCTCTCCTGCAGGGCTGCTTACCTGCCTTGAGGTCTCTGAGGCTCTGGCTTGTTCTGGATCTGGGTGTCTGCATTTGATCCTGGGTCTCTGTCATTCTGAGTCCTATCTGTACATAATGGTTTCTGTGATCCCTTATATCCCTTCTCTGCCTCTGTTCTCTATGATCCTGTCTCTGGGTTGTTGCCTTCTTCTGGCAATTTTGAGTTCTCTGAGTGTCTCTGTCACTCTGCCGTCTTTAGTGTCCTTATCAATCTCCTGGGGCCTTGTCTTTCTGTATCTGTCTCTCCAAGTCTGCTCCTGTCATTCTCATGTCATCATTTCTAAGTCCCTGACTTTGTGTTTCTGTCTGTGTCCCTGCCCCTCTCAGGTGCCATCCAGTCATTTGCTGGCTTCACTGACTACTTCACGGCCATGGCCCAGGAGGGCTGGTTCCCATTGCTGTGCGTGGGGCTGCGGCCACAATGGGAGAACCACCACCTACAAGATCTGCAGGACAGCTATGGCCAGGAGTGGGTGAGTCCCATGACTCCCTTATTTCCGATGCCAGCAATCTGGTGTGTTGTACACATGCAAACTGAGCTCAGCCAGAGCATCCCAGACACCCGGGCTCCCTGCCAGTTCTGGGGCAGAGGGCCTTTCTTTACTCTATCTTGCTCCAAACTCTTCTGAAGATCCCAGCTGCAGATGGTCCTCTCCCTGCCCTGACAGTAACACGTCATCTCAGGTGTGGAACCAGGCCCCTATTCTGTTATTTCCCCCAGTATCACTAACACAGTGTATATGCATTTGTGGCTGACTTTAATGAAGGTTTGGAGCACAGAGGTCAGACCTGATTGGCAGGTGTGTTTAGCTTGTCCTATAGAGCTCAGATCAGGTTATTTCCCTTAAACATTTACTGCCATGGTTAAGAATGTCGACCTTAGAGCCAGACTGCCTTGGATTCATATAGTATGCCATGTTCCTCACTGTGGTGTAACCCTGGGCAAGTTGCTTTGACTCACTGTGCCCATTTTCTCACCTCTGAAGTGGAGAGAACACTGATGCCTACCTCAGTGATATTCAGTGTGGCCCCTAGACCAGCAGCATCAGCATAACATAGGAACTTATTTGAAATGCAAACTATCAGCTCCTCCCCCAGACCTCTGGGGTCAGAAACTTTGGGGGCAGGCCTGGAATCTGTTTTAAGCAGCCCTTCTGGGGTTCTGGTGCACACTGAAGTTTGAGTACCACCAATCTATCTCATGGGAATATTGGATTAAATGAGATGAAACATGTGAAACACTTAGTACCTGCAGCATAGGAAGTGTTCTCCACACAATGAGTTGGTATTAAAAATAGTTTTATTAATTCTACCTCCCTTCTTTCATCATGAAAGCAATTGGATGACCTGTCACCTACCCATGCACCGACTTCCAAGCTCCACTAGATGGCTTCTGCGCCTCACGCTGTGGGGTCCTACAAACCTAGCAGATCCTGTGCCTTTTCCCCCATCCTAGGCTCTGATGCAGGGGAAAGAGCAGTTGAGGGTCCCTGGCCCCAGCCCGAGGGCCAGGCTGGCTGCAGAGGCTCCCCTTTGGGCTCAGGCTGCTTTTGTTCCGTTCCACAGACATTTGGGCAGCGCCTGTACCAGCAGTACACTTGCTACACCGTGTTCTTCATCAGCATCGAGATGTGCCAGATCGCTGACGTTCTCATCAGAAAGACACGCCGCCTCTCTACCTTCCAGCAGGGCTTCTTCAGGTGTCCCCAGCCCTGTCCTCAAGCCCTAGTCCCAACTCCCATCAGGTCCTGACCAGGGCTTACTGCAGTCAGCGAACACCGGCACTGAATGCGCAGATGTGCCAGTGCCAGGTGCTAATATTCCTTATCGATAGCTGGTCAGTAGCTCCCACCATGTGCCTTTCAACTGGCCCCTCCATGTTTCATCAACTAAAAGGATGATGCTGATAGGCCAGCACTGTTGCGGAGGGGCAGGCCACTCCTGTGTTAAATGTTTAGAACATCTCCCTGCCGCTAATGGCATCTGACCTCCTCTGACCTAGGACCTTATTTCTATCTGGCCCCCATTTCCTAAAAGGCTCAGACTGAGTCCGGCAGTCTGAGCCTGTTCCACCCTGTGCCACCTGCAGGAACAAGATCCTGGTGCTTGCCATCGTGTTCCAGGTCTGCATCGGCTGCTTCCTGTGCTACTGCCCGGGAATGCCCAACATCTTCAACTTCATGCCCATTCGGTGAGGGGTCATGAGGTGTGAGCAGAGGGATGGGCATGTGGGACACAGACTGGGGATGGCCCTCACCTTGTCATCTCCCCTGTGCCTTCAGGTTCCAGTGGTGGCTGGTCCCCATGCCCTTTGGCCTCCTCATCTTCGTCTATGATGAGATCCGAAAACTTGGAGTTCGCTGTTGCCCAGGGAGTGAGTGTGGAGACTGGAGGCCTGGGGATTGGGGGCTGAACTGTTCTCAGAGCACCTGTCTGACCTTTGACCCTCACATTTGACCTCCAAATCAAACTGCCACAACCGCTGAGACCCTGGCCCCACCTCCTGACCCCTCTCCCCTCAGCACTGAGTCTTTGTTTTCTCTCCCAGGCTGGTGGGACCAGGAACTCTACTATTAGAAGGACTGCTGCCTTCAAGTCATCCCTGCCTCTACCACAGCCAGGCTGGGGCAAGATTCATGGGACTGTCTGGCAGTCACTCAAACACCTGAGCAATCAAGAATCCTAGCCTGACCTGTGGCTGTTCCTGTAGCCCAAGGCACCCCAACCTTGAAGAGACCCTCCCTACTGCCCTTCCCCATCTAAAAGGGTCCTCGGCGCTGGCCTGGGGAAGCCCCCATCTGAGGGGGGAGGTTTGATGGGGAGGAGCTAGTAGCTCCTGTGAGGTGGGGTACTGGGGACTCTTTGTTAAAACACACTTGTGTCTGCGTAATAGTAATAAACCAGCTCACAGGGACTGCTCTTTCATTTGGTGTGGCACCATCTTAAGTGGTTTTCATGAGCCCCTTTGGTCCCACAATCCTACAACTTAGGGGCTGTTATCTCCAGTTCCTAAAACACAGCCTGGCACACAGTAGGTACTCAATAACCCTTCCTTGGGAAAATAAAGTCCCATTTCTTTGCCTAGGGTTACAGCACTTAAAGGTGAGATGGATGTGACCACAGGCACCCACCCTCCAGAGCACTCTTTAACCATTCCACTAACCTAAACACTGCCTCTGGGCTCTCTCAGCACCCCTTCTCCCTCTGGGGAGGCTCCTTGACACAGGGTGTCAAAATCTTTTCCACCTCAGGCTGTCCCCGCCCTCCAGCCTTCACAGGTGGCTCCACTCTGATTCCACTTGTTCACTCCTTTGCAAAGCAATGGGCATCCCAACTTACTCCTGGGATTAAACTCACAGGCTCCTCTTTACACCCTCACCTGAAAAGTTAAGCTTCCAACTGCCAGAAATACCCCTGTCCCAGGCCCTCCACCTCCCTCTGGCCCCACCCTTTCTTGTCTCTTTTTCCCTTTCTTTAATGAGTCTCTCTGGCTAGGCCCCTGGCTTCTCCCTCCTCTTCATCAGTGCCCCTGCCCACATCTCAGTTCTGTCTCTGCAGTGTTACCCGAATCTGTTTCTAGCTTCCCCTGGCATGTCTGAGAGGACCCAAGCTGGTCTTTGTATCATCCTCCAACCTGCTCCCATCCACTGTCGCATCAGTAGGTTCCTCCTCCTAGGAAAATGTGATGAGACCTTGGGAAGGGCTCTTTACTCCTCTCTCACCTGTCATCTCCACAATCCCCCTACCACACAGAAAAAAACAGGCTGATGGTCACCACCTCTACTCTGCTTATAGCCACTCTCCTTCTTCCACCATCCCTGTCCTGGTCCAGTCCTGATTTTCTAGTCTGTCTCCCCACCCACAGTGCCCACAATCTCCCCAAAGCCAAATCTGACCCTGTCGTCCCCCCAACACAGAACTCTCCCTGGTTCCCCACTGTCCCTGGTCAAGTCCTCAGACCAACCCTCAGAGCCTTCTGGGATCCAGACCCTGACTTCTGTCTCACAAGCCCCCTTGAACTTGTTCCAACCAGTTTTTTGATGAAAAGGGAAGGCCTTGACTTCAAGGCCTTTATACAGGCCTGGACACCTGTTTTGTTCTCTTAGTCTCACTAACTCATCTTTCAGGTCTCAGCTCATACATCTCTCTTCCAGGGAGCCCAGCCTGCCCTCCCCCTCTACTCTCTCCCCACCCGTCTGAGTCAGCTGGCTCCTCTGTTTTACCATCACAGCTCTGATCACTAGTTTAGCTCATCAGTCCTATCACTCTGACCAGGCTTCACCCATCACAGTCCTGATTCCTCTTGGCCTGTGCTACCCCCTCCCCCGCAACCACTCTGGTCTGTCTGTATCCCATGGAAGCTGGGATTAGTTCATAGACAGTTAGCCACCAGAAGTGGGGCCTGGGAGTCCCTGCTCAGCAAATAATTGTTGAATAATTTCTGCACACTTCATTTGTCCCAACACGTGTCAAGAGCTAGGTGGTGCATGGGATAAAGGTATATGAGAAAGTGACTCCATTACATATCCACCTACCTGGACTGGGGGAGTACCTGCTTTAATCCCTTTTCCAAGTCAAAGTCAGGGTGACCAATCAATCACTTCCCCATTCCTCTCCCAAGATACCTGTGGACCCTGTCTTGACTAGGGGCAAGGGGATGGGGCTAGATAGTGGTTGTATGTTCCCTCTGAAAACACCAAGACTGCCATAGCAGAGCTGAGCAGCTGTGCACGATGCTTTCCTAGGCCCAGAGTTAAATAACATTATGGCAGGACCTCCACTGGTAGAGTGAGAGAGGGGGCAACTGCCCGGTCTCACATCCTGGGGGATTCCACTGGGAAAACCAGGGCTGGGGAGCACTCTCCTGGGTGGCAGGATTTGCATCAAGGTGGAGCTAAAACATGAAATTCAAAGCTCTGCTTCTGACATCCCTCAGGGAGGGGTCAGAAATAGGGCAGGGAGCTGACCCCACCGGATCAAGGAAAGGTTGGTATGGGGAGGGTGGCATCCAGGACAACATCCAAATTTAGGGGCTCAAATGCTCTGCTTGGCTGCAGCTGTCTCTGAACTCCACCCTAAGAAGACTCAGACCAGGATTTTATCTGAGGAGCATAGAAGTGAGGAACTCAGAATCACAGAAGTCTGCCCCAACAGTTCGGTGTGCAAAGGGGAGCTCTAGATGGTTGTGAGGAGGATGAATTAGTAAGACTGGGTTTCAGATAGATCCCCCTGGCTGCCATATAAAGGGTGGATCAAAGGAGATTAGGAACAGGGGTCTCGGAGGTAACCAGTGAGGTAAGGGCCCATATGGTAGAAGGCCAGGTTAAGGTTGTGAGAAGTCCCCAAGAACTTTGGATTCTAGCTCCCCTCTATCACCCGTTCGCTAATTTGCCACTGCTCAAATATTATATACTTTAAGCCCCTTCAGTCTACCCTGGGAAAACAAAGAGCTGAGGAAGGGCTACAGGAACATAGGACAAATCAGAGCCAGGTTGTCTACCTGGCTCCAAAGCCAGAACAAGGGCCTCGGGGACACAGGTGAGAGTGGTATTGGTAGACAGCTCCAGAGAGAAATGTAGGCGGAAACAACTCCCCAAATACTGTTTAATTCACTAAAACCCGGAGACAAGGAAAAAGTATGTGAATGCCTGGGACTCAAGCCTAGGAGTGCACGTTGACAACGGCGACATACAACGCCAGGGTGCTGAGGGCCAGCAGCCCTGTCACTACTGCTCGGGCCAGAAGTGCTGTCCAGCTGCCCAAGGAACAAAGGTGGACGAAGGTCCTGTGAGGAAACATCGCAATGAAAGAAGGAAAACAGATAATCCATCCCCTTTTGGACCCGTCCTTGAATCCCACCCAACTCACTCCATGACAAAGGCCTTATACACGCTGAGGAACATCAGCAGGAGGACAGCTGGCCGGAAAGTGTGGTACAGGTCGTAGCGTGTTATCATCCACACCTGGGCAGACGCACAGATGTAATGGACCTGAAGGGAGGCAGGAAGTCAGGGCCAAGTATTGGAGAGAAGTACTGCCACCAGCAAAAAGGTGTGTATGGGACAGTAGCACCGCCTACCAGGCTGATGTTGGAATCAATGCTCATCTGGATGTATTTCCAGTCAAATTCAATGCCCCGGGCTCCAACCCAGAGGGGGATGCAACTGAAAAAGGCAAAGGGAAGGATTCTCCAGTACCCAGAAACCCTCAGCACCCGGAATCTGAGCCCCCACCCTCCAGAATCTCTCTGAAACCCAGTTGGTTCTTTCTCAGGAACCTGCACACACCGGGACATAATGAGCTCTGCAGTGGCCCAGCCCAGGGCAGCAACCATAATCTTGTACTCCCCTTTGCCGGCATTCCGAGACATGACAAGGTTTAGGCCTACTAGGTCTGCCACATCCACGCTGGCCTTCATGAACTCCTGTGGGTCAGGTTAAGGCTTGAGTAAGTACCGATGTCAGGAGGCCTTACTTGTGCACTCCCTCCCCCCTCCCTTGCCCCACTCACCCCAATGAAGTCATAGATGCCGCCTTCCCAGGTGGGAAAGAAAGTGGCCAGGAACAACATCTGAGAACAGAAAACAGAGGTCACCTCAAGGTAGGGGAAGTTAGTGTGTACGGTCCTGGGGTTCTCATATGGGGAGGGACCACCAGATGAGGGGGCAAGATGACAGGACCGGTGGAGATGCAGGGAAGAGGCCTGGAAGCTTTTCTGTGGTGGTCCCAGGGTCAGACCTGGAGGTGTGTGGGCTGGCCGCGACCAGCAGCATTTGCAGCACCCGGTGGTGGCTAGTGGTTCTTCACCATACAAAACCCCTTCAAACGACACAACCGCGTTTTCTCAGTCTTACAAAAACAGCTATGCAAAAGCTGCCTGCAGGCGTCTCCTCAGGTTCCACCCTTCCAGAGCCCATCTTCTATGGGTAGAGCTGAGGACCACACAGCGCGATCTGGGCAGGGTGGCGCGCTCGGGTCTGGCGAGCCCGGGGCCAGACGAGCGGCTCTGGGCGCCCTCACCTTGCACAGCTGCACGAAGAGGTAGGTGACCCCAGCCTGGACGCACTTCCAGAAGGCATTGTACTCGGACCTGCAGGAGCCGGCGGTGAGGGCTCGCCCGGACCCGCGCCCCCCGCCCCGCGGCCGCCCCGCACTCACAGGCCGCTGCACTTGTAGGTGATGAAGTAGGGGAAGTAGGCCAGCGCGAAGCAGTTCCCGAAGTGGAACAAGGTCATGGCGCCGCCCCCGCCCGCCGCAGCGCAGGTCTCCACCTCGTCCTGCCCGCGCTGGGCGCCCCGGCCTCCGCCGCGGCCCGCGCGGCCTTCTGGGAGCGGAGTCCAGGGCGCGCGGCGCTGACGTCACGAGCTGCGCCGGGGCGCTGAGCGCGGCCGCTGGAGCCTGCGCCGGCCCGTCTCACCTGCGGGATCGGCGCCGAGTGGAGGCGCTCGGCCCTTGTGCACCTGCCGAGGGTGGAAGTGGGGACTGCTTCCCCCCCCCTCCCCACCCCCGCCCTCGGGGACGGCGCAGAGACACGGGCGCAGCTGTGAGCACGTTGTTTTTATTTCGCTGGCGGCCCACGGGCGGGCCCGTGCGCTGGGCGCTCTCCTTGCCCTCTAGAGAGGTGGAGGTTCTGGACTGGGAGCACAGGGGGGAGTGGAGGGGCTGTCGCACTTCACTTGTCTCGGCTAAACATGTAACGGATCAGGTCCACCACCCGGTGACTATAGCCGAATTCATTGTCGTACCTGGGGAGGGCGGTAGAGGGTCAGGGGATCCCTCCCCGTGACCCGGAGCTCCCCGCGTTCTCTCTGACCCGCCCCCCTCCTTACCAGGAAATGAGCTTCACGAAGTTGTCGTTGAGCGCGATGCCCGCTTTGGCATCGAAGACGGACGAGTGGGTATCGCCGATAAAGTCCGTGGAGACAACCTGGGTGTCAGAATTTCTGAGGTTAAGTTTGGGTCGCCGAGCAAAGACCTCCCGGAGTCCAGGTGCTGACTCAGGCATTATTGGCTATGCGTTCAGTCTACAATATTTGGTGGAGCCCTACTGTGTCCAGGCTGTGGGGATGGGATATGAAGAAGGCACATGGGGGCTTTGCTGGTGGGGGACTGGCCAAAGGACACAGACCACAAACACCCTGATGCTGCACCAATAAGTATCATTTCCTGGGAATAATTCAGGCACTTGGAATGGGCTGGCACCGAGGCCCCAAGTGGAGGCAGCAAGGCTGGGTCTGGATGACCAGGAGGCTGGGTCTGGCTGACTCAGGCCCTCAGCAGACCTGAGGTAAAAGGAGCTGCAGCACAGAGGCTCAGAGGGTTTGGGGCCTGGTGTGGTGGAAGGCCACAGGAAGGTTTTCTGCAGTGGGGGGAGGGAGGATGTGATCTGATTTCATTTAAACAAGAGGTCCTGGTGGCTGTGTGAGGGTGGACTTGCAAGGAGCTAAACCAAGGAGGCAGCACCAGAGATGGTACTACTGGGAGCAAAGGGACAATGACATCTGTTTCTCACCGGGAAGGTGCCTGCCCATGGCCTGCCCTGAGCAAGTGTTGAAAAATGGTGTATTTTGTCTTGTTCAGGAAACATGTATTGAGCATCTGCTGCGTGCCAGGCCCTGGGAAGATGGCTGGAGCCATGGAAGTGAAAAGATAGTCCCCACATCCTTGCCTTATTGGAGTGCACGTGCTAGCAGGACCCATCGTGACTGAAATGGAATTTCAGGTGAAGAAAGGGGCCACAAAAAGAACACCTTGCTGAGGAGGGAGGCTGAAGTGAAGAATTGGAGGAGGTGAGGGCAGATATATGGCCACTTGGGGGAAAAGCTTTCCAGACCAAAGGAGCAGCAAGTGCAAAGATGCTGAGGCAGGAGATCTGACTCTCCCAGCCCTGCAGTTCCTATCTTGATACACTGCGAGCAGCTCCTTGGCAAGTGGGAAGTCATGCTCTCTCCCCAGAGGGTTCCTCCCAGGGTCTCTTCTCAGTCCCTACCTCATCCTCGGTGTAGGCAAGTATGCCAGACATTGGCCCCTTGGCTGCTGCTTTTATGGCATCCTTGATGGCTGAGTATGTGGTAGGCCGGGCTAGGCGGCAGGTCAGGTCCACAACAGACACGTCTGGGGTTGGCACCCGGAACGCCATTCCTGTCAGCTTCCTGGACAGTTTCACATCGAGGTGGAAGTCAGAACCCACGGACTTCTCCATCTGTCCCCCTCACCTCCACCTTCCTCTCATTAGATACCTCAAGGATTGGGGCCCGTCTGCTCTTCCCAGGGTATGCCTCCCACCCTGGTTGCAGCTTCCTGCACTCATACCCTTTGAGGTCTGGGATGACTTTGCCCACGGCCTTGGCAGCCCCTGTAGAGGCTGGGATGATGTTCTGGTGGGCTCCTCGTCCGTCTCTCCAGGCCTTCTTTGATGGCCCGTCCACTGTCTTCTGAGTGGCCGTGTAGGAATGGACTGTGGTCTTGGGGAAGAAGAGGGCTGAGGTGAGGCCTTCCTGCTCCTAAGTTCCTATGCCTCTTTATTTTAGGTCTGAAGTGATGAGCCAGGTGTGGAGGTTGTGGGGCCACCACAGACCCCTGGAGGGGCACCTGCCTGCCAGGGTTCAGCCTTGCCGAGAGTTACACAGAATTTTAGAAGACTCCACCCCTGGTGGGCCTTTCCTCTCGAAACCAGTCTCTTTCTATTAAAGTCACACACTAAGCAAATCCTGAGAGGAAGAGGTACCGTTTCCCTGCCATCCATCCTGCCCAGCCCTCTCCCCAACTCACCATCAGTCCTTCCACAATCCCGAATCGCTCATGAATGACCTTGGCAAGGGGGGCCAGGCAGTTGGTGGTGCAGGATGCATTGCTGAAACAGCCCGGTATGCAAGGGAACTGTGAGGTGAGTGTCAGAGCCACTCTTCCACCCTTACCTCATTTGGGGGATATGCTCAGAGTGAACAGTCAGGATGGGGATGAGAAAGATCGCTGGGGATGCCTTCAGACTGAAGGAGGCACCGGCGGTGCTGCTGGGGGAAGCCCCCCAAGCATATTCTCCAGAAGTTGTGCATTTCTAACAGTTCTAGGGGAATGTTAACATGGTGACTGTTAAGACTTTGGGAGGGAGAAGCAGATGCAGATATGAAAGAAGCACCACTGGGGGTGGAGGTGTGGGGCGGGAGGCTGAGTCTGATCCCTTTCCATCACAGGCTGGCATGTTCTCTGGACATCACCCACCCACTTCTGGATGTTGCTGTCCGTTACCTGACAACTTTCATGGAACCAGGATTATAGTCCTTTTCATTCACCCCCATGACAAACATGGGTGCATCTGGTGAGGGTGCGCTGATGACCACACGAAAGGCACCTGCCTGGATGTGGTTCTAGGGAAGGAGGAAGGAACACTGGTGTCATGAATTTATGAGATGCTTTGAGTGTCACACCCCCTGGCCAGCCCTGCCCACTTCTCCCCCACTTACGGAAGCTTCCTCTTGGGACAGGTACACTCCTGTGGACTCTACCACATAGGGGCTCCCGACAGATTTCCAAGGGATCTCTTTGGGCAGCTTGCTGTGGAGAGGTGGCAGGGCTGTGTATCAGTCTCCCTTGCATGGCCTTGCCTTCATAGTCCCTGGCCTTTACTGTTTGAAAGGCTGACTAGACACCTTCCCACCTGGCCTGTAACCATTCTCTTCTCCCCACCCCACACATACTTAGCTATCCCAGGTAGATTTGACCCTGCTAGCCTTGCCTCTTGGCAGCTTGCTTAGGAGGGAGGCTGAAAGCTTTCCAGACCAAAGGAGCAGCAAGTGCAAAGATTCGGAGGCAGGAGATCTGACTTTCCCAGCCCTGCAGTTCCTATCTTGATACACTGCGAGCAGCTCTTGTGGGCTACTACCTTGACTGCCCTTCCCCTGCTATGCCCTGGTATATACAAGTTGCCACCTCCCCTACTCAGGCTCATTCACCCTCTGTCTCCAGGGGACCACCCCTGACTACTGCCAACCAGGTCAGGCCCTTTCTCCATATGTTGCCTAGAATGTAGACTCCAGAAGGGCGAGGCCTGCTGCACTGCTTCGGATTCCCTGCCCTCTCAACCTCACCGTGGCCCTCCTTGCCTCTTGTCTCTGTCACTCAGCTTCTGCAACAGGGAGCCTACTGCCAGAGGCTGAGCAAGTCCCTGAAGACAGGCACTACATCCTGGGAGCAATGGGGGAGAGGGATGGAACTGTAGCCTCAGGCTACCCTGGGGTCAGCAGTGGTTAGAGTTTTACATCAGAAAGGTCAAGGCCTTTTTGGTTTCCACTTTTATAAATTTACTAGAGGCCCAGTGCACGAATTTGTGCACGGGTGGGGTCCTTCTGCCTGGCCGGCAATTGAGGCCTATTGGGGGGCTGGCCGGCTGGGAGGAGGGGCCGCAGGTGGTTGGCTGTGGGAGTGCACTGACCATCAGGGGGCAGCTCCTGTGTTGAGTGTCTGCTCCCCTAGTGGTCAGTGTGCATCATAGCAACTGGTTGACCGGTCATTCATGTTGTTTGGTTGTAACAGTCGCTTAGGCTTTTATATATATAGACATTTTTACTTGGTAGTTTTATCTAAAGTTTGCATTTGGAACATTAAATATTATTGCTGTTTTCTACTTGGTTTGTATATGAGTCTTCTTCTTCACAGGACTTATCACAACTGCAGTATTTGCTTTTGTGATTTTTTTGTTAGCATCTATCTCATCTTTTAGACCGCTCTGTGGCAAAGGGTTATGCCTGTTTCCTTTGTCATTGAGCCTGCTCCCTCCAAAGAGGTTCAGACAGTATTTGTAGTGTTATTTTTCATTAGCCATCCTACACATGTTTACTGAACACCTGCCATGTGCCCATGTTCTAAGTGCTTCGCCTTCACTGAATCATTTAACCCTCACACCCTTATTGGCATTCTCTAGAGAAGCCAGGGCAGAGGTGAAGGGGTAGGAGACAGAGCTGGCTGAAAGTACAGGCAGGCTGGTCCTAGGATCTGTACTGGCTGCATACCAGATTAAAGGAATGAATGAGTAGCTTCCTCTCTTCTCTCTGGGCCACCACACATGGTTCTCTTTTATTGGTCATCTGCTCTGTCAGGTCATACTTTTCATCATTTGGCTTAATTACCTCTTCTCTGAGGCGCCCCCATGTCCTGCCTTCTGAGTTAGGGAGGAAGGCTACTCAACAAACTCCTCTGCAACAGTTGTTAAGTTGCCACCTCAGGAGACCTCAGCCCTTTCCCCTAGACTGTTGGGCCCTGCCTTCCTGCCCAGGGTCTTGCTTTGAGGATTCCATTCATTCATTCGTTCAAGGAAGTACTGAGTTTACCCAGAGCCAGGATCTGCACTATAGGTGCCAAAGCAACAGTGGTGACACAAACTGACAGGATAGGATTCTTCCTGCAAGGAGGCTGCGGCCTTGTGGGAAAATGCCCTTCCCAGTGCTCCCCACATGGCTGTTTAACTTTGGCTGTGCTACCTGCTATGGATCTGAACCCATCCCCATGAGTTACAGGAAGAAACAGGCTCAAGGAAATTCACTTCCCTAGCCCAAGGTCGCCTGTCTAGAAAGGGTGGAGCAGGGTAAAGTACACCCAAAAGCAACATCACTTTTGTGCCTGGGAACACCCACAGTGCAGTGACTGGGGTGGCGGGGGGAATAACTACTGCAGTGACCTGACAAGGCAGAACCTGAGTAGGGGTGCACAATGAGGGGGAGAGTGGTGCAAGTGGCAGGAACAACGGTGCCCAGGTTGAGGAAGGAAAGGACATGGTATGTCTGAGGAATGACCTCTGTGCCAGAATTGTTTTTGGTTATGATTTCAAACTTGGGTCAAGAAGCTTCTCTCTCACCGATGTTCCAGTCCCCACCTCCACCCCTCCCCTGCACCCAGCCCTGACCACCTAACCACAAGCCTTCCTTGTCCCTCTTTTATTCACATCCCCCTACACTCCAATAAATGAGAGGGGCTGGGAGTGGACCTGCTGGGAGGAGCGCTGGGAAGGCTTGTGAGCATGCAAGCACAAGTATATGTCAAATCAGGGCCAGCAGTGGCCAGTAATTTACATTAGAAATATGAAGTAGGTTCACTATTTTCCATTTTATACATTTTTAGTTTTCTTGATGTCTTTGGAGCATATTAAACATCTAATAATGGGCCAAGAGGTGGATGGCCAGTGTGGCTGAGATTACATTAGAAGGCTCAGGCGTAGGGCTCATAGTGCTTGTGGGGCCCTATCAGGAGGTGGGGTTTTATTTGTGGGGTGATGGGAGGGTTTAAGTAGGGCAGTAACGGCCCAGTTGATGTTTTAAAAAGGCCTCTGTGGTTGCTGTGTAAGAACCGAGTAGGAGCACTTGGCCAGATGGCGATGTCGCTTCCTGGGAAGGGAGATGAATAGGTTTGGGGGTTGATGGAGAATCAAGAGGTGAGTTTTAGACATGTTGAATTGACATGCCTGTGTGAAAACTTGCACATGTGCATTAAATCAAAAGTATTATTGAGAATAGGGGGGCATCTTTCTGAGTTAGTGCTTCCCATCCATTTTAGCAGTCACAGACTTCTCTGAGACCTCCCTCTTCAAACCAGTACCAAGACACACACATGCTGAGGGGTTATGAATCCCAAGTGAGGGGCTGGGATCCCATTCTTGTCATCTTTACACCCCCGCCGTTAATGTGTTGCAGGCATGCATCAGACAGCTGTCCTTACCACTGGAAGACACTAATCTCCTGGTTATCCACAACCAGCCGTCCATTCTTGTATTCCACAGTTCCCTTGTATCGGCCATGGGTGGAGTCATACTTAAACATGTACACCTGTGGGAGACAGAATGGCTCCTGATCTTGGGGGAGGCAGGGGTAGGGGAGCAAGCATCCCTAAGGAATCCCTGCCTTGGTGAAGGTTTCATATTGCAGCTGAGAACCTTCCAGAGAGCACCCCTGAACCCCCGATCCTACCCTTTGCCTGCTACTCACCATGTATTCCGGGTCAATGAATGGATCATTCACTGCCACCACCTTAACGCCCTTCTGCATGCAGGCTCGCAGCACCAGGCGACCGATGCGTCCAAATCTGTCCAGGACAGGGGTTGTGGGGTTGTCTTCAGAATCCTCAGCCAGCAGGCAGAGGAGGGGACAGGAAAGAAGGGGGTAACAGGAGGCTCCTTAAGGGAACTGGGTGGGACTCCTCGGTCTGGGGGAAGAAGGCAACCAACCCCTTGCAGGCAGCTATCACCTTGCTCATGATCTCACCAGCTTAACCGATTTGCCTGGTTCCTCACCCATCCACCCTTTACCCCATTCCTAATCGTGTAGCTGGATGGATTTTTCACAACTTCAGGTCCGATTATGTCTCTTGGCCTGAAAACCTCCACAACTCCATCAGTAAAACCAGATCCAAACTCCTTACCATGGTTTACCAGGCCCGTCTGCTTCCCACCACACTCCTTCCTCTTCTGCCTTGTTTGCTCCACACCAGCACTGAATTCCTGCCTGTCCTTTGCACACTGCGCTGCCACCTCTACCCCCGAGCCATTGCTTGCTGCACAGCTGCCACTCAGGCCTCACTCCAGTGTCACCTCCCAGAGGTCTTTCCTGACACCCCAGCGAACACTGGCCTCTCCAGTCTTAACTATACTCCATACTGTTCATTCACACATCACCAAACCAAATGTTCCTTATTTGATTGTTGTTTTCCCACCAGAATATGAGCTCTCTTAGGGGGCAAAGCCCTGCCTACTTGCCTCCCGCTTTCTCCAAGGCGGACAGAATGAAAGCATTGATGGTGAGAAATGTGGAGATGTCCTTTTCAGTAACTGGAGGAATGCCTGGGCCCTACAGCTTCAGGAAGGCTCGGAGGCCAGGGCTGACTCACCCATTGATGCCAACAGTCAGTTCCCGAATCAAAGAAGCCTTCTTAGTTGGAGGAGGAGGAGGAGGAGGCGGAGGAGGTGGAGGAGGTGGGGCTTCCTCCTTGATAGGCTCTGGCTCTGGCTCTGGTTCTGGTTCTGGTTCTGGCTCTGGCTCTGGCTCTGGCTCTGGCTCTGCCTCAACTTTGGGTGGTGGTGGTGGTGGTGGTGGTGGTGGTCTGCTCACTGTTGGAAGGAGTGGGGGGTGGCAATGAGCTGCACCATCACAGTGAGAGAAAAGGAGCCGTATTTCCCAAACCTACCTGCTCCACAAAATGAATAGAGGATGGGCTTGCTTTAAAATATCAGTGCCAGGGCCCCTTCCCTGGTGATTCTAACTCAGTGGGTACTATGTATCTGTAACAGTTGCTTGGGGTGACACTCTGTGACTCAGTTTTCTCCTTTCTAAAATGGAGACAATAGTACTCTCAAGAGGGTCACTGTGAGGATTAAATGAGGTAATAATATATGTAGCGCTTATGACAATAGTCTGGGAACATTCCGCATACCTTAGTATTTTCAAAGACCTTTCCCCAAATGGCCTGATAATTCATGTAGCCCAGTGGTCCATGCCTCCTAGGGAAATCTGACTCAGTAGGTCTGTTTTGAGCTCAAGTGTTTTTAAGGAGCACTTAAGGTGATTCTTATCCTCAGAGAAGTTTAGGGAATACAGATGTACCAGAACTTGAAACAAATGGAGATCGTTATCAGCTTCTGGCTCTCTAAACACACACTTCCACCCCCTCACTGCATATTCAAACACCTGTGGTTGGAGGTGTGCTATCTGAGCTCCAGGTGAAGGCTTGAGAGGAGGGGAGATGTGGAGACAGCAGTCAGAGGTCTGCCTGGCAGAGGGTTTCACACTGGAGGTCAGGTCCGGTTGTCATCCCTGGCTCAGCTACTTGGCATCTGGCCTTGTGCAAGTTAATGAACCTCTCTGCCTTGTTTCCTGTCATCACATCTGACCCTCTCCTTGGGGGCTTCTGGGAGGACTCGGTGAGATCTCAGGTGCTGGTTTTAATACAGGGGAGGAAGTCTGATACCGAGTATTCATGAGGAAAGGGAGAGAGAAGGGGATGGAGAGCGGCCCGAGGATGAAGGTGGGAGTTGGCTTTGGCACCTGGGAAGTGGAGTGGCTAGGAGCCAGGGCCAGCTGGCCTGTTGTCTCCCTGACCTCTCTGGGCGGCCACGGACCTTGTGGCCTGAGGCTGGGCTGTGGGTGTTTGCAGTAGCAGTACAAGTTCATAAACGTATTAGTCTTCATTGGTGGCAGAGGCCCCGTGATTATTGGTGACCTTAGTTAGGATGTTTGCATTCCCTGGGGTTCTGTTTCTGTTATAACAAAGGAGGTGTGTCCATCTGGATTAGGAGTAGGGATGAATCCACTCCTCTACCTAAAACTCTCCCAACTTCCCTCAGCCTTGCCCTCTCTTCCCCTCCACTCTAGCGGTGGGGTCCCGGGGCTGGAGAAAAGTTGCTGCACTGAGCGGGTGGAGCCCAGCCGAGCTGCTTCCGCGGGTGAAGCGCTGTCGCAGGTGCGCTCTCCCAATTACAGCGACGCTAGGTGCTGTGCTGAGCTCCACGTGCTCCTGGGAGACTTATGCTACAAATCCACTTTACAAAGGGGAACCGAGGCCCGAGGGCACCGAGCCGTGACCAGCAGCGAGCGGGTTCCAGGCCCCAGAGCAGCACCTAAGCCCGGGCCACGCCCAGCCCCTTGGGGAGGAGCTTCCTGGCTGTTTCTCACCCCCACGCCCCTACCGGCAGTGAGGAGGCCGGGAGGGAATGCGGTTGCCTCCCGAAGACCTGGGCTCCTTGGTGTGTGTGTGTGTGTGTGTGTGTGTGTGTGTGTGTGTGTATACACGCGCACTTCCGACTGGGTGAAGTAGGGCTGCCCAGTGGTTGCGAGCGGGACTCGAGTCCCAACTCGCCGCTTCCCGTGGGAGAGA